>NW_024070210.1:79160801-79739234 GCF_014754425.2 Oryx dammah | reverse complement strand
ACACACACACACACACAGACACACACAGACACACACACACACACACACACCCCTTTACTGCAGTCTGGGTGGACTATGAGGATCCTCTCCCTGGCTGTACTCTGTTCATTCACAGTGGTGACCAGGGCAAATCCCTCACCTCTGTGCTCCCAAAGCTCAGTCCCAGCATCTTGCAGGATGGAGTAAGTCAGCAGAGAAAAATTCCTGTCTGCAGTCCCAGCCCTGGGGGGATATTCCCACTGACCCTCCTAGAAGGTAAGGTACCTTTCTGGAGAAACCAGAACCTCTCCTGAGATGTGGGTCCTAATGACCCTTCTCTGATTTATAGATGGGAAGCTTTTTAGCTCAGCAGCTCCTCTCTGTAGATTCACAGACACTGTCTCCCATAGGCTCAGATATTTAAAGGCCAGCTTCAGCCCCAACCCCTCTTGTCACCTGCCCTCTCCTCCTCCTGCAGAATACTCCTCTACCTCTTGGTCTTCTTTTTGAGTCATTAGAGCATGAGAACAGACTTCCTCCATGCACAAATCATACATATGGACATAGCCCAGACCCCAAGAACGTCAGCCTTCTGAATCTGTCTACTACTGGCTCCAACACTCAGAGCATTCATCTTTGGAGGTATGAGGAAGGAAGGTTGAAGTGCGGGTCACAGCATAATATGACCTACAATGGTGGGAAAGCCCCAAGAGGGAATGGGTGCCAAGTTAGGGGAGGAGAATGGGGCACCCATGGGAGATTTTAGAAGGTATGTCGACCCACATCGAGCGCCATTTGATATTTAAGCCACCAACATAAACGATTCATTTTACTCAGTTTTACCAATGACTCATAAATACCCATTTTACCCAATGCACATTTGTAATGACAGTAACTATGTTTTAGCTGTGTGTGTGTGCTCAATTGTGTTTGACTCTCTGCCACTCCACAGACTATAGTCCTCCAGGCTCCTCTGTCCACGGAATTTTCCAGGCAAGAATACCGGAGTGGGTTGCCATTTCCTACTCCAGGGAATCTTCCCAACCCAGGGATCGAACGCACATCTCTTTTGTTTCCTGCATTGGCAGGAGATTCTTTACCACTGTGCTACCTGGAAAGTATGTTTCAGTTGATAACATACTTATCTGTATTTCTGACACTGCATAGTTCAATTCCCTCACTGGGATGACTGCTTATTCTGAATGAGAGTTGGACGCAACTTATGACTGAAAACTGCAGCTCTCAAACCGCTTTTCAAAAGTCTGTACCATTTTGTCCTCCAGACAACAGTGTGTAAGGGCCCATTTCCTTTGCTATTGGTAACACTGGCTATTCAAATTTTTCTTATTTGGGTAATAATGTGTATAGAAATTCAAAGAAAGTGTGCAAACCCAGTATGGCCATGTCTAGGTTATGTGGCCTGGCAAAAGTCATCAAGCTGCCATTGTATTTGGAACATAAAAGTTTATGACTGATGTATCTTCTTTAGGAAATATAAAACTTTATCAGTTGAAACATCCCTGTTTAAATACTTTGTCTTCTAGCATCCATTATTCCTAACAAGAAATCTGATGCCAATCTAATTCTTATTCTTTTTTATATTACCTACTTTACTCTCTATGCAACGAAAAATGGATTAAAAGTTAGATAAATTATAGCACATCCATTCAACAGATTATTATGCAGCTTTTCAGAAGAATGAATCATGCGTGTATTATCTACTTGAATGGATGATCCTTACATATTAACAAGTGAGAAAAGCAAGTTATAGAAAAATATACACCATCTTTATATAAACAAACATCAACAACAAAACTGTATATATTTGTAATCATATTTTGTATGTATTTTCTAGTCTAGAGAATAACAAAAATATAGAAAACAGGCTGTCAATTTTAATTTTTTTCTATTTTTTGGCAGCACTGCTTGGCATGTGATATCATAGTTTCCCAACCAGGGATTGAACTCGTGGCCCCTAACCACCCTCCCTCCACCCACGCACCATGCAGTGGAAGCACGGTGTTGTAACCACTGGACCACGAGAAAGTCCAAAGCGGTTATGAGGTACATTAATAATATTATTAACACTAATAATGTTATTGCAGACTTGTTTAAATTTGAATTTTCTTTACACCACCCTTATGGCAGAAAGTGAAGAGGAGCTAAAAAGCCTGTTGATGAAAGTGAAAGAGGAAAGTTGGCTTAAAGCTCAACATTCAGAAAATGAAGATCGTGGCATCCGGTCCCATCACTTCATGGGAGGTGGATGGGGAAACAGTGGAAACAGTGTCAGACTTTATTTTGGGGGGCTCCAAAATCACTGCAGATGGTGACTGCAGCCATGAAATTAAAAGACGCTTACTCCTTGGAAGATGAGTTATGACCAACCTAGATAGTATATTCAAAAGCAGAGACATTACTTTGCCGACTAAGGTACGTCTAGTCAAGGCTATGGTTTTTCCTGTGGTCATGTATGGATGTGAGAGTTGGACTGTGAAGAAGGCTGAGTGCCAAAGAATTGATGCTTTTGAACTGTGGTGTTGGAGAAGACTCTTGAGAGTCCCTTGGACTGCAAGGAGATCCAACCAGTCCATTCTGAAGGAGATCAACCCTGGGATTTCTTTGGAAGGAATGATGCTAAAGCTGAAACTCCAATACTCTGGCCACCTCATGCAAAGAGTTGACTTATTGGAAAAGACTCTGATGCTGGGAGGGATTGGGGGCAGGAGGAGAAGGGGACGACCGAGGATGAGATAGCTGGATGGCATCACGGACTCCATGGACGTGAGTCTGAGTGAACTCCGGGAGATGGTGATGGACAGGGAGGCCTGGCATGCTGTGATTCATGGGGTTGCAAAGAGTCGGACACGACTGAGCGACTGAACTGAACTGAACTGAACTGGACTTCTACTAGAAGTTAGATATCTTTTCACATTTATTGATTATTTTATTATATTCTTCTGTAAATTTCTATTCATATTTTTACTATTATTCTATTGGACTCTTTGGGGTTTGGGGGAGAAATCAATTTATAGGCATTCTCTGTACTTTATCAATCTTATATGCTGTACATATTTGCCACAATATATCAATTGTCTTTGACTTTGTTTATGGTACCTTTTGCCAGGCAAAAATGTTAAATTGTTGTGTAGCCAAATGCATTTATCTTTTCCATATATCTTTCTCATATATAAGCTCTGGGTTTCAGGCTATGCTTAAGAATGTCTCATCTATCCTAAGATTATGCCTAAATATTGTTCTAAATTTTGATTTTGCCCACATTTAGATTTTATGGGAGATATATATACATATGTATATATATATATATATATATATCCCACTAGCCCTCCACACATGGATTAGAGAATCACCATGAAGATTTTGCAGGTTAATAGTTATGTCTATTGCACATTTAGAACTAGGAAAATAACAACAGAATGAGTCTGTGGACCACCTAGACCTACAGTGAGTCACACTTGAACTCACACAAGTGACTCCATTGGTCATTTGACCATCATAAGCCCCTGCTTTAACTAGTAGGAACAATGGTATTTGGGGTCCCTAGGAATCAACATCAGTTCAGAACTAGTGTCTAGTAATCCTTGAGATGTCTGGGTATTGTCTTTCTCCAATAAACACGAACCTAAAATATGATCACAAGTACTTTAGGGGAGAAGATTTATGGTATGTATATGTAGAAATGCTAGTAAGCACTTCTGAAAATCCTGCAGAGCTGTTTGTCAAGGGGACCCACCTCCCCTCTCAATCAAAGGGCTCTGGATCTATAAATTGACCTAGATCTGGAAACCAAGTAAGAGATCATGACTCTCCACTGTGCTGACTCAAGTCAGGTTTTTGACTATCAGACTAGAGTTTTTTCTATCATATGGAACAAACAATCCTCTAATGAGATGTCCATCTCTTTTGTTCCTATAAACACTGTGATCAGTTAGCCCCTGCCAAAACCTCTGCGAGCCAAGGCATTCTGACTACTGGTATAGCCTTGTTGCTCTTCACAATAGATATGCTTACTTGTCTTTGGAGGTTATACAGGAATAGGAGACACAGGGAACAGCCACTACCCCAGGGTGGAAGCAGAGCCCCCAAGGAAGGAAAAAATCTGGGAAAGGGTCCCCTCCCCCAGGACTGTGATCCCAATCTGGGTGGAGAGAGTGTGGCTCTTGGTCCAATGGATGGTGAAGAAATTGGCTGAGGTACCACACCAGGAAGAATTACTGAAAAGCCACCCTTTAGGGTGCCAGGGAAAGCCATCTCAGGAACTTTCTGAGTCTTGGAATTCACTGCAAAGCCATCAAGGAGGTGGTGGTGGAAGCCACATGTGTACAGAGCTTCTGCACTGTTGGAACTCACTGGAAAACTGCAGTTTGGAGTCTCGGGAGAAGGTGTATGTGGGGAGGTGCTGGGTCTCAGGAGGAAATATCCCTTCCTCCTCCAGTGTCACTCCAGTGCCCTGTGATAAAGTCTAACAACACGGCAGCTGGCAAGGGGGCAGCGTTTTAGCCCACAGGCAGGGCAACAGTAGGTGGGCTTGGAGGAGAAAGACAGTGAACTCATAACTGACACGATTGACTGATGACCTCTCTCCTACTCGCTTCACTGCTACGTGGATGCTTTCTGTTCTATATTGCTATTTCAATGATGTCTCAAGAGTCAGTGGAGAAAAGCATGTGTACTGAGCCTGCCATCTTGAGCAGGAAGTGCCATTAAAAAAAAAAAAAGGTCTTTCAAGCAGAGTTGGAAAAATATGAATCTCTGATAGCAACATGGTTTTTGAAATGAGGTTGCCTAGTTGTAAGCCCAGCAACATTAGCTGAATGGCCACATCTTTGAACTTAAAACTTAAGTAGCTTAACTTCAAAAGCCATGCTTCTGCATAAAATTTCTGTAAATAAAGTTTCTGAACAGTGTGACTGAATTGACAGTGATTTTTTTTCTTTTTTGTTTTTAATATTTGCAATGTTGTGTTGGTTTCTGCCATACAGCAACTCAAATCAACCATAATTACAGATACATGCCCTCCCTTAGAGTCTCCTTCCTCCCCCCCAGCGCACCCCTCTAGGTGATCACAGAGTGCCAGACTGGGCTCCCTGTGTTAGACAGCAGCTCTTCACCAGCTCTCCATTTTTACACATGATAGTGTATATATGTTGATGCTACTTTCTCCGTTCGTCCCACTCTCTCCCTCTCCCGCTGTGTCCACATGACTATGATTTAATCATGTGAAAGTGCCTAGCATAGTGACTGAAAATGGAAGGTGCTCGCCAAGCATTGAGGGAGTGAATGGCAATCAATAAGTAATATTTTTCCTTTCCTTCCATCTTTCTGACAGATGTGACTGGAATGGCTGGGAGGCGGTTGACAGATGCTAAAAAATTGTTTTTCTTTTTGCCATTTTCTTAAAATTATTGAGCATTTAATGGGCAGTGACACGCCAGGCCCTGAGAATACACAGATAAATAACTCATGATCTCTTCCCCTAAGAAATTCACATCTGATAGACAAGACTGATAGTAAATGCATATTAAAATGTGGTGTAATATGGGCTGTGATAGAGATGAATGTAAGGTGTGATTATAAGACATACGAAAGATTACCAGCCCAAATTTGGGTGGTCTAGAAGATTAACCCTAGATTGCCCCTGGAAGGATAAATCAGTTTGCAAGATAAAAAAAGGTATATTTTTGGGACTTCCCTGGTAGTCCAGTGGTTAAGAATCCTCCTTCCAATTGGGTTCAATTCCTGTTTAGGGAATTAAAATCCCACATGCCATGAGGAAACAAGCCCACACAGCCCAACTACTGAGCCTACGGGCTGCAATGAAGACCCAGTGTAGCCAAAAAGAAAAAAAGAAGAAGGATATATTTTCAAAACACAGGGGGCATGTGTGCAAATATAGAGGGCAGGAGAAAACATGGCACATTTGGGGAAGTCCAAATATTTAGTAGAGAAAAAATATAGAGAGCTAAAGTGGTGAAAATTAAGGTGGAAAGGTCAGGCAAGCAATGAGACTTGTAGCAGAAAAGTGGTATGCTCCCAGTTGTACTTAGAAGAAATCTTTTGAAACATTTAGAGAAAAAATAGAAGAGAAATGAGCCTGGCTGTAAGGAGAATCCTAGAAAGTTGCCGCAGCAGTAAGCTAAGTGAGAGAGTACGAGGGCCTCCACCAGGGCCGTTACCCATGAGGTCTAGGGGTGGTTTCTCCTGGAGCCATGCAATGCAGCACCTGCAGAGTGCTGGACCCCACAAAGGCAAAGGCGGTACAGCATGCAGAGACAGATTTGAGAAATATAATTGTGAAATTCATGAGATATAATTGACAGAATTTGCTGAGAGAGCAAAGAAGAGGAGTCAGCAGTGATGCTCAGATTTCTAACAGAGGCAAATACTAAAATGTGGTCCCAATCACTGTGATTGGAACCCTAGATGAATGATGAGAACAGATACAGATGTTCCTTTTGAGGTGTCGGAAGCACATCTGAGAAAAGATGTCCTGGGAGGCCATGGGCTATATGAGTGGAGAGATAAGAGACTCTAGACTAAAGATAGGATCTTGAAGTGTGTAAGTATCGATAGAAGCTCTGAAAGTAAATGGATTACCCACGGAGAAGTTGTCTAATGAGACCATAAGAGGGTCAAGAATATAACACTGAGGAGCAAGTCATTTTAGAGATAAACACTAGTCTGGAAAATAAATTGAGGAGAAACAAAAATGTAGGAAGAACAAAAAGAACCGTGTCTCCTAAAAGGCAGTGGAGGAGAATTTCAAGGAAAAGAGCCATTATAAACAGCATCAAATTCAAAACCAGGAAGATAAAGATTGAAAAGGGCTCATCAGATTTAGAAACTAGAAAATTGACAGTGAATGGCAAGAGCAGTTACAGAGAAGTCAGGAGACAGAAGCTAGGTTGCCGCATATGCAAGATTGAATGGTTAGTTCCTATACAAGTCGGGATCCTCTCTGTTTCAAGTGTCAGAGACAGAACTCAAACTTGCTTGACAAGAAAGGGATTTATTGTGTCATATCAATGGAAAGTACAGAACAGAATCGGCTTCTGTCCTAGTTATTCATAGATCCAGGGACACTCAGAAATTGCTTTTCAGAAGACAGTCAAATCTCTATCTCTGTATCTCTTTTTTCTTCCTTCTCTTGCCTTCTCTCAGCTCTGCTTAAATCTGTGTGTTGGCCTCTTCCTCCAGATAGACTTCTTTCAAGAAGCATGTAGATAGCTACCCCATTTCAATACTCTCAGAAGTATAAAATCAGAAGAATAGGAAAAATCTTAGCTTCAGTGTAAGTGCAGTAAGAATTCTGATTGGACCATCTTAAATCATGAACCCATCCCTAAACCAATCCCTGTGGCCAGATAGATGGAGTGTTCTAATTGCATAGCCTATATGCAGGGGAAGGGTGTTTCTCCCAAGGAGGAGATTCTGGGTAGAGAAACAATATGTGTCTACTGTATTTCACCCCTTAGCTGCTTAGCATTCCTCCTTCCCATATGTACAGAATAAAAAAGGTCCCCACTTAATGTAACTGTCTCCTTTACAAATGAAAATGCACCATTTGTTGAGAAATAACCAAATGCCATATCCAGTTACTGCATCCAGCTCCAAGTCCAGATCCTTGAAATACGTGCATCACTCTTACTTTCATATCTTACTCTTTTTGTCTATGCAAACTTTGACTGATACATTTCACCACTCCTGACTGATAAAAAGAAATGATGGAGGGAAGTAGAAAACATTTTAAATTAATTAATTTAAAAGTTATAATCTGGAAAAGAAAGGGAAACACTAGTCACCAATTCAAAGTATATATTTCTGGGCAGAGGTAGGATGGAGGTCTTATCTTGGCAATGGGGGGAGTTTATTAGTCAGCCAATATCACTGCCCATTGTCCCACCCACTCAAAGAACTCTTTTGTCCATTGCTCTGCAAGGCTGAGAGGGGACTAGAAGAGAGTCATCAAAAAGATCCCTATTAGAGTCTGAATTTCTTCAGTAGCCCACATCCTGCTGGCACAGTTATGAGAGGCGGGGGCCTAGGGTCACCTTTGAGGCTAAAGAAACATAGGCTCCCATGTTGCCCAGGCTTGAGGTTTCACTGCTAGTCAACTCCCTCAACCTTCTCTGCGCTTTAGAACTGTGTATTCACAGATCTGGACACCACCCTTGCTGTTCTCCCTCTTAGCCATAAGACTTGGAACTTTGCCCTTTGCCCCTTTGCTTAAATCCAACTGTGAAAGAATAGGTAAGGCATTAATCGCACCTGTGACCAGGCTGCTGCCCACACGCCAGCTCCTTATAAGAAGGATTGCTTAAATCAAATAGTTCAAAGAAGGACGGATGTGGGAAGGGTCCAGGAAATCGGGCTTCCTTCATGTTTCTGGCCTCTTAGGTGTCCCAATTTTATCTCCCAGCTGATTTCCCACCTCCCTATGTTTTACGCTAATTTTAGAAGAGGCAGAGAGCCTGGGTTTGGCAATTCTGTGAGAAGCATGCCGGCAGAGGGGTCTCTGCACTGACCCTTTTTTGCTTTCAACCCTCTCAGCTTAAAATAAAGCTCTCTGTTTTGAAAGATCTTAATAAACAGAGACATACAAAACAGCCAATATTTCCTGGCATCCTGGTATTTTTCTATCAAGTTTCCTAAAGTTCCAGCTCCAATAGTCATTTGGTCTAAGACAGTTAGACTGCAATTAGTTTAACCAATTACAGCAGTATCACCTTACAAAGAGCCTCTCACTTAGCCAGTTTCACATTTTGGAGTCTCTCTACCCTTTTAAATCTTGATTTGACTCAAGGTTCTTTGTTCTGTCATATTTTTAGAAACAGGCAATAAGTTGTAGTGCAATGGAATGTAGAATTTAACTCGGCTTTAAAATTTAAAATCTTTTTCAAGGCTACTAGACAATGATGAAATTTGTAGATAGACTGACTTGGAATCAAAGTCCTATGTAGAATGTTAGATGGTGATAAGGCTAGGGAGAAAAATGAAGCCAGGGAAAAATGAGTATGGGTAGAGGGGTGCACTTTTAAAAGGATGTCACTAAGAATCTGGGTTTGAATAAAGACCTCAATGAGATAGGGTGCAAACCGTGCAGATATCTGGGGAAAGGATATTCCAAGGAGAGAGAACAGCAAGTTCAATCATCCTCATGTTGGAGCCAGTATGGATGCCCAGGAAAGAGCCTCAAGGACAATATCGTTGAAGTGAAGACAGCAAGGAGGAGACTGGAAGGATACAATAATGAACAATTTCCTTGTTTGGGGGCTTTCAGGCTATTTCCAATAGTTTTATTTTATAAATAGCTTTGAACTCAAAATTTCATAAACCATTTCTTTAATAGACTCCTATAAACGGAAATCCTGGATTAAATGGGGTCAGGTTCTTAATTCATAATGCCAAGTTGCTTTCCTAGAAAGGTGTGAGGTTCCCCTTTCACCAAAAATGTATGAATGTACTCATCTTACCCTTCATTACAATTAAGTGCTATCCTTTTAAAATCTTTGTCAACTTGATGGGTAAAAGTGGTAAAGCATTACTGCTTTTATTTACCATTCTTTGATTACTAATTACATTGAAATTTTTTAATGTTTATTGGCCAGTTAGACTTCCTTGTGCAATTTTTTTAAATAAATGTTGCTCGTTTATTTACTTAGGCATTAGTATTTTCTGTGTTAATTGCTCAGTCTTTTTGTTAAGTTTACTGTCTTAGTTCACAGCGAGTACCATAGAATGGGTAGCTTATAAACAACATACATTTATTTCTCACAGTATTGGAGGCTGCAAGTCTGACATCAGGGTGCCAGCATGGTTGGGTTCTGGTGAGAACACGCAGGGGTTGTAGTTTGCTCACTTCTTATTGTGTCCTCACAGGGTGTGAAGAGAGCAAGCTAGTTCACTGGCCTCATCTCATAGGGCACAAATCCCTTCATAGAGGCTCCACCCTCAAGACCTAGTCTTCTCCCAAAGTCCATCTCCAAATACTGTCACCCTGGAGATTATGTCTCAGCATATGAATTTTAGGGGAACGCAAACTTTCAGTCCATAACCCTTTAAAAATCCCACTGTTATTTTTATTGGATCTCTCAAAATAACATGAAGAAATAACTCAGGGTCATGAATATTGTGCAGAACGATATCACTATTCCATCACTGCCATGGAAGCCTCCAACAAGCTAATGTGGTAAGATCTCAGGCTCATGGAAGAACTCTCCATTCTGCGGCCAGTGAAGCATCCTGTCTGGGACTTCCCTGGTGGTCCAGTGGTTAAGAATCTGCCCTACAATGCAGAGCACAGGTTCCATTCCTGGTTGGAGACCTAAGATCCCACGTGTCACAGAGCAACTAAGCCAGCACACTGCAACTACTGCACAACTAAAGAGTCTGCGCACCACAGTGAAGATCCCACATAGACAAATAAATATTTTTTTAAAAAATACAAACCTTTCTCCTTCCTCCAGCTGCCCTTGCTGTCACTCATCTCCTTCTACTACAAGTCCTGCTCTGTTTGCTGTTCAACTAATTAATCCATATTTTACATCAGTCTTCCTCATTACAATGTGATTTTTTTTTCCCTACAGTAAGGGTCTTGTATCTATGGCGATTCAAGAGGAAATCTGTACAAAGATGTTCCAATTGCAACCTTTCACTCACTTTAAGAGCCGGTTAAAGCTGATGGAGGTAAAGGGTCAGTGGAGATCCTACAAAGGCCCAGCAGAGGCCAAAACTTTGCAGCAAAGTTAAGAGTCAGTAGGAAAGCAGGACTTCTCTGGTAGTCCAGTGGCTAAGACTCTGAGCTCCCAATGTAGGGGGCCTGAAGTTCTATCCCTAGTTAGGGAACTAAATCCCACATGCCCCAACTAAAAGTTCTCATGCTGTAACTAAAATCCCACCTGGCCCAACTAAGACCCAGAGCAGCCAAATGAATAAATAAATTTTTCTAAAGGAGTCAGTAGGAAACCATAAAGAACTCATTTCTTGTCATTGCAATTATTACTCCCAGGCATAAACTTTTCACTTCCATCTAGCATTAACTTTCCATGTTCAATGATGGTCTTCATGTTTTACCTTAGACATCTGGTCTGAGACAACTTTTTCAACAGCTTGGACAACTTTTTAAAACCACTGGGTTAAAGAAAAGGTAAGTATTACATGGCAGCTACAGAAGGATAAAGGATTACTGGGAAAGCTTTCTTTTTATAAATGAGAGAGAATTTAAACATTTTTCATGTGAAAGGTAAACAAATTGTAGGAAGGGAGAAATTCAGCAGCATAATTAATAAAAACAATCCTATTGCAAAGTCTAATAACCTCTCCGTTTTGTTTACCCCCCACATGCAATAAATCAGTCTTGAAGTATAATTTTCAAAAAAATAATAACGACTCTCATACAAATATAAAATGAATAGGTGTCAAAATCTTATTCAGCTCATTAATTAATGAGAGAACAAATAAGATATTACAATGAATTCAAAAGACAATTGAGAAATTAGATATTTATAGGAAACGTTAGAATAAGATTTGAGGATTAGACAAAAAACTGATTTATGTCCAATAAGACAATAAACCATAATCTTGATGATTATTGGTTCTAATAGACAGAAATTATTTGCATCTCCAACAGATGAAAATGTACATGTTAATCTGTGCTTACAGATGATAGAAAGTCAAGCCCAATGTGGCACTGAAAATATTCTGCCAACTCTTCTGCCTATTGCCAACTTTTAAATTATTTTTCTGACATAAAATGAAAGCAGCAACGTAAAGGAGGGGAAGTACAAGTGGTTCTGGAAATTACGGAGCCAAGAAGTCAGAAAAGGGTTCTAGGAACCCAGAAACTCTCACTCCTGACTCAGGTAGAGGAATGACTCTGCTGACAGCCTCCCAAGCCAGGAGGGAGCAAGTCGTCACTGAGCCTCCCACCAGCCTCTCTCCCCAAAGTGGGCAGAAGAATAGAGGCACGAAGAGGAGAAGCCGTCGGTAAGACTTCATCCTCTCCCAGATGCTGAAGGGAAATAACTCCATGGAACACCTGCTCCCGGCAAGAGCCCACAGCAGAGTCTCAAACACAAAAGAGCAGGAAGAGGACCTGTCCCGGCGGCATAGACGCTGAATCTGCGGGGCAGCCGTGGTGGATCAATTGCTCTAGCTTTATTTTGCCGTTGGAGATCCTGAAGAAACCAGTAAGAGAATAACCAACAGCTCAAGGACACCAGGGAGGTGGAAGGGAAACCAAGCCAGAGCAGGGGTGGGAGACACCTTGGATTGTGGGGGAGTGGAGGAGGACACCTTTCACTGATGGGAAGGAGGAAGGAAAGGAGAGAACCTTCACAGATTCACAAGGCGGTGTGAGGGACAAGAAGTTAGAGTTCTCAGACCATTTTTTCTGCCTCACCTATGAAGATGGAGGGTGAGGTGGTGAGGAAACGGGCTTGAGAAAGGACCGATGTTATTGGCTGAACTGTGTTCCCTGCCCCAATTCCTAACACCTAGAACCTCAGAATGTGACTATGTTTGGAGACAGGGTCTTAAAAAGGTAATTAGTTAATGAGGTCACTGGGCCTTACTCCTATGCAATCAGTGTCCTTATAAGAAGAGATAATTAGGACTTCTTTGGTGGTACAGTGGATAAGAATCAGCCTGCCAATGCAGGGGACATCGGTTTGACCCCTGATCTGAGGAGATTCCACGTGGCGCAGGGCAACTAAAGCCCGCACACCGCAACCACTGCGCCTGAACTAGTACTAGTACATCCACCTACTAAGGATGTAGATGGTTTAACATCCCTGAGTTTCAGAGATGTTGAGGCAAAGTGACATTATAATAGCAGGTCTGTAGCGGTCAGGGTATCACAGTGGCGTCACACATCTTAATTCCGTATCTGTGATCAACAGCCAGTTCTCCCACGCTGCAGGGACTCACAAGAAATCAGACTCAGCTGCCCCTCCTCCAGCCCCACCCAGAAGGTTTTACACCCATACACGTGTAGGTACTGGCACACACACCACGACTGACGAGACTAGAACCACAGGGCCCCCCCTGTAAGGAGAAAGGCAGATGTGAGGAGATGAAAGCTGAGTTCAACCAAGAGACCAGATGAGCCAGGAAATGGCGTTTTAATGCTAAGAGGAAAGCAGCTCAAAATTAGTGATGAGAAGGTTGGGGAATACCTATTATACCTGGAACACAGGGAAGAAGCAGGACCTCTAAATTAATGGCCACTGAGGTCACTGGCAGGGGCAACACCACCATAAGCACAGCCAAGAGTGGTGTCCCTTGGACAGGGACCCAAGACTGAGAGGCAGCGCTGTGGGGGAGCAGAGCCCAAGGAGCCAATGCAGCATTCTCTGAGGTCAAGAAACGAGGGCCAATGGAAAGCCCTTTGAGGGTCTGGAAAGCAGGTCTTTCCCTCCCACAGCCAACCTTGCATCCCAATGGTCACAGCCAATGGGGAACTCTTCCCAAGGGACACATCTCCCATCTCTCCCACCATCCTCTGCTCCTGGGCCCCTGCCAAGCGCTTCCTGAGGAGTAGAAAAGACCAGTGCATGGAGACCCCAGTGCCCTAGCCCCTCTCCCACCCTCTCTCCCTGGTCTCCACAAGGCGCAGCAGCTGGTTCAGCAGCAGGGCAGGGGACTTCACATTGAGGTTCAGGATCTGACGTCAGAAAAGACACAGAGACAGGGGAGTGCAGTCTGCGCAGTGGCCATTTTCACTGGTCGCTTGGAGCCCCTGACCATGATGAGTGGCTCAGACCCTGTGGCCCTTTACTGTGTGGGAGGAACAGAGTCCTGGGGGGAAGGAATCTGAGGGTAGGATCCTGAGGTTCCTGCCCTTCCAGGTCATGGGGACTGCTGTTTTCATTGCTTAGTCACTCAGTCAAGTCCAACTCTTTTGCAACTCCATGGACTGCAGCCCACCAGACTCCTCTGTCCATGGGATTTCCCAAGCGAGAATACTAGAGTGAGCCTGCTGTTTCCTTCTCCAGGGGATCTTCCCAACCCAGGGATTGAACCTGCGTCTCCTGCACTGGCAGGCAGGTTCCTTACTATTCAGCCTCCGGGGAAGCCCAGGTCACGGGGGAGCCGTCAACCTGTGGTTCAGAAACCCTCCCACCGTCCATCCCCAGACAACATCACCCTCCAGAGAGGAGGCTGGGGAAGCGAGGTGGGGTGGGCACTCAGGGCCCCTTGCTTATTAGTGCCTAGTGATTGCCTCAGGGGGTGCCAGAAGACAAAGAGACCCACGATGGCGCTGAGTCTGTATCAGGAAATGCTCACACCAGGATTTTTTATTTCGCTGGAAAAGCCGGGGTGTAGCTGAGGGTAAGCCCAGAGAGGATGTATGGGACAGCCCATCTGAAAGGATCAGAGGGAGTGCCAGAGAGCCACAGTCAGACCAGAAATCTCTTCTGGCCTCTCAGGACTTTGTGGTAGTGACCACAAAGCAGAGGTGCTGCTGGCACCTTGCAGAGGCTGGGCATGGTCAGAGCCTGCGGAGCTCACTGAGGGGCAGGCTGACCCTGCTGAGTGCCACCCCCACCCATCAGTCGGTAGTGACAGGGGTAGGTGGGAGTTCAGGCACTGTGTGTGAGTGTGTATGTGCAAACATGGTGAACAGAGAGCCATGCAGGCTATGAAGATTCTACCTGGAGCTTCACCTTGTCCCACACCTGCTCACTGGACCCCAGCATGCTCCTCACCGAGATGGCCCTGGGAAGAAATGGTAGGGGGATAGAGGGAGTGAGACAGAAGGAAAGATACCCCATCAAAGGTCCACTTTCAGGCGGATGGGCAGTCCCTCTAAGGGGAACTGAAGGCCAATCCTGCTAAAGAATTTTGAGTAGTTTTGAGCTTCAGAGTCAACCACCCACAGGAAAAGGGTACTTGGAACTTAGGGTGACCAACTTCCCAGTTTCCCAGGACAGCAGGTTTATCACTAAAAGACCCACATTTCATGCAACTGCTCACCCTAGGCAAACCAGGACAGGTGGTTATCCTCCGGAGGTATGTATCAAGCTCCTGTCAGTCACTGAGGCCTGCTCCTGAGTGGCAGTAATTCCAGCCCACTGACCTATACACAGAGCAGGCTCCAAGAGCATTATGGAAGAGTTCCCATCTTCCCTGTAGGAAATATGAAATATTGGATGAAGGATAGACAGGACCTCACTGAAACACTTTTGCAACTTCATCTGAACCTAAAATTATTTCAAACTAAAAGGTTTTTTAAAGGGGGTAATTACCTGGTGGTCTTGTGGTTAGGACTCTGTACTTTCACTGAAAGGGGCACAGGTTTGATTCCTGGTTAGGGAACTAAGATCCCACAATCTGCCTGGTATGGCCAATAAAATAAAATAAAATCTTAACAGTTTTTTAAGAAATCACTTAGCTTTGAATATAACAGAATATAACTGGGCTAAAATATATAAAATAATAAAACAAATTTATAATCAGTGTTATTTTCATATTTCTAGAGTCACTTTAAAGTAAGTGTTTATTAAAGCAGACATCTACTCAGTAATTTTTACTCCTGACTCTTAATAATGTAGACACATCCTTAATCATTAGTCTTTGCATTTGACAGAGCTGGGAAATAAAGTACCATCTAGGCTGTCGAGATATACTACAATAAAAACAAGTGTCCCATCCCCAGGAAATGATGTGAGACCTCTGGTATCAAAGGATCATTGTGAGAATTGAAAGTGATGGCCCAGGGTTAGAAGAGGTGAGACAACATCTGTTTGTGAAAGAAATGGGATGAAACTTGAACCTAGAAGAGTCTGTTTTGGTAGCTAAGGCTGAGGAACACCCCAGAGTCTAGCAAGACTGGGTGGAACACAGAGGAAGAGCAGAGGGGCTTGGTAAGCTGGGATGGTGTGGGAAGGCCATGAGATTTTAGACTTTCTCTTATGGACAACAAAGGCCCATGGAGGTTTTTAGAAATTTATCATTTTTGTGTAGGTGAATAATGACCACTCAGGGAGGCACAAACTTCATTCTAGGCCCTAATGACTGAAATAGCTAATCATTGCTTTTCCAACACTCATTTTTTATCTTAATTCTTATTCCACTTTCTGAGTGGTCTATCCTAGTCTTTCTACCACTATTAAGCCCCTATACAAGTAGGGAATTAATAAAGAGAGCTAACATAACCCTTCCTTGGGAACAAAATCATAGGACTCTGAAAATAGAAAGTTCACATCTGTACCTCAACATAAAAGCTTTAAACAACCATGCACTTTCTACCTTAATCTCTGGGTTTCAAAGCAAGTTCAATCTTGCTGACCTCAAGGAATGTTATAGATTGAATAGTGTCCTTCCCCAAACCTATCCCAAAACTCAAATGTTGAAGCCGGGACCCCTCACTGTGTTTGGAAATGGGCCCTTTAAAGAGGTGACTAAGTGAAAAAAAAAAAAAGGCCATTGGGATGAGCTTTAATCCAGTCAGACTTCTGTCCTTATAAGAAGAGGACATTTGGACACACAAAAGAGACAACTGGGAGGACTTCCCTGGTGGTCCGGGGGTTAAGACTCTGCACTTCTGCTACAGGGAATGCAGGTTCAATCCTTGGTCACGGAGCTAAGATCCTACATGCTGTGTGACAAGGCCAAAAAAGAAGCCACAGCTGCAATGCACGCACACAAAGAAAAGGCCACATGAGGACACAGCGAGATCACCGTCCACGAGCCACGGAGATAGGTCTCAGGAGAAACCAAATCTGCCAATGCCTTGATCTTGGACTTACCAGCGTCCAGGACTGTGAGAAACAAACTTCTGTTGTTTAAGCCACCTAGTCAGTGGCATTTTGTTATGGCAGCCTGGCAAACTAATAAAAGAAGAGACCCCAATAATATTCTTTTAATGTCGTATGTGTAAATAGCCTCTTATATTATTACCTGTTCAGTTCAGTTCAGTTCAGTTCAGTCGCTCAGTCGTGTCCGACTCTTTGCGACCCCATGAATTGCAGCACACCAGGCCTCCCTGTCCATCACCAGCTCCCGGAGTTCACCCAAACTCATGTCCATCGAGTAGGTGATACCATTCGGCCATCTCATCCTCTGTCGTCCCCTTCTCCTCCTGCCCCCAATCCCTCCCAGCATCAGAGTCTTTTCCAATGAGTTAATCTCTCTCAATTTTCCTTTAGCTAGAGAAGATGCCTAAGGGTTTCTCACCAGGAAAAAGAACCCCAGGAAAAAAGAGAATGGAATGGAAACCAGGAGCTTCAGATTCACAAATTTGAGGAAAACAAAGGTTCCTATGGTGATATAGATGAAATAGATTGTATTTCTATAGTTTGGAATAGTATCAGAAAGTCAAAGGAATATGGTAAGAGGAGGTAAAAAAATAAGAACTATATCTACAGTTTTATACTCCATCCCTGATCTTCTGAGACTGATCACAGAAAAAAATATGTATCCCCATTTTTGGTCCAGAAAATGTGGTCACCATTGTTATGCACATCTCCCCCTCTCCCAAAGAAGGATGCAAGAAAGAGCAGCCTGCAGGAATCCATGTGATATAACATTTCACATTCCCAGTTTTGGACTATGCCTGTTTTGGAGTTGATTTACTATCAGTTTTCAAAGACATATAATCCAAAAGAACCATAATAACAATGAGAGACTTGCATGTTCTGAGAATATGTGTTATATTTAATCCATGCTATGCACATTGTTTTTTACACAAATATACATGAATTATATATAAAATGTGTTTGTGTGTTATATGTTAGTAGATATGGAATGACCCAATCTGTTTGATGGGAATCTATGCAAATCTTGAACTCCACCTAAAACATTTTACATATAAAAAGAGATTTATGGGGAATTCCCTGGCTTTCCAGTGATTAGTACTCTGAGTTTTCACTGCCAAAGGCCCAGGTTCAATCCCTAGTCAGGGAACTGAGATCCCAAAATTTCTATGGGAAAGAAAAAAACCCCAAACTTGATGAGATATGAATAAAGTAGATAGCTCAGCTGTAATATTGTACCAGTGTTACTTTCTTAGTTTTGATAAATGTGCCATTGTTAAATGTAAGATGTTAACATTAGGGGAGCCTGGGTAAAGAGTATACAGGAACTCTGTGTAATATCTTTGCAACTTTTTAGTAAATCTAAAATTAATCCAAAATAAAAGGCTAATATTTCTACATAGCTCAGCAGATTTTGAGAGACTGTTTCTTACATTTTGAATGTCAATTTGGCAATAATTATTAAAGTTGTGAATAGTTAAATCTGTTACTAAAATTTCAGAACTTTGTGCATTTAAAGATTTTAGGTAATGTGAGAATTGAGCTGTTCTTAAATTTTCTGAAAGAATATGTTCCAGTCTCACTGTGGAAATATCCAGACACACCTCCAGGGCAGCAGAATAAACAGAAGACTCAGATGGAGCCCCCTCACCCTCCCATGCCTAGTCTGCCAGGAGCCCTCTTAGCCTGGGTCTCTAAGGGTGGGGGACAGTGAGGCTGGTGGTCCTCTAGCAGTGGCTGATACTTTTAACCACAGCAAGGACTAGGGATTTCACCTGATCTCTCTGGGTACAAAGGAAATAAGGAGGTAAACTCTTCTCTGATGAGAACTTGGCTCCCCACCTTAAGACTTTCCCTCTCCCTACTCTGGTCCTCCTGGTGGTGGCCAGTGCAGGTCACTGGCCACTGCCCCCATGCCCCCAAAGCCAACCTTAAGCCTTGCAGAGCAGGAATTTTGCTGAGAAGAGGCATGGGTCACTGGAGGACTCTGGCCTCTCCAGTGTCTACAGCCCTCTGTCCCCAGGGGGTCTCCTGAAGGACATAAATATGCCTACTTGGGAGTGATGGACTGCTTCTGTCTGCTCCTGGAACAGAAGCTTGGTCTGCAGCAGACGTGGAGCTCTGCGGATAACCCTGAGAGTATTCTGCTGTATAAGAGAGTCGTCCCCTTTCCTCTTATCTCTCGGGACACTTCCCTGAAGTTTACTTGGTCCCTGCCCACCACACTCCCAGGCCCTTTGTTGAGTCATGAAAACATCTAAGCAAAATGTGATTTCCTCAGAGTCACCTGTAATATCACTGAGTAACCTGTTTGTAATATCACTGAGTAACCTGTTTGTAATATCACTGAGTAACCTGTATGTAATATGTAATACGACTCAGTTCCTGTCCAATGCAATGGACATGAGTTTGAGCAAACTCCAGGAGACAGTGAAGGACAGGGAGGCCTGGCATGCTGCAGTCCGTGGGGTCGCAGAGTTAGACATGCCTGGGTGACTCAACAACAACAACAACCCCTTGTAAGGCAACATCCTGCCTCCAAAATTGTCCCAGTGAGGCTTCTAGTAACAAAACATTCTGGAGGAAGACAGGGGTTCAATCTCCAGGAGGGGGCAGGCAGAAGGGCATGGGGTGACTGCTACAGTAAGAGGGAAGGACCTAGGGAAGGGAGTGGACCATACATGAGTCATGCGTGTGCCTGTGTCTATGTGTATATACACATTACACAGAACAAGGAGAGACGTGTGCCCAAATGTCCCTTCATGGTCCAAAGAGAGCCTGGGGGAATGTAGTCACGTATAGAATTGCAGAGCAATGGCCGTGGAGAAATTCAACCCATTCTAGGCCAAGTGACCAGCACCATCTCTTGATGTGCACTTGTTGTGATGAATTACATATTTCTACAAGTGGCCAGTTCAGATGTCTGACATCTGTTTGGAAATTGTGCTCATTCTCTGCAGGTGTTTGGACACGGAGAGCACTGTTACACGATTTTTAGGTGCTCCAGAAATGCTTGCAAATTGACAGACTGACACTTGAATGCTGGGCTTCCTTGAATTTTAAAGATGTGTTTATCTGATCTGGGAAAGTGCTGTCATCCTACATATGCCATGAAGTTTTTATGTCGTGAAATATTTCAAATGAATGGACAAGAACAGCGTAATATAGCCAACACCCTTGTTTCCCAAATATCAACATTTTGCCCTATTTGCTTCATCTTTTTTTTCAAAATTAAAACATTCCAAATTGAACAGACATCCCCTTTCGTGCTTCTCCAAGATCCCACTGCCTCTCTCCACCCCCCTCCCCAGAGGTGGCCACTGTCCTAGAGTTGTGTGCATCTTTCTGGCCCACATTTTTATATTTTTACTATATATATGTTCATTATGTAATATACACATTGTTTTGCTTATATTTATGCTTTACCAAAAGTGACATTGCTACACTATACTCATCATTTTCCGATTTTCGTCAGCTTTGTATTTTGGGAATCCAAGCACAGGACATACATCTCTAGTGCATTCATGTTCACTGCATAGAATGAGAATTCTCATTGCTTGAACAGACACTGTTTACTTACCCATTTTCTTATCAATAGACATGGGGTTGTTTTGATTTTTATGTATTTTATATAATGCTGCCATCTCCTTGTACCATATGCATGTGAGCATTCTGTAAAGTTTATATTGGAAGAGGGAAGCTGAGTCAAAGGGCACGCACATCTTGATCTTTAGTATATATTACCAAATTTGTTTTCTGAAGCCATATGAGAGCTCCTGTTCCCCCCACATCATTCTTCATTCAGATAGATGTGAAATAGAATCTCGTTTTCCTAATTACCAATGCAGTTGGGTCTCTACTTGTTTGATAGCCATTCAGGGTTCCTCTTCTGTAAATTGCCTGCTCATTCTCTGTCCACCATTTATTGAATTATATGTCTGTATTTTATTGATTTTAAGGGCTATTTGCATATTCTGAATGTTCATCCTTTTTGATAGACTATCCTCTTTTCCCCTTAATTTCTGCAGTCATCTGACATCAGGTTATCACTCCTCATTCCTTGAAAATATTATCATCTGGTCCTTGTCTCTCTTTCCAGCACTAGCCTTGTCCTGATTGTTAGGGATCTCGAAATTCGCAAGGATGACCTTCTTTCTTTCTGATCCCCTCCCCCAAGCTGCCTGCTCCACAGTCATGCTCCAGAGCTTGCCATTAGCATCCCCTTCATTATCTTGATGACACCCATCCCACTCTGTCGTTATTTGTCTTTCAGCGCACTCTCTCCAACAGCCCGACTTCAGTAATTCTGCAACCTTAATGGAACCTGCTATCCATCGATCCACCAGTTTTCACATTCCCCATGCCTTCATGCCCTCACCTCCTACCTTATCTGGCTTAGAATACACGTTCTGTCATTATACTCACTTCTCTGTATGTGTAGTTTCTCCTCTCTTCCTCCCTTGAACTTTTCTGGGGGGAAAAAAAAGACAATATTGAATAAGTATTACATAATATTTAATAATAAATGTTACATTACTTAAAAGAGGTCAAATTATCAAGAAGATATAACTATCCTAGATGTGTATGCATCTAAAAAGAGCTTCAAAATAAAATAGAAATTGATAGAATTAGGAGAAATAGGAAAATTTGCATTTGTAGTTCAAGACTTCAACAGTCCACTTTCAGTGACTGCTAAAGCAAGAAAATGGAAAATCAAAGAGGAATGGAAGACCTGGACAATGCTATTAACCAATGTGTCCTCACTAACACGCGTAGAACCTTCTCCTTACACAAGAGCAGAATATATGGCTTTTCCCTCCAGGCACACTTGGAACACTCATCCTGATAGATTGTATTCTGTACCATGAAATAAATACCAATAAATTTAACAGAACTGAAGTCATACAAGTATGTTTTGTGACCTCAAGAGGATTGAACTGGAAGTAACCAGCAAAGATATCTAGAAAATCTCTAGATATCTAGAAAATCTACCTAGAAAATCCTTAAACTTCTGGATATTAAACAATGCACAGCTAAGTCCTCTTGCATAAGAAAAGAAACCATCATCAGGACTTCCCTGGAGGCCCAGGGAAAGTTAGGATTCTATGCACAGGGGGCCAGGGTTCAACTCCTGGTCAGGGAAGATCTCACAAGCCACATGGCCAAGAACAACAACAAAAAATCACCAGAGCGATTAGGAAATGTTTCAGTAGAATGAAAATGAAAACACAATATACCAAACTTTGGGAGATGCAAACAAGAGTCATTGTTCTCTCATGCATGTTCTCTCACCCCTGCCAAACAGCTTGTATATAAAAAAAGGAATGATCCACTTCTAGTGGGCTAACTATTGATCATCTATAAAACCATCTTGTCATAGTGTTTTATTGAGAGGAAGCAGGGAGATGGAATTTGACTATTGATTCTTTTTCTCTAATTTTTAAATTCTTTTCAAGTTTTCTTGATGCCAAGCAATCTATTTGTTCTGCCACTGATAAGGTTGCTTCTTTGCTTGACTTTGAAAGGGTATCATGGGGAAGAGAACCTTCACTGCGCTGCAGACCACTCTGTGGGTGCAGCAACCCGTAACTAGCCTCTACGGGATGGTAGAGGAGCTGGGGACTTCTGCCTTTTCTGGACAACTTGGCTTTGTAAGTGATCCCTTTCCCAATGAAGTCTACTCTGTAACCTGGTCTACATCAGGAGTCCCCAAACCCCAGTCCTCAGCCTGTTAGTAACCTGGCCACACAGCAGGAAGTGAGTGGCAGGTGATGATGGAAGCTTCATCTACCACCCCTTGCCCCCAACATCACCACCCTCCCATCCCCTGACCAGTCTATGGAAAAATTGTGTTTCACAAGACCAGTCCCTGGTGCCAAAAAGGTTGGGAGACTGCTGTTCTGGATGATACAGAATTCATCTGCAACCTTGACACGTGACAAGCAGGTACCAAGGACAGACACACCTCACCAAATATTATTTGTCTCTTCTCTTCTTTCCTTCCTCAGGTTTCCCCTGAGGTTTGTCTATTTTATTAGTCATTTTTAAAGAATCAACTCCTAGTTTTACCGATCATCCCTACAATTTTTTCTTTCTATGAAGACTGGAGGATGCTGGTGGAGGTTTGGTTTGGTGTTATAATTGTTTGGCTTGTTGGATGGTTGGTTTTCAGTTTTCCTCCCATTCCGTTCCACCAGCCTCTCAATTTCCCTCACCAGTGGCAACCAACGTCACCAGTTTTTAACGTGCCCTTCCAGAAAGATTTTGTGCTTGTGTGAGCAGCTACATACATTTATGAATCACACTTATGTAGTTTTAACTTCTTTTTATAAAAGAGCAGCATATTGTGCACACTGTATGTCTCATTATGCTTTTCACTTAATATATTTTGGAGATGATGAATCACTACAAAATGAGATTACTCATTCTTTCTAATACTTACGAATAATATTTGTATTTTATGGATGTTTGCTATAATGTAATAAATCTTTTGCTTTTATAAATAGGGCAATTAATAGCATTTCTCATATATCATTTTGCTGTATCCATAGACAAAATTAGGAGAAATAAAATTGGCAGATCAAAAGGTATATGTTTTTGTAATTTTATTCAGTTCAGTTCAGTCGCTTAGTCATGTCCGACTCTTTGAGACCCCGTGAATTGCAGCACGCCAGGCCTCCCTGTCCATCACCAACTCCTGGAGTTCACCCAAACTCATGTCTACCGAGTAGGTGATGCCATCAATGCCATCTCATCCTCTGTCAGCCCCTTCTCCTCCTGCCCCCAATCCCTCCCAGCTTCAGAGTCTTTTCCAATGAGTCAACTCTTCGCATGAGGTGGCCAAAGTACTGGAGTTTCAGCTTTAGCATCACTCCTTCCAAAGAACACCCAGGACTGATCTCCTTTAGAATGGACTGGTTAGATCTCCTTGCAGTCCAAGGGACTCTCAAGAGTCTTCTCCAACACCACAGTTCAAAAGCATCAATTCTTCGGCACTCAGCTTTCTTCACAGTCCAAATCTCACATCCATACATGACCACTGGAAAAACCATAGCCTTGACTAGACGGACCTTTGTTGGCAAAGTAATGTCTCTGCTTTTGAATATGCTATCGAGGTTGGTCATAACTTTCCTTCCAAGGAGTAAGCGTCTTTTAATTTCATGGCTGCAATCACCATCTGCAGTGAGTTTGGAGCCCAAAAAAACAGTCTGACACTGTTTCCACTGTTTCCCCATCTATTTCCCATGAAGTGATGGGACCAGATGCCGTGATCTTCGTTTTCTGAATGTTTCTCCATAGATGTTATACCAGTTTGCACTGCCGCTTGCAGTTGGAGAGACAAACCTCACATACCCTAAGCACTGGCTAACTCAGTGTTTAATCAATTTATTGAATCACTACCAACTTGATCATTTTAAAATGGTATTTCAGTTTAAAACTGCATTTCTCGGACTTCCCTGGCAATCCAGGGGTTAGGACTCCATGCTTTCACTGCTAAGAGCCTGGGTTCAATCCCTGCTTGGGGAACTAAGATCCCACAAGCCATGTAGTACAGCCAAAATAATAATAATAACAATAATTTTTAAAAAATAAAACTGCCTTTGTTTCTATACTAGTGAAATTGAACATTTACTAGTGAAATTGAACATTTTCTGTGAACATTCATTCATATTCTTTGACCATTTTTTCTAAGAGTTCTTGTCTTTTTCTTACTGATTTTTAATTATTCTTTATACGTTAGGAAATTCAGGCCTTAGTCTACACTGTGAGCTGCAAATAATTTCCTCTAGCTTGTTATTTGTATTTTAACTTTTCTTGCAAATAAATAAAGTTCTCTTGATGGACTCTTCCTTATATAATTACGTGCTATCCCTTTTTATTCTCATTAATTCTTTATTGTCTTGAATTTTATATGGTCTGATTTAATATTGCTGCTCCAGCTTTCTCTTGGTTAGTAATGGCCCAGTATATCTTTTCCATCCTTATATTTACAACCTCTACACTCACTTTTTCCACTCAGCCTCTTGTAATCAGCATATAACTGGATTTTACATTCCTTTTTAAGTCCAATCTGCTAGTCGTTTAACGGATGAGTTTATCTACTTCTCACTTATGTGATTAGCAATAAATTTGGACTTTACCATATTTTATTGTGCTTTCTGTTTATCAACTATATGTTTACTTAGGGCTGCTCTAACAAATTACCACAAACTTCAAAAAACAGACATTTATTTTCTTACAGTTCTGGAGGCCAGAGTTTGAAATCGGAAGTTGGCATGACTGAGTTCCCTCCGGGAACTCTCAGGGAGATTCCATCCCTTGCCTCCTCCAGCATCTGGTGGCTAGGGGCATCCATAGCCTTCTCACTGCATCACTTCCATCCTGCCTCTGTCTTCAGTTGATATGACCATCAACTCCTTATTCCATGTGTTGCCGGACAGTTATCAATGGACTTAGGTCACACCCAACAATTGAGGATGATCTCATCTAGGAATGCTTAATTTTTTTAAAATAATTGTTTATTTATTTGGCTGCATTGGGTCTTAGCTGCAATGAGCAGGTTTCTCTCTAGGTGTGGCACACAGGCTCAGTACTTGCAGGTGCATGGGCTTAGTTGCTCCGCAGCAGGTGGGATCTTACTTCCCTGACCAGGGATTGAACCTGTGCCCCCTGCACTGGAAGGCAGATTCTGAACCACTGGACCACAGAGGAAGTCCTGGGATCCTTAATTTCATTACATGTGGGAGGACATTTTTCCCAAATAAGTCACATTCACAAATTCCAGGGATTAGGATGTGGGTACATCTTTGGGGGCTATCATTCAGGCCCATTCTTATTCTTTACTCTTTGCTTTTTAAATTTTGGGTTCTTTCTTGACTAATGTCATATTGATAAAGATTCATCTTTTTACCTCTGTTCAGAAGCTATGGCTTTTTACATTAATTTTGGTAAGTGTCCTTAAATTTTAACATATAAATAGCCAAAAAAATTTCTAAAGAAATCTAATTTTTCAGTATTTACATTCCACAGAGTAGACCCCCAAATTAGCATACTTTCATTTATCACTGAATAACCCTCTACCCAATCCTCTTTGTTGTTTTATCTAGAATAATGGTCTTCAAAAATTCCAAATACCCAATCCGAAAACTTTAAGAATACAGCTGTAGTGTTTGTGTTTTCATTTATTTTAATTTATATACATGTATCACATCAACATATTATACAAACTATAAAATATTAAAAATATAAAAAAGGAATATAAAGGTAAAAATTCTAATATTTTTTTTCTGAACACTAAGAGATCATTTTGCTAACCCTCTGGTGTGCAAGCACCCCATTTTGGATACCATTTGCTTAGAGATTTTATTTTACCTTCAAAATAACACATCAAGTATATTAACAAGAACTTTACTGTCCATTCAAAATACATTTACCAAAACATTTTACAGAATTCAATAATCACCATGCTTCTTGCTTCCTATACCTTCCCTCTCCATTTGCCTTCATTTAGTAATCAGTCTTCTGGTTTTCCAGTAAACATATTTGGAGCCTTCCAGGCTTTTCTTTTTCATATGTGTGTGTGTGTGTGTGTGCGTGTGTGTGTGCTCGCACGCACCATAGGATCATCTTTACTGTCTCTCTTTGACTTTTAATTTGCAAGTGTTCATTCTTTCTTTCTAATTCTACTTTTAATATAGCAGTGTAATGAAATGATTAAATGCTATGGAACCAGATTGCTATTGTTTTTGAATCCTTGTTCTACCTATGATACCCTGTTAGAAGTGGGGCAAGTTATTTTGAAACCACTAGGTGCCATTTCAAGTGGCTTTGAGAAACTCCAGTCCTTTAAGTCTCAGCACAGAAAGAATTCAGAAGAGGCAAAACGATAGTGATTTATTTTGAGGCTTACAAGTGTGTGGGCAAGAGAATGCAGAGCCCCAAGAACTCAGTGGGCTACAGTTTTATAATCAAAGGAAAAGTGGAGAGGAGGAAAAGACCACCTTCTTCTTCATTCTTGATTAGATGTCACACTTTCACCATCAATGTCTCCTCCAGGTTGGGCAAGGGAGTTTTCTCGTCCCTACATAGTCAAGTTGGGACTGTCATGCACTATGGAAAAATTATCTCAGGTCTCAGTATGTTGAGGGTCTTTCATTTTGAAATATCACCCTTTCCATAAATGATTGTTTTTTATGGGTGCAGAGAACATGTTCTAGGGGTCATTAACTTATTAAGCTTTCTGGGCAGGATGTGGGTCTCAGGTCACATCCTGCTTTACTATTGCTTTATTATTTGGGGGCATAGCTCATGCTTCTGTTGCATGGTTTCATTGCTAAGCAGGCCTGCTTTCTTGAGTTATTATTAACTTACAGGGGTCTCTCCCATCCTTCTTTATTAACTTACAATCCCCTAGTTGTATTAACTGTTTAATCAGCTACTTTCTCTCTTTACTCTGCTCCTATCATTTTCACATCAGTTTCCTCATTTGTGTATGATAATACAGCATTCCTACTTCAAGGGATTATTGTGCTGATTAAATGAAATTTAATGGCTTACTATGTTTAAAGCAGTCCAAGAGACTCTCTGCAAGGATATCAAATCAGTCAGTCCTAAAGGAAATCAACCCTGAACATTCATTGGAAGGACTGATGCTGAAGCTGAAGCTCCAATACTTTGGCTACCTGATGCGAAGAGCCAACTCGCTGGAAAAGACCCTAATGCTGGGAAAGATTGAAGGCAGGAGGAGAAGGGGATGACAGAGGATGAGATGGTTGGATGGCATCACAGACTCAATGGACATGAGTTTGAGCAAACTCCAGGAGATAGTGAAGAACAGGGAAACCTGGGGTGCTGCAGTCCATGGGGTCACAAAGAGTTGGGCACAACCTAGTGACTAAACAACAACAATGTTTAAAGCATCAAGATTTGTGCCTAGCACTTATTAAATGCTTAATAGAGTTAGCTATTTTCATTTCTAATTTTGCTGAATTGAAGCAAAAAAAAATGTAGCTGGATCTCTCTCACTCTTTCTCTCTCTTTCAAATCTCTCTGTTGGGTGGAAAATTTTTTGACATTTTTCTGTGGCATTTATTTATTTACTTTTCTGTGACATTTATTGTAAAGAATTCCAGGAGCATATTGTTGTGTATTTGGTTTGCAGAATAAAAAGCTGCAAACAAAGCCAAGATCAGCTCTCTCTCTCTCAGGACTAAGAAAACTAGACAAAATTATTTTTAATGTATTTTAAGGTAGTAGAAAGCTATCAAAGTTACTGGGCTCAAATCCTGGGGATCAATAGGACAATAGGTAATATAACTTGAAATATACCTGTAATATGGAAAAATTGTGCAGTATTAAAATAGAGCAACTAGATTTGTATAGATCAACATGAGTAAATTTTTAAAAATTAAGTGAAAAGTACAAGATTCAAAATATTATACACAGTGTGGTATTAATTATATAAACTGTTATACAGTTATAATACTATGCATTTTCTATGAATACAAATATTTGGGTAAAAAAAAAAGGTTTATGTCTGGAAGAAAAAATACTAAGTTCTTGAGTTTGGATAATTCAGGTGTGAAGAAGGGTTAAAGGCGGGAATGTTGCCAAAGGGAATTTAGTGTGAAGACATGGGTGAAATGAGGTCTACACATACAGTGGAATATTATTCAGCCTAAAAAAGGCAGGAAATTCTGACACATGTGACAATATGGACAGACCTGGTAGACATCATGCTAAGTGAAATAAGCCAGTCACAAAAAGACAAATACTGTAGATTCCACTTATGTGAGGTTCTTAGAGGGGTCAAATTCATAGAGACCGAAAGTAGAAGGGTGGTTGCCTGGGGCTGAGGGCAGGGAGAAATGGAGATTTACTGTTCAGCAGGTATAGAGTTTCAGTTTTACAAGATGAAAAGAGCTATGAAGGTGGATGGTGGTAATGGTCTCACAACATTATGAATGCATTTAATACCAACAAATTGTATACTCAAAATGATTAAGATGGTAAATTTTAAGTGTATTGAACCACATTAAAAAAATTTTTTTTAAGGACTTTAGCAGTATCTGTAATATTTCAATTTTTTAAAAAAACAAGCAATTTTTAAGAGACTAAAATGAGAATAGAAGAAAATAGGTAATAATGTTACACTTAACTAATCTATAAAGTGCTGTTAGGAGCAAAAAAGAGGGCATGACAAAAGGTGCCCTGGTGGAGTTTGGATATGCTGTCAGGATATGAGGGCCATAGGGAGAGGCCATCAGAACCTGATGTCTGCTTATTAATGACAGCTACACTTGTGAGAACTGGTTATGTGCCTTATTTTGTGTATATCCAAGGTTTTGGGTTCATTATCTCATTTAATTCTCATGGCAGCCTTTTGAGTTAGGTGTTATTTTTATTCCCATTTGACAGATGAAAAACCTAAAGCTCAGTGAGTGTAAATAATTTGTCAAAGTGACAAAGCAAGTGAGCAGTGGAACTATAATTTGTATCAGGTATGTCCAACCCCAGACTCCTAACCATTTTGCTGCAATGTGATTATCTAGTAAGTTGAAGTAAATGTCCACACAATTATCTTCGCATTAAGATATAATCCAAAGCAATAGCTACAGAAGAGCATGTGAGATATTTGTTCATTAACGTGACTCTGTCCTTAGACCCAGAAAGATAAAACTTGTAGATGCCTGCCCTCTGAGACTTACACCAGTAAAAAGAAATCTTTAATGGATGAGAGCAGCTAGCTAAAGAATTCACTTTAGAGAACAGATCAAAGTTAGAAAAGACAAGTGGATGCAAACTTCAATCAAGATGTCTAGAGTGAAGTTACATGAAGGCATAATTGATGAGAACGATTTGGATTTTTAAATGTTTATATCCTTTGATGCAGTGATTCTCCTTTTTGGAATCTATACTAGGGGCATAATACTAAATACTTAAAAGAGCTTTGCCCATAAATATATTCATCATAAAATGATTCATAATAATAGTAAAATAAAAGTCAATCTAAATATCTAACACTAGTGTAATGGTCAGGAAAATTAAATCCCCACGTGAAAGAAAGTATGAGGCTCATATACACATACATACATGTATCAGGAGCTTGTTTTCATTAAATAACATATGTTGTTTATATTGTTATACATGTATAAAAAACAACCTGCAAGTTACACAAGGAATTCTAATTGATGTGCTGGACAGAGCCAGGGTGATCCTCCTATGGACAAATACAGAGAGATATCGAATAACATATAGTAATATTAGAAATACATAGTTGAGGAAGGAAATTAATAAAAAGGAATTTTATGATAAAACAATAAGAATATAATAAATGTAGGAGGGTCTTCTTGGTGGTCCAGTGGTTAAGAATCTGCACTCCCAATGCATGGAGCCCAAGTTTGATCTCTGGTCAGGGAACTAGATCCCATGTGCTACAAGAGTTCACAAGCCACAACTAAAGACCCCACATGTCACAACTAAGACCTGGCTCAACCAAATAAATATTTTTTAAATTAAAAAAATTAAATAATAATAACAATAAATAGTAGGAAATTTTCAATTCTCAGAAAGAAAGATGGAAACCAAAGCTAGGAGGTAAGGAAGGAGAAACTAAGGCCATCTGTGGAGTGCTGGACCTGCAGACAGACCCACAGGGTCCAGGGTCTGAGGCTTTAATATCCACGTGGGGATGGAAGTAAGGCCTCAGATCCATGAAAAGCAGGGACTTTATTTTGGTCTGATTCCCTCTAAACAGAGGCTAAAGCAGGGAGGGGAGAGCTCAAGTCTTACTTAATGTATTAGCCGAGGTTCTCCAAAGAAACAGAACCGACAGGGTGAAGATTTATACAGAAAGTGATTTATTCTAAGGAATTGACAATTGCAATTATGGGCTGACAAGTCCAAAATCTGCAGAGCAGGCCAGCAGGGTAGAGGCCCAGGGCAGGCTTGATGCTGTCTTTTCCTCTGAAGGCTGTCTGCTGCAGAAACCTCCCTCTTCTGCTCAAAAGAAGTCGGCCTTTTATTCTGTTCAGACCTTCAGCTGGTTGAATGAAGCCCACACATATTATGGGAAAGAGTCTGCTTTCCTCAAAGTCCACTGATTTAAATGTTAATCTCACCCCCAAAATAGCCTCCCAAATACATAAATTTATCTCTTCACTGAAAAATGTTTGATACCATGCCTGGGCACCATGGCCCAAACAGGTTGAACATAAAATTAACTATTACATTTAGGAAGCACAAACAAAGGCAGCAAGGCTGAGAAAAGGAAAAGCAAAGCAAAGAAATATGAGGATGTGTGAAATGGTGCATTGTCCTTCTGGCTGACACTTTATGCCAAGCCTCAGAGATCACAGCAGGGTACTCAGCAAGCATGTCTGGCTGGCATATGGTTCGTCTCTGAAAGGGCTGCAGAGAGACCTGATAGCCATGGCAGGGAGGAGGAAGGGAGATTCCTCTGCCAATCTCCCCCTCATCTCCTGTTTTCCATTAGCGAAGATTCAGTCCACAGGAAGCTAACTCCCCAGCACCGCTAGGTGTTGTCAGGTGGCCCTTTTGGCAGTAAGAATCAGTGTGACATTTCATCCAAGTCTGGATGTGGTGGGAGGAGCCAGAAACTCTGGGTTCTTGGATGTTCAGCCTGGCTACCTGGGGGCAGTCAAGGTGAAGGACTTACCGTTTCTGGAGAAAGCTGTGGTCAGCCCCTGGCAGTGTCAGTAGAGGCCAGGAGGCTATCGGTGCCAGGGAAATCTGAGGATGAACATAGATTTGAGTTAAATATAACCCACTCCTCACACCACTCAGATTCACTAGTTTTCATTGTTGACTCCCACACTACATTGTAGGGACTCCGTTTCTAGTGAGTACAAGATGCTCTAACCCCTTCCCCAGTAGGGAGGTATGGGGTCCAATCAGTCAGAGTCCCTTAAAGTTGGCAGCCAGCTGCAATTCAGACACAAGAGTCAGAAACAAGAGCTGTTGCTGTTGCAGCTGGTCCCAGGTCCTAATTGATAATCATCACCATCCACCATCCTAAATGTCCTTATCTCCTGACTACATTTAACCTGGTCAAGGTTGATTGCCGGGTGGTGTAACCCAGACCTTCAGGCTCCTGTTTTGTCTTGCCCTTGGTGGATTGTAGTTGTAATTTCCAAGGTTATTACAGGACATAAGAATACTAAGAGACACCCAAATTCTCTTTGCTGCATAGAAGCAACCCTTGTTCCTCACTGATCACCCAGCTAACACAATAAGTCCTCCCTTGGCTTCCTGGCCCACTGTGGTCACGGAGAAAAGTGGCCAGAAGGTATCTACCACTTCTGATTTGGGGAATCTATTCTCACCAAAGGTCACTTTCCTGTCAGGTGACCCTTTCTTTCCGTACAACTACCTCATCTAGGTTCCAGTAACTACCCTTGCTCTTGCCTCTTTATAATGGCAGAATAATGGTGCCCAAGTATATTCATGTCCCTAACTCCCTGACCTGTGAGTCTGTTAGTTAATACAGCAAAGGGAGGAGTAAGGTTGCAGGTGAAATTAAGATTGCTAATCATTTGGCTTTAAAATAAGGAGGTTATCTTGGATTATCTAGGTTGGCCCAGTGTGATCACAAGGATCCTTTAAACGTCCGAGAAAGAAGCAGAATCGCCAGAAGTGGGGAAATGGTATCGTTGGAAAGACTCGACCAGCCATTGCTGGCGTTGAAGATGGAAGGGGGTTGTGAGCCAAAGAATGTGCAAAAGTCATGGAGCTCCCAAAAAAGAACCCAGCCCCATAACGCCTTGACTTTAGCCTAGCGAGGTCCGTTTCACACTTTTGACTCCCTAGAAATGTAAGATAATACATTTGTGCTATTTTAAGCCACTCACTTTGCAGTAACTTTTTACCACACCAACAAATATACCCCTTAGAGGTGACAGTTTCCAGGGCACTGCTCCATCCTAGTTGATTTTCTAAACTCCTTAAACCTTTGAGTATTGTTTAATAAAAGGACTGTTTCCAATTATCCAGTTTGAGTTATTACCTTTTTCCTGTTGAGTCTCTAAACTGACCCAGAGTCCAAAGCATCACTGTGAGGATTTGAATACCCTCGGCCACAGGAAGGCTGAGCAAACTTGTCCAGAGAGTGAGAGGGGCAGCTGAGGTGTTTTTGCTGAGGTGTCCTAAAGGCACCAGTGAAAAGCATAGCCCTCAGGTGGCCAATGAATCTAAGAGATTCTCTCACCCCCGCTCCTCCAAGTCTCCCCACCTTCTTTCCTGCAATCCCAAAGGAAACAGCTCTGGACTAGGAATTCTGGTTTATAATCTGGCCTTTACCATTGAGTGTCTTTGGAAACAGCGGCTAATTTCTCTGGGACATGATTGCTTCATCTGTTAAACGGTGGGCTTGGAGTCACAGTCCCTCAACAAGTCATTCCATCTCTCACATTATTAATCTGTATACTTTCAGATTACCCTAAAAATCTTGTTCTCTCCCCTGTGACCCACAGGACTTCAGGTTTCATTGCCAAGGTCCACCTGGCAGTATTAGTTGGGCTGTGCTGCAATAACCAGCTTTCCATGGTTAGGAGAACAGGGTGTTGATTTTTTTCACATGTTGCACTCCAGGGCAGTTTCAGGACAGAAAGGCTGGGGGTGGGCGTTCTGCCCCATGAAGTCATTCACGAACCCAAACTAGTGGCAACTCTGCCATCTTCAACACAAGGCTTTTACCACTCTTGTGGCTGTTTCCATCTCAGTCAACCAGATGCGAAAAAAGGAGCAAGAAGAGAACTTGTGGGCATGTTTTGCAGGCCAGGACAGGCAGTAGGGACATCACTTCTTCTCCCATTCTGGCTTTATAGCTCAGTCACACGGCCACACCCAACGGCACAGCAGGTAATATTGCTAACAGCCTGGAAAAAAAAAAAAAAAAAGGAATCAGGGGATTTTGGTGAACAACTGTGTGTCTCTGCCACAAAAGCTCACACAGAAAGCCTTCATCTCTCAACACCAACTTCTCTGAAGCACCCAGGAACACTTACCCTGCTGGCTCCTGCCTCCCTCTCCAATCCAGTCAAATCTCCTGCCACCAACACCCTCATTCACCCTGTCCCCAACCCATGGGCCTTCCTTCATTTCCTGAATCCCACCAAGCCCATGCATCACCCCTTCTTTCTGCCTGGAACTTTCTCTCACCACGGCTGACCCTTCCTTGTCATTTATATCTTGGCTCCATATCCCCTCCACAGAGACCTTTCTATGATTGTCTTCTGTAACGTTGTCCCCATCTCTAGACACTTCTAAGACATTGTCCTGTGGAGAAATATGGCTGAGTGTTTCCAGAAATGAAGGAATACACAAAATATCAAGCAACATGATTAAAGACAAATCCTCACCTCTGCTGGAGACATCAGAGTGCAATTACAGCCTATCAGAGAGAAAGAATGACTTGAAAGAACTTCAAAAGTATTACTTCAGCAAAAAGGAAAATGAATCAGAGAGGAGGAATAGAATGCAAGAGGCCGTAGTGGGCCAAAATAGCAACAAAACACGTTAGCAAATCTAATCTTTGATTAATGGTAAATTATAAACCTATATTGAGAAGTTAAAAGCATACAAAAATTTAAATACTAGACAACTATGATGTGGAAGTTAGGAAGAAAGATTGCAGAGGGAAATTAAAGCATGCTATATCTTTAGTGGAGGAGAAGAATCACCTGTTTCATTAACTTTTGACTTATATAGAAAAATATAGTTAGGTATGCATGGTTCTAACCTAGCCACAAAAAATGGGTATAGAAATAGAAGTTACTACTTCTGATCAATGGAAGAACCAAGAAAACTTTATTAATCCAACAAAAGGCAAGAATGGAGAAAAGAAAAAAAAAAGAAATGTGGGGGAAAAAACCTTGGTAAAGGCAAAAAAAAAAATCCAAATACATCAGGGATTGCAAACTAAAGTCACCTATTTAAAAATGAGGTGTGTCCGGACTTCCCTGGTGGTACAAAGGATAGAAATCCAGGGGCGTGGGTTCAATCCCTGGCCCGGGAAGATTCCACGTGCCACAGAGCAGCTAAGCCCATACACAACTACTGAGTCAGCCCTCTAGAGCCTGTGCTCCTCAACAAGAGAAGCCGCTGCAGTGAGAAGCCTGAGCACCTCAGAGAAGAGTGGCCTCACTCACCGCAAGCAGAGAAAGCCCTCAAGCAGCAACAAAGACCCAGCACAACCAAAAATAAATGAATAATAAATGCAGTAAAAAAAAGAAAAATGAGATGTGTCAGATCAGTTTTTTTTTTTTAACCCAGCTCAATTCTGTTTGAAGAGTAAAGACTTTGAAAAGTGCCTCAAAAAGGTTGAAAGAGAAAGCTCATCTATTCTTTCAACGTCAACCATGACCTCCAGGTGAGTAACATGCATGGAAACCACACCATTGTAGCATTGTTAACCTGCAGCAACAAGTTAGCAGGGACAGGCGCACCGTTAATGAAGGACAAGGCAGGAAAGACCAACGATCTGAAAAGTGGTGAGTCAGTTCAGGTTGTGCTTTCTTTTCTGACCAGAGAGCGTGACCACATGCAAGGTGTTGCTGAGCACAATGGATAATGGTCTGTAAGAAAATGACAAGCACTGGTAAAATCCATCTCCGGCAGCCTGGGAGAAAATTTAGCACAGCAGTTAGGATGTGCTTCCTCTCATCTGAGCATCAACCTTCCACCTGGTTTTAGGAATAACTTAGCAAGATGTTCCTTCTCCAAGCCTGTTTTTTCACCCATAGAATAAAATGACACCACCTCTCTGAGTTTGGGGAAAGGCTAACTTAGATAACAGTGCCTGGACCTGGTTCAGTCAGTTCAGTCGCTCAGTCATGTCCGACTCTTTGCAGTCGCATAGATTGCAGCATTCCAGGCCTCCCTGACCATCACCAACTCCCGGAGCTTGTTCAAACTCATGTCCATCAAGTTGGTAATGCCTTCCAACCATCTCATCCTCTGTTATCCCCTTCTCCTCCTGCCTTGGATCTTTCCCAGCATCAAGGTCTTTTCCAATGAGTCAGTTCTTCGTATCAGGTGGCCAAAATATTGGAGTTTCAGCTTCAGCATCAGTCCTTCCAATGACTATTCAGGACTGATTTCCTCTAGGATGGACTGGTTGGATCTCCTTGAAGTCCAAGGGACTCTCAAGAGTCTTCTCTAACACCACAGTTTAAAAGCATCAATTCTTTGATGCTCAGCTTTTTTTTATAGTCCAACTCTATATGGTTATAGTTAACCTTTGGTATGTCCAACTCTATAATACATGGTTAGCCTTTGGTAAACAGCTGTTATTATTGATTACTAAGATAAAGACCTGCTAGCAGACTTTCCTGGTGGTCCAGTGGTTAAGAATCCAGCTGCCAATGCAGACCACAAGGGTTCAATCCCTGGTCCGGGAAGATCCCATGTGTCACAGGGGAACTAAGCCTGTGCGCCACAACTACTGAGCCTGCTCTTTAGAACCTACAAACCGCAACTATTGAGCCTGAACGCCCTTGAGCCCAAATGCCCTTGAGCCCTTGTTCTGCAACTAGAGAAGCCACTGCAATGAGAAGCCCTCACTCTCTGCAACTAGAGAAAGTCCATGCACAGCATCGAAGACCCAATGCAGCAAAAAAAAAAAAAACCTGCTACAGAGTTCCCTGGTAGCCTAGTGGTTAGGACTCCAGATTTCCACTGTGGTGGCCTGGGTTCAGTCCTTGGCCTGGGAACTGAGATCCCCCAAGCCGTGAGGTGTGGCCATAAAATCTGCTCCAGCATGGTATTGCCACTCCCTGGGGTAAATGCCTCAGGGGTCATCTCAGTTCTGAATCTAGTTCTCAACCTTGATGGTCTAGAAGCTCACTTTTTTTTTTTTTAATCTCCAGCAAAACTAATCTACAAGAAACTATGTGCAAATAAAGTTTGTTTTTGTAAAAGTGTCAAATGGAGAATTTCTCCCTAGATTCAAGAAGAAATTCCCCTTTCTCCCTCCCTTTCCTTCTCTTACAGAGTTGGGTCCCTGATGCTACGGGACAACTGAATTCACAGACTCCTTACCAGTCTTCTGTGAGGGGAAGGGTGTACCCTCTATACCTTTGCTTTTGGTCTCTCCTCTTCCCCTCCATGGAAGCAGCCTTGTGTTAGGATTCACTTCTCCTGTGACAGGGAGATGGATGCCCTAAGTCTCAACCTGAGCACAAATCCACTCCTGCCTTGACCCCATTTATCACCCTGATCCCTGCAGACAGAGCTCCTTATTTGTGTGCTGGGGGGTTGCCAAGGAGCAGTCAGAAGTACCTTCTTGAGCCTAATCTTTACTAGGATTCAGTCATGTCTGGACATGCCAGGCCACCCCGGGTCTTCTTTTTATAAGAGATTCAATGGTAAGGACATGGAAGAGCACTGGGCACTACAGAGGGAAATTAGGAACACAGAACAGGGTCCGTCTGGAAGATTTATTCTCTGGCCAGACTAACTGCAGAGTGCCGGTGCTATTATCAAGATGCCCTCCGGAAGACACGGGCAGGTTCCACTGAGTGCTGGTACCCAGTGACCAAGGGCCACACTGAAAACCTTGGTGGGATTCTCCCCCACAGAATGTAACTCTGTGGGTCACGAGTCCACAGGACAAACTGGACACTGACAGCTAAGACACGTGCAAGATGATGTCACTAAGCATGGTGGGCAGCCTTCCAGATGACCCCAATGGCCCCTGCCTCTTGGCATCACATCCTTGTCCTTTTCCACATGTGTCGTCGTTGAACCACAGGACCAACAGCATACAGATAGGGATAGAGTAAAGGGAGAAAAAGCACATGATTAAATCGTTAGTCCCACTAAGGGACCGTAAGCAGAGGAAAAAGCATGGTAGACCCTGTAAGTTAAAGAGCACTCAAGAAAGCAGGTTTGTTTAACCACAGAACCAAGCAGACTTTCTTATCAGCAAAACCATGCAACAGAAGCGTGAAGACATGCTCCAGAATAATACAAGAATGGTGGACTGAGACCCACGTCCCACCCAGTGAGGTCAGTACGTTTATGATTCCTAGAACATGCTCCTCTGTGCTCACTAAAAACAAAACTTAAGGAAAATGTAACCTTATACTGAAACCTGAGATGATTTACAATATTTTAATATATGTTACTGCCTTTTTGCTTATTTCCATTGTACCATGACAGTCCCAGTTTGACCATATAGAGACAAGAAAACTCCCCCACCCAACATGGAGGAAAAGTTGATGGTGCAAAGAGGATATCTACGCCAAAAAGTCAGGAAGAAGGTGATCTTCTCTACCTCTCCACTCTTCCTTTGACTGTAAAACTGTAGCCCATTAAGCTCTGGGTGTGGCACTCCCTTATACCTACCTGCCTGTAAAGCTCACAAGTGTCCTATTCTAATAAGCCACTTCTTATCTATCACTCTGCCTCTTGCTGAATTCTTTCTGTACTGAGACATAAAAAATTGGGGTTCCTTGGAGCCCCCCAAGATGCATTTCTGCAGCTTCAATATGGCAGGAGCCATGGCATGCCACTTTCAAGGCTTGGCCATGAAAGACCAAGATCATGGCTTCTTCCTTGCACCCTCAGATCACTCGCTTAAGAGAAAAGCAGTTGCTTGTCTTGAATAGACCTGTGGAGAGGCCTGATTGGTGAGAAACTGAGGCTCAGCCATATACGTGAAACTTCTGGAGGTGGATCCACCAGCCCCAGTCAAGCCCAGTCCTGGCCAGTTTCTCTACTGCAACCTCATGGGAGATCCTGAGCCATCAACTAAGACAGTCCTAGATTCCTGATCCTCAGAAACTGTATGAGATAATATATATTGGCCGTTTTAAGCTACTGTAGCAATAGGTAATAAAATAAGATTATTCTAGCTGCAGTCCATAGGGTCGCTGAGGGTCGGACATGACTGAGCAACTTCACTTTCCCTTTTCACTTTCATGCATTGGAGAAGGAAATGGCAATCCACTCCAGTGTTCTTGCCTGGAGAATCCCAGGGACAGGGGAGCCTGGTGGGCTGCCGTCTATGGGGTCGTACAGATCTCAGACATGACTGAAGCGACTTAGCAGCAGAAGCAGCAGCACAATTATAAACAAATTGAGTTAAATGTAGTAAATCCGACTATGTAAATATGGACAAAACTCTAAATGTATGTAGTGGAAAGTAAATGTTTAATAATAACTAAAATATATTTAATATCAAGGTGGGAGGAAAGTGTATTACCTGAGGATTTATGAGATTTCTTTGGAGAATGCTGATATTTTCTCACTCCCTCATCTCCAGGGAGAGGATAGAAAGCTCCTTTCCAATGTAAATGTATTGCGAGCAGGTTTCCAGGGGACACTGGAGAGCCTGCTGTGCCTCTCTGCAGTTGGAGGGGATCTGAGACTCCTGTCTAACCTGGGACTGAGAAAGTGGCAGCTGCCTGTGGCCACAGGACAGGGGACCTGCATTGCCAGGGTTCTTTGGAGGGTCGAGGATTTTCCGTGGAGTGTTTGCCACTCAGGAGAGGGGAAACCAGACTGGGCCCATTGTAAGAGCTTCCCAAGAAGACCAGGTGGAGAGTGAAGAGACCTCAATTGCTGGTGTACCGGTGACCACCAGATCCAGGGGTGGTGTCGGGGGAGGTGGAGGCAGAAGCCAGAGGAGGTGGGAGAGGAGGAGGAGAAGGAGAAGTCTCACAGTGTGAAGAGTTGATTATTATCTCGGTTGGATACTTACATTTTTTATTATGAGGTTGTTTGAGCATACAAAAAGATCCATCACCTAGATTTAATGACTATTTAAGATTTGTATATTTGCCTCACTGTTTTTCCTAAGGTGTTTGGGGGTAGATTGCAGACTTCCGGGATTCCATCCACTTCTGTGGATACTTAAGGCTGCTTCTGCAGAGAACTGGGGCACTTTCTTGCAATCACAGCAATGCTGTCATACCTAGTGGGGTTAATGGTGATCCTCTAGAGTCCCCTGGTGCCTCCAGACACATATATAGTTTCCTTACCTGTCTCCTAGATGCCTTTTATTTTATATATGTGTGTGTGTGTGTGTATACATATACATATATGTAGTTGGTTTGTTCACACACAGAAAGATAAACCAGAAACTTTTTGAAGCTGAGGCTGCTATTTGTGACTCAAAGTGACACAATATTGTACCCAAAGAAGGAGCAGAATTCCATTCACGGGTGGAGGAATTTTATCGCTGCTGAGTAAACTTGAAAGAAATGACAGAAAACAAGAGGGAAATGTGTATTTTCATAATTTCCCCAAAAAAGAGAAGTTCGCATTTTAAGGTACAGACACTGACAGAAAGGTGCTCCAATAGGCTTATTCACATCTTGATAACCCAGATGTTCAGACACTGCACCGGCATCGCATACATTGCTGATATGAGTGTAAGTTGGTACAAATGCTCTGCAGGGTGATGTGCCAGTATCCATCAACATTTCAAAAGCATACGCTCTTTGATCCAGCAATCGCTCTCCTAGAATTTATTCTCCACGTATTCTTGCCATGTGAAATGACTGAGTAAAAGGCTATGCCTTGCAGCATTGTTTGCAGAAGACTGAAAACAATCTTCAAAGTCCATCAGTGAGGGATTATATATATATAAAGTCATATATATATATATAAAGGTATACAAATAGATATAATTGTTCATATAATTTATATATACCTCTATATTTATATAACCATACATTATAACATTACAATATACAATATTGAATTTCTATATACCATAGGTATTTATATTTACAGAGATGCATTATATGTGGTATATATTATTATATATATTATATATATGGTATAGTGTTCCAGAACAAGAATACTGTAGAATGCGCTAGGCCAGCAGAAGGAATGGGGCTACACGGGTGGACTGTCAAGCTCAGGTGGAGGGGCTGGGCGCACGTGCCGGCGTCACAGCACTGCTTGCCCTCCTCACCTGTCCTCCCCTTCCCCGCCTCTCTGCCCCCTTTCTACAGAGTGCCCTCTGTAAACTACATGGGCAGACTCCCTTGGTCTCTGGCGCCTGCCTCCTCCCTGGGTTGCTCCAGCTGGCTTTGTCACTCACCCTGAGTCACCCAGCTCAACTGTTGCTGGCTTGGTTACTGCACCTCCCTGGGCTTCTCCTAGGTCCTGCCCACACTTTTATAAGCAGGCCATTCGTTAAACTCAACTCAAATGACTCATGTCGATGTGCACCACCTGTTTTCTGTCAGGACTCTGATGCAGCATTTAGCACTTATGTAAAAAAGCCTGCAAGTTGGGGAGATTGGGGTCATGCACTTATGCATGCTAACAGCTCTGGAAAGCTGCACAGAAACTGCTAACGGTGCTGCCTCTAGCAAGTGGCGGCTTGGGTCGGGGAGCAGGATAGAGGCAAATTATCTTATTGTATACTTTTTTTTTCCTTCTGAATTTTGTACTATAATCATGTATTACTCAAAAAATAATTGTTGTGATTTTTTAAAATGAATTTGACATGTAAAATTGCAAGTGTGAGGTGTGCTCTGTACTACTCTGATACGTTTATATATTGCAACATAACTGCGATGTGGCACTAATGATCACATTACATATTTATAGTATTATAATATCATATTGTCTATTCATTATACTGTGTATTAGATCTTTATGGCTTGTTTACTACCTGTTTCAAGTTTGTACCCCTAAATACCCTCACTCTGAGGCTTCCCTGTTGGCTCAGTGATATAGAATCCATCTGCCAACACAGGAGACATGAGTTCAATCTCTAGTCCAGGAAGATCCCATGTGCTGCTGAGCAACTAAGCCTGTGCTCCACAACAAGAGAAGCCACCGAAATGAGAAGCTGGAGCACCACAGCTAGAGAGTAGCCACTGTGCGTCGCAACTAGAAATAAGCCCAGGCACCGACAAAGACCTAGTACAGCCAGAATTAACATAGAAACCACCCTCACCCTTAGCATCCCCCATCCCCTGGTCACCACCATTTACTCTCCGTTTTTTTCTGGTTTAACTTTCTTAGATGTCACATGTAAGTGATGTTATGTAGTACCTGTCTCCGCCTGACTTATCTCACTTAGCATAAAATACTCAGAGTCCATCCACGTTGTCACAAGTAAACGGGAGGATATCTTCCTTTCTCATGGCTGAATATCAAAATAAATTCTAATTTTTTAGAAGATAACTTTAAAAAGCAAGACTGCAGAAGGGCAAGGTGCTAGAAGGCATTACAGACAGCTGTCCCTGCTCACCTAGAGCCTTCCTTCTGTAGGAGCTGCTGCCTCTGCTGGCAGACACTCCAAGCTGCCAACTGAAGAGAGAAGAAAGGAAGGGAAAGAAGAAGGGAAGGAGGGAGGGAAGGAGGCAGTTAGCAGGCTTCTTCTGCTCTGTACTACAGATAAGAGGGGCAATGTTTTAAGAAAAATTGACACATTAGCTCTTAATGCATTTTCTGACGCCTATTGGCAGGCAAGAGGTTCAAGACAAGGGCAGGAATTTCCCAACCCCCATCAGCATGTGTGTTGGCCACACCTTGTCCACCCCCTGTGGAGGTGAGTCACAGTGACCAGGACAGAGTCTGCTTGGGACATTCGAGTAAGCCCACCCTTCAGTCCCTCTCTGACTCCCCTGCCACCCCCTCTACCAGCCTTGGTCTGAGTTACAGCGACAGAGCAGGGCGTCAGGCCAGGAGGCCCTGTCCACCTGCTCCGGGCAGGGTTCCCCCTCCTCCCACTCCTCCACTCTGGCCTGCCCTTTACTCAGCAAGTCTCTATTTTTATCACACTCATTATACTGCAGAGCTCTTCATTTTCATCTCATTGTTGGTGGGGTCATCGGGAGACTTTGTCACCCAGGAGACAGGGAGGGAGGCTGCACTCTCTGCTCCTCTCCAGGCGCGCCTAAGTCGTCATCTGGCAGTGCACAGTGGGCTGTCTTTTCCAGTTGTAGGAGGACCGCCAGAGTCATCGGCTGTTCCAGCTCTTCCTCTTTCCAAAGTGTCTAGTTCAATCAAGATTCCCTGCATTGGTCCTTCCCTGCTTACCCAGAAAGGGAGAAACGTTTCTATATTTTATAGGCAGATATACAATTGATAGAGAAAGCAGAACATCCATACAAGCCCTCGGTGTGAGTCTTTCAGAGGAGAAAAGTGTCTAGAGGTGAGTGACTGCAGTATCAGGAGCATGTGGAATAGAAACACGCCTGCCCTGAAGAACGGGTGTTTCTGCCACTTCCGAGGGCTGGGGCTAGAGGAGGAGTCCCCAGAGCATATTTGCATGAAGACTCCTGGTGCTTTTGCCCCAGACTGCACCGCAGCAACTGGAAAAAGATTAGTATCTCGAGGTGACCACAGGCAAAAGGAGGGAGTGAGGCACTGCTGTTGAGAGGAACTGGTGCTCTGCCTCTCTCCAGCACGGTATCTGAGGGTGCTGCCCCCACTCTCTCCCTCACACTAATGCACTCCTGAGGCAGGGACCAGGGCCCCAAGCCCCCACACCTGTACCTTTCCTCATCTCTGCTGGAGCTGCTCCTTCTCATCCTTTGAAACCCCCACCACAAGTGTCACTTTAGGGAAGCCTTCCGGGACCCCTACCCTCTGCCCCTCAGGTAGAATTCAACATGCTTTCCTCTGAAATTTCTTATTCCAGGATTGTTATGGTTGGTTTTCCACGGCCTGATTCTCCCACTGCTTTTCTATCGCCAGACTTTGCTGGGTGCTGATGCACAGGACACAGATTTGTGGAATAGCACTGGACCCAGAATGAGAATTAGAGATAATTAGGTAACGGGCCTGATGACTGATGGCTTGCTTTGCGCCAGGCACTGTGCTGAGAACTTCCCAGGCATGCTCCCCCTTAATCCTCACCACCACCCAAGAGGTGGGTGCTGCTACTCCCCATTCTGCAGAGAGAGAGACTAGATGAGGGTAAGTAACACAGTCAAGACCACGCAGGTAGAAACTGATAGAAATTCAACTTCAATCCAAGTGTGTCTGATTCCATAGCATCTGCTCATTTCTTAAGCTTTTGAAACTCAGAAATAATACCTGAATGTGGTAAGGAATAAAAACAATCCAAACTCCATTAAAGGATAAAAAGTAAGCCATTTTCCTACCTGGATCAGCAGTCCCATTCCCTGAGCCAGCCGCTCTTGTCAACTTTCTTTTCCTTCCAAAAATAGTCTCTGCATACACCCCTCTATGGATTTGCCCTCACTGCACACACAATAGCACACTCTATACACTGTGCTACACACTTGCTTTTTTCCCTTTTAATTTTTATCTTGGTGATTGTTCCATTATTAGTAGTTACAAATCTATGGCCATTTAAATAAAAAAAAAAGAGTAGTCCATAAATGGATATACCATAATTTATTTAATCCTCCCCTGTTAATGATGCTGTGTTGAGGGGCATTTAGGTGGTTTCCTGCCTTTTGCTATTGTACATGGGGCTATAAAGTGTATTCTTGTCCATAAGTCTCAACACAAGTTACATCACTTTACATATAAATTGTTGGTCCTTCTGGAATTTTTGGCAAAACGAATGGGGTAGAGACCCAGTACAGATGTTGACCATTTCGCTCTACTATGGTCACCTGAGATATAGTAGATGCTCGTAAATAGTTACCATGATAATTACAGCAGCATCCACTGGAGCATGCCATCGAGGTATGTTTATTGAATCTAATGCATGCAGTTAATTGACATGACGCATTAAGGGTGGCTACCTGGAAGCCTTGTAACTGTCAGAACAACTGAGTCCTAATAGTCACTTTCACCCATCAGAATGAATGAGTTTGCAAAACTTCCTAAGAGCAGGTTTTGACATGGGGAGGGGAGAAAGACATCACATAGGTATAATGATGGGATGGGCCAAACAGTGATGACCCAGGAAAAGAAGCTTCTGATGACAAGTTCTGGATGACTTGACTGAGACCTGTCTCATGGAATGGTTCAGAAGAACCACTGCAGGCTAAGTGGGTCAGCTGAGGGCTGGAAGGAATGGAGGTATGTACTCGTGCTAAGTGAGGTGATGAGCAAAGAAGCAAGGCCACCAGGAATCAGATCAGAGTGCTGAATGCAGAACTGATCCTTTGGTTATATGAGAACATACAGGGCTTATGATGGGCAGTTAGAGGCTTGTGATCTGTGCTTGGTGGATAGAAGATGGAAGATGCCATGAGAGAGAAAGGTAATGCCATCAACCATAAAGACTGGCTGAGGGAGATGCTGTCTTATCCAAGAGGGGTGGAGGTGCTGATCCCACCAGCTGGGGGTCCCCGGGAGATGCAGATGAATTGCTCCAGGGTGAGACAGCCACTCTCCAGATAAGACAGCCACTTCCTACACAGTGGAAGAGTAGGCCAGGGGCTGCTCCTCAGCACTGGAGTTGATGGAAAGAAGCAAAGGCCCTGCTGGACAGATGCTGGAGCATCTACAGGGAAAGGCAGGAGGAGAAGGGGATGACAGAGGATGAGATGGTTGGATGGCATCACTGACTCAATGGACACGAGTTTGAGAAAACTCCAGAAGATAGAGAAGGACAGGGAAGCCTGGTGTGCCGCAGTCCACGGGGTTGCAAAGAGTTGGACAGGACTTAGTGACTGAACAACAAGTCATGTTCCCAAGCACTGTATGAGGACTTGGTAATAAGGATCAAAATAACAGCTGCAACCTACCATAAACCAGGCCCAGGTGTTAATTCATCTAATTCTCATCCCAGCCTTACAAGTTTATACCCATTTTGCACATGAGAAAAATGAGTCACACAGAGCTTGACCCTCTAGAACTGGAGTCATGTAACTTATATCTACTATCAAAATTTGGTTATGAGTTTAGTCCTAACAGTTGCTCTTAGAGACCATCTGCTGTCTATCCCCTAAGATGTAGCCTTCAAAAGCATAGCTCCCGGTAGGACAAGCAGGGCTTAAGTCATGTCTGTGAATTTCCTAAGCCCCTCCAGGAGATGAGAGATCTCAGGACCACTCTGCTCCTCCCAGCCCTTCGGGATGAGGCCTGGTGTAGAGACACAAGCTGATTCTCTGAATAACCCAAGCACGGAATAGTGGGAGTAAGAATGCTGGGCTGGGAGTGAGGAAGCCCAGGGCCAGGGGACAGACAGAATGGAGAGAGAGCCTGGGAGGAGGAAGGAAGGAGATGGGCAAGGCTTCTGAGCTTGTTCAGAAAAGTAGCCAGCTCTGGGCTGAACACAGAGGTCATGGGACCCCCATGTGTCTGACAGGCTCCAGCAGGAGTCAGGCAAGTGCCGAGGACAAGCAGGGAGGGTAGGGCCAGCCTCAGGCCTCATACCACAAACAGCTCACCATCAGCAAAGCCAGGATGCCTCAACATGGGAATCCGAGAGCTTCATGTCAACTTGGCAGCAAATTGTCTCCACCATGCCGGGAAGTGGGGTGGTTTCTACAGAGAAGCACTTGTTTAGCCCTGAGACATCTCCTAGGGTGTGCTGTTTCCTCCTTCTCATCCCTACCACCACCACCCCGCCCCGCCCCCCAGAGCCAGACAGATCTGCTCTACTCTGGCTTTGTCACAGCTTCAGACACATATGAACTGGCCTGGCTGGGGATAAACACAGCATGGAGTCAATAAAAGAATGATGCTGACTGCCTTCAGTAGCCCCAGACCTCAACACCACCAGCCACAGGCCTACCATCACACCCATCCCTTGCTCACTGCTCACAGAGAAGAAGGCAGTGAAGAGTCAAGCCATCTCCTTTCATCAACCACACTTGTGACAATCATAATGTCCCCAGGCCTCCGTCCTTGCTCTGGTCTGCGAGGTACTTTGGAGCTCTCCTTCCAGCCCCCACAGGTTGTCATGGTGCCTGCTGCTCAGACTTTTCATTGGACAGAGCTGTGCAGACTGTCTCCATGGCAATAAAAAGGATCTGTGGAGAATCTATGCTGGCCTTGGAAATTAACTCACAGGAACACTCCTGGGAAATAAGCTCCTCTTAGGGGGTCAGGAGACATTCCCCTCCTGAAGATGCAGTTTCTCAGCCGTTTCACTGGCCTGGGGAGCCTGGCTTGATAATGGCCGTGCCACCATCCTTGTCTACTCTCCAGCCACAGAGGATGGAAGCTCCAGGTTTCTGGCTGCACCAGTAAAGACTACAAGTCAGGACTTCCCTGGTGATCCAGTGGCTAAAACTGTTCACTCCCAATGCAGGGCCCTGGGTTCAAACCCTGGTCAGGAAACTAGATCCCATGTGCCAAAACTAAAGATTCCGTGTGCCTCAATTAAGACCTGCTGTAGCTAAACAAATAAATGTTAGGGGGGAAAAAAACCCTGCAAGTCAGGAGAGGACGGTTGAGATAGAGAACAACTTTGCCCTTCTTAGGGTCCACAGGTAGCGTCCCTGCCCACTCCACTTCTCCTGGGTTGCACCCCTCTACCCTCCCCACATGACAGGACCTGGGTTCTCCCTGCTAGGATATGAGCTGATACAGCTGGAGGCACTGTCTCCTCTCTGCCCAGATACCTGTGTATTATCCCAGAACCTTTGATAACAAAACAAACAGATCTCTGCTGGTCCTCTCCAGTCTTTCTCTGCCCTGTGTCTGCATCTTTCTCTTCTGCCTTTCATACCAAGCATCTTGGCTTTTGTACTGTTCAGGTTCACAGTCCAACAGGGAGGGCACTAGGGTTCTTTGAAATGCCTAGTCCCTTTCAAAACCAACACTCGCCCACCTGGAATCGAGCTGAGCTAGGCTGAGATGGCCTACATCAGGTCCCTAACCCCTTACCTCTCCCCGACACTACCTGCTTTCACAGAAGGATCAGAGGCCGATTCACTTGAAGGTGACTAATAACAGACTGAAGTGTATCATCTCAGGGAGATCAGAAGTTAAATTGTGAGGAATGAGTTTCTATGTGGAATTTTAGGATTTTCAAGGAAGATTTTCAAAGAGTAGAGTTTGGACTTCACTCTTAGAAAGGAAAAGAGAGAAACTATATGGATTTTCTTGTCTCCAAAGCATTTCTTTGTACTTGGTGACTCGCCTGGATGAAAAAGGAAATTTGTTTTGTCTTACCTGCTATCTGTAAAGCCAAAAAAAAGTGATTTCTTATAAAATCTTGCCACACTGGGGACTTCCCTGGTGGCCCAGTGATTAAGACTCCTAGCTTCAATGCAGAGGGCACAGGTTCCATCCCTGATGGGGGAACTAAGGTCCCACATGCTACATGGTGTGGACAAAATATAAAAATTTAAAAATAATCCTGCCACACTTAAGCTAGGCATGGAGTCACCGTGGAGGACTTTACCTCCACTGTCTAGTGTGATGATGTCCTTCCCAGCAGTCCAGAGCACCACCGTGTACCCATCACCTCTGATAGAGCAGCCCACAGTGAGCTTGGTCAGGTTCTAGTAAGGGCACCCTTCCTGGCTTGCAGATGGCCATCTTCTCATTGTGTCCTCACATGGCAGAGAGAAACAGAGATCTCATACCTCTTTTATAAGAGCACTAATTCCACCATGAAGGGCCCACCTTTGTGACCTTATCTAACCCAAATTACCTCCCAAAGGTCCAGTCTCCAAACACCAACATATTGGGGTAAGAGTTTCAACACACGACTACTGGGGGAGGCACACAAACCTTCCATCCATAGCACTCCCTGTTCAAACCCAGCAGCTCCTGCCCTGGAAAAGAGAACTTCTTGGGGAACATCAGTGCAAGAGGTGATGGGCCAAGAGAACCTGGCACAGGACTTTTTTGAGATAAGCTCGGGATGCGGATCAGGAACCCGATTCAGGGACCACTTCTCCTAAACAGCCCATCACATTGTCAAGCTCCTTACCGTCCATGGGACTGTTTCCTCATCTGTAAAATGACAGAGGAGAGGAAAGGTGGGGTAAGCCAGATCTTTTGTATGACATTATCTAATTCTGTTTACCTTGATTCTGGGGTACAGATGTTGCCAAGGCAGGTGATGGGCAGGTTTCAACCTCTTTTGGAAAAGATAAGAGACCAGGTGCACTGGAGAGAAGCCAGCAAATTCGGCAAGAAAAACACAGCCTCTGACAAGCAAGTGGCTTGGGTTTTACAAATCCTCGGGGAGCCACACCTCCCCACACCTGCTTCAGTTCTTAACTACCAACAAGTGAGGCAAGGAGGAGGGACACTGAAATGTTTGACGTGGAGTTAGATGATGAACTTCAGGAGAATGGGGAAGAGAAGGAAGGAGTTAGAGGAGAATGACGGACACAGACCCATCTAATGTGGGCAGTTGGGGTCTGTTTTGAAGTTGGGTGGTGGGGGTGATGGTTTCTTTTGCTTGGCACCCCATACTCCTTCCTGGTGCCTGTTAAAAGGAGCCAACTGTACTCTCAATAAGCTGTTTAATTGGCCAATGGGACCACGTGCTTTCAGTTCAGTTCAGTTCAGTCGCCCAGTGGTGTCCGATTCTTTGCAACCCCATGAATCGCTCTGACCCAGGACACTCAAGACCCAAAATGCCCAGTACTCTGGTCAGGATTCCTGTCAAGGTATCCAGTTACTAGCCCCAAGCCCCTCCATCTCAGTCCCACACCTGGAGTACGACAGGTCACCAAGGCCCCAGCCTCACCATCAACATCTTTTGTCAACTGTCTCCAGAAGCTGGGTCACCAGAAATGAGACAAAAGGAAGCTCTGTCTTCCTCCTCTGCCAGGTCTTCACATTCTAAACTGTCCTGATTTTTACTCAGGAAAAAGTAAAGGGAATTGTTAATATGTAAATTTCACTGTACCAAATGTTGCATTTAAAGGATTCTGGGTTTTTTTGACAAATTGTTCAACAACATTCAGTTGTTGAAGACCCCAGCCCAGCTCTGTTTGTGTGTAATGAGTTTATTTAGACCTTCCTTTCTCGTCTTCCTTCCCTGCCTCCTCATTCTTTTTTTTTTAAATTTATTTATTTTTAATTGAAGGATAATTGCTTTACAGTATTGCATTGGTTTCTACCAAACACCAACGTGAATCAGCCATAGGTTTATCCATGTCCCCTCCCACTTGAACATCCCTCCCACCTCCCTCCCCATCCCACTCCTCTAGTTGTTACTGAGCGCTGGTTTGAGTTCCCTGGTCATACAGCAAATTCCCACTGACACTCTGTTTTACACATGGTAATATATGTTTCCATGTAATTCTCTCCATTCATCCCACCCTCTCCTTCCTCCCCATAGTCCAAGCCATGTCCCTAAGTCTCTTCTCAATGTCTGTGTCTCCATTGCTGCTCTGCAAATATCTCATCCTTTTAATCTGGTTTCTTCTGGGAATCCCATGGGCAGCCATGTGGACTGCTCAAACCATTAACCACAGATATGAGATCTGTCTGGCAGCTCTAAAGCCTCTAGTGAAATTTTCTGAAGGCTGTCGCTTGGAGGAAGTGGACTAATTACTATTTGGGGAAGAGGAGAAGATTGTGTTTCTCCCTGGGGCCTCAGCGGAGCAATGGTTGAGTGTTTTGTCCCTGAAAGATACTTGAGACCACAGATGGTTACTTCCTGGAGACTGGAGGTAGACACTTATGTGCCCTGACTCATCCCTCTTGCCTTCATCCTGATTTCTGATATGAGTATGTGAACTGTGCCTGCGGGTCTTGACTCGTCACACTGCAGAAAGCATCTTCCTCTGATTGGAAGTATGGGAGTGCTGATAAACCCAGTGCAGCCCTCAGTGGATAGGAGATGAAACACTTGGGTAAACACTCTGCCTACCAGCCTTAGGGTGGACACTGAGAGGCATTCTCTACTCTCCTTGGAAAGTTCGGGGTGGCGAGGGGAAGGAGTCTGTGCCAGGAATGGCACCCATCACTACACACCCCTATATGGGCTTTCCTTGCTTCCATGATCACTCACCACTCACTCCCTCACTCCTGCTTCCTCCCATCTCCTGTCCAAAAGCCCTTGTCACTGTTTTCAAAAGAAGCCAAACCAAGACAGATCTGAAGAGAGAAGTGGACTGACAGAGCCTGGCCATCACTTTGTCATGAAGGGTGGTTGAGAGACAGATGTGGATTCAAATCTCAGCCTTGCCTTTTACAAGCTACATGTATTTAGACAGATTAACCTCTCTGGAGCCGGCAGCAACTGGAAAACATCAAAGACTGATGATAAAATGATCAGCAAAGGGAGTCATTTTACCCACTGGGATTCATAGGGACCCATCCTGCAGAAGAACAGCATCTACTGACCTTCAATGACTAAGGCAGTGGAGACTCTAAGCGGAGTCCAGCCAGGGCACACGCAACAGCCCCACCCAGCAAGGCTCCTTCAGTCCCTCCCCCATCTCCACATGGTGCCCCATCCCTAAGGAAGCCCAAGGGCACACTACGGACTCTAGCCTTAGTCCTGAACCTTTTCCTTGATCACTCCTGTCCTCCATTCTCATTCTATTTCTAATCTTTCATTTATTCTGTTAATAAACTAATGTTTAGGACTTCCCCGGCAGTCCAGTGGTTAAGACTCAGCACTGCCAGTTCAGGGGGCGTGTGTTCGATTCCTGGTTGGGGAAATAATATCCCACATGCTGCATGGTGTGGGCAAAAGATTGAAATAAAAATGAATATGAGGAGTAAAATTTTTTTAAAAAAACTTTCCTGGTGGCTCAGGGATAACCTGCCTGCCAGTGCAGGAGACACGAGTTCGATCCCTGATCCACAAAGAGCCCACATGCCATGGAGCAACTAAGTCCACACTCTATGACTAGTAAAGCCTGTGGTCTACAGTCCAGGAACCACAACTGCTAAAACCCTTGCACCTTAGAGCCCGTGCTCTGCAACAAGAGAAGCCGTTGCAATGAGAAGCCTGCGCACTGCAACTAGAGTAGCCCCTGCCAGCAATGGAAACCTGGCGCAGCCAAAAATAAATAAATAAACTATTTTAAGAAAAAAAACTATAAAAGTATTTTAAATAAAATAATGTTTGGCCCACTGCTTAATCAACCAAAAGGAGCATTCACTTTAGGTGAAAGGGTCATGCAACTTCTTGGTAAGTCTGACCCAGGATCTGCACCATACAGCAGATTTTTACCCTCACCCCACAGAACCCAGCCTCCATGAAAACTCGGGTAATGGGCTCTTTGGCCCAGGTACACTGCCTCAGGCCAGCCAGGGACTACCTCTTCTGCTCCAGTGCTGCGCCAGGACTGTCCACCTAGGCACTGACCCTCAAGCTGCCTCCTGCCCGTAAGTTCAGCCCCATGAGTGGGACCTGGACAGAGGCAGCCAGGGATGTCAGCACAGGGGTGAATGTGGCCTTATAGGGGGACAAGGGACCGACCACCACAGTAGTCTGGGGTAAAAACAAGAGTAAAATGGCCAGAGGCTACAACTTATGCCACTTTTTATTCCCAAGGGGCTCCACATCCAACCAAGACAGAGAACCCTCAGGCTGGAAGGGCATCACCCCTGTTTATCATAACCCTCACCTGTGGCCATCTCAGGACACCCCAGAATTCCCCTTTGCCCTAAGAGTTCTTTCCAGATCTTTCTTAAGGGATCAGAGAGGAAGAGGTTAACCTGAAATGTATAAACACAGACAAAATGCTCCCAGGTAGAGTCACATATGCCGAGCCTCAGCGCCAGAGTCTGGCCCATCCTGAGGCCCTCCCTCCCACATCTGTAGGAGCTGCAAGCTAACTAGTCCCCACCCCACCCCACTCCGCCTTCCCTCCCAAACAGGCTTCCCGCCTTCTCCCCCCAGGCCTCCCAGCACACAAATACCTGCAGAACAGCAGGAACTCTGATGTGCCAAACTCGGTGGCTTTTTGTTTTTCACTTATTAGTCGGGATGAAAGCATCTCGTACCACCTCAAGGGCTGTTGGGAACCAAATAAATACTGAGGTGGTTTATTCCCAGGAAGCACTTGGGTCTGGTTACCCACAATCCACAGCCTCTGGCTGGAAACTTGACCCGAGGAGGACTCTGGGGGGAACGGATAGAGAGACCCAAAGAGTCCAGCCCCTGTCCTCACCTGACCCGGGCAGCTGCCTTTCCCGCAGCCCCTGTCCTCTTGTGAGGCAACGAGGTGAGAGCCAGGTGAGCGGTGGACACGAGGGCCAGTCCTTCTCTCTGCCTTCCGCCTCTCACAACCGCCTCCACAGTGGGGACACGCCCTCATCCCACAACACTCTTGAGGGAGCCTCATCTCACAGGCAACTTGAGCCCAGGCTGGGCTTTTCCAGAGAAGAAGGGGCAAGGGCCATAGAGCAAGTGCCAACCCTCCCTCTGCACCCCTACCCTTTCTCCTGCCTTCTCCCCCAGCCCTTCCCATCCCTGAGGGCTTTCCGCCATAGACACACACCAACAGCCACACACACAAATCCCCTCTCTGAGCATTTCCTTAGTGGAAGCAAAGTTCTCTTCTCTCTCTCGACTCCTTACCTCCTGCACATGGGACTTTTCTCAGTGACAGCCATCCCCACTGCTACCCTGGAAGTCAGCACCTTCCCTCATTCACTGCAGGAGGCGAGGGGTCAGCAGCCCTTACTCTGCTGTCGGGCTCCTACTGTCTGCCTCCTCTCTGCAGCCTCTCTCTCCCTGCAGGCCCCCTGCACCACTCTCAGTATCTCTGCTGCAGGCCTGCGGGGCACTGACCTGGCTTGCCTGGCGACTGTCCTCCCCTGCCTCAGCCCCTGCAGAGTGTATGAGACAGTCTTGGGGCTGGAGAGCCAATGGCAAGATTCTGCCCATGGCCCTGGCTACTAAAGGGCTGGGGGACACCCCACCGAGTCCCCTTTCTGGGCCTGGCCTTCTCATGGAAACATTCTGTCCTACCCTGCCTGTCTGCATCTTCCCAGCATAACCACCCCCTGAGGCCCCAGTTCTTCCAGGTCTGTAAAACCTACTCTGCAAGGACTGAAGCCTTTGGCCCAGAGTCTTAAATACTCTTGGTTCACTGGTAAATTCTGATTCCCCACTTCAGAGCCCTCAGTCAGGCTGCTGCAGGTGGCACCCTGCCCTGAACCTGTGGCCTGGAACTGTCCCAACCCCAGGGAGACTTCATGGCTTTTTCCTAAGTGACAGAAGTAGTAAAGGTGGCTTGATCTTCATAGCGTATCTCTTTCAACTACACCTGAGTTTATGTTAATAGGCAACTAGGAAAACACCTAAGGATGGGGGCTGGTTGCCAGGGGAACCAACGATGTGATTAGAGGGCTAGAACTTTCAGCCCCATCCCCTTGATCTCTGGGGAGAGGAGAGTGATTGGAGATTGAATAAATTGCCATTGGTCAATGATTTAATCAATCATACCTATGCAATGAAGCTTCATAAAAACACAAAGGTCAGGATTCAGAGAACTCCTGGGTTGGTGAACACATGGAGATCTGGGGACAGCGGTGCCTGAAGAGGTCAAGGAAACTCTGCACTCTTTTCCATACCTTATTTTTTTTTTTTAATATTTATTTATTTGGCTGTGTTGGGTCATAGTTGCTGTGCACAGGCTTAGTTGCCTCAAGGCATGTGGATCTTAATTCCCTGATCAGGGATTGAACCTATGTTCCCTTCATTGGAAGGCAGATTCTTAACCACTGGACCACCGGGGAAGTCCTTCTGCCCCATACTTTGCCCTGTGCACCTCTGCGGAGCTCTGTGAATCTGAAGAGGGTGCGTGCTTGGGGAAGGGATGGAGGAGAGGTGGGTGGGGTGGGAGACGAGAGATTTCCCAATCAGTCGGAGACAATGGCGTCTGCCTGAGGGTGGTGCACAAACGGGGTCACGGATAAGATGAGCAAGGAGAAATTCCCCTCACCATACAGCACCCCCCCAAAATTTTTTAACTGGGTTCAGTTGAAAGCAGAGCAGCTTGTTTTGTGAGCATTTCACCTCTATGGTGGCAGACATGATGGGGGAAGATTTCTGTCCCGTAGCCAGAGTTGTTTGTAGAGCATCAAGCCCTTGGAGAGCAGAGGGGCAGCAGAGAAGGTAAGGCCGGCCATCATCGAGTGTGCTCAGCTCCAGGAGGGAAGATTGCAAACAGTTCCGAGAAGAGGCATGATCCCCTGAACTGAGATGCTAAAAGGGAAAATGACTCAGGAGGGTTAGTAGACTGTCAGCAAGGAAATCTCAGCTACGGACTCACAAATGAGACTTCAGAGGCATTAAGGAAGCTGAAGAGACTGGGGAGGCCACAGGGAGCTCGGATTTCAGGTCATCTCTGAGGATGGAGGCAAGGGCACTTGGCCAAGGGCAGATACACAGGAGGGACCAGTCTGAGAAGGATGTTGGCAGAGCACAGAGAACTAGGGAGGCAGAAGGTAAGCTCTGACCAGTGCATGGGCAGAGGGGGATGATAACAATGACAGGACAATTGTGACCTCATCACAGTCCATCTGGCCTATCAGAGGGGGCTAGGGGACAAACCCCCCGAGTGAACAGAACATAGTTGTAGGAGAATAACAAAGCCAGAGATTGACCTCAAGGCGTTTTATAAGGTCTCTCACGGACTCAGGTGAGCCAAGTGGCAAGACGCCTAGGTGAACTGTAGTGGGTTGGAACACCTGAGCTTATGGAAGGCTGGAGGTGGGTCTAATGCAAGATCCATCTGTGGGACACTAAGAATCCCTCGTCTAAAAAAGGTGGAGAATCTTAGTGTCAGGTACAGTCACCAAAGAGGACCACAATCACCAATGTATGTCCCCACCAAAGGATGTGAAAAACATAAATTGTTGGCAGAGAGCAGACACCTTTCTGTTCTTGACTCTTACAAGAGCAGAGACTTCATCCATAACTCTACCCACAGAGGATAGAACAGGGCCTAGCACAGAGCAAGCCCTCGAAAAATATTTGCTGAATGAATAAATCCAAAAGACATGAGAAAGGAGAGCAGAGAGTTTAGGAACCAGCTTTAAAAGCCAGAAAGGAACATCACGGCACATTCCCAGGGACACGTGGTTGGTACCTGCTTTTACAGGTCTCAGTGGGGAGTGCCTCAGACCCCTTGCTAACTCCCAGGGGCAGCCTCTCACCTGTCCCCCATCTTCTCACTGGCTCCCAGGGTGCTCCCCACCAATGGGTTGACCACTGCATTGCACACCAGGAAGTCAACGCCCTCGCAGTGCTCCAGAGCAGGGTGGCATGTAAGGCTGGGTAAGCTGGAGATGGCTTGAGCAGGCCTTGCCCTCCCAGAGCAGTCCAGTGCAAGGGGCGTCGAGACAAAGCTTGTCAATTAGATACTGTCTCCAGTAGGAATGCTGTCAAGGCTCTGTGAGAACCAAACTCAGTGAAGGGAAGTGCCTGTGGAGGAAAGACCTATCCAGGAGCCCTCTGGAGGCTGAGTATGGGGGAATCCCCTTAGAGCCCTCTTCAACCATAGATCTCCCAGCTTGGGTGGGAGTGAGGTCCTCCCATCAACAGGCCCCTTTACAGAGCGCCAGCGGGAGCAGTGATGTGGTCAGAGAATACAAGCACAATCACCGTGAGCAGCCATGGTCTCAGGGCACATTCCAGGGCCTCCAAGCCCCCATCCCAGTCCCCGCCTCCCACCTCGCCCCCAGAGCTGAGCAAGGAGGGGAAGGCTCTGCACACTCTCCTCTCTGTGTCCTTCCACCCCTGTGGCCTATTACTGTGGCCACCAGCCACTGCTGGTCTCTGCCATCCCCTGGGCCACATGGTGCCCGTCATGCTCAGCCCCTCACCCTTCAGCTCTGCCGCCGCCCAGCCCATGTTCTGCTGCCAGACACTGAATTGTGGTGAAGCTGATCCTGTGGCAGAGATGGAAGGAACAAGGCAGCCCCAGCTCCCTGCTACCATTCTCCTTTCCCCTCTGAAAATCAACAAAGCCATGCCCTACCCTGCAGCCCTGAGGTCCTTCTGTGGTAAGGATCCCTGTGAGGGGTCAGGGCCCATAGGGCAATGGGGCACTCACCCATCCACCAAGTGGATGCCGTGATGCACTTTTATTTGCTCCCTCTGCTGCTACATTGTCCAGAGAGCTCAGCAGAGGATGGAACAAGCTCTGAGGGACCCAGGCCACTGCTTGGAGGATGTGACTGGTCTGCTCCTGCTAAACTCTACCCCGGAGGAAAGAATCAAAAACTTAAAGCTTATTACCCCCAGCTCCTCCAGGCAGACAAGGGCCAGCAGCAGAGAGTGGGAAATCAACAGGTGAGCCTCAGACCAGGGAAACTTTTCTGAAAATTTCCTGTTTATAAAAGGGGCAAATTAGAATGGGAGACCCAGAATTCAGTAGACAAGGCTATTTTCCCATTCAGTCCATAAACAAGCACTGAGCACCTGCAATGTGTCGGGTACCAGGCAATAGATGTCATGACCCTGGTGGACCATGCCCTCTGATTCCTACCCATGGCACTTCCCAGTAGGGTGAGGATGCCAGATACCAAACCAATAATTATACCAATCATCAATTTTAATGAGCTGCTTATGGCTGAAAAAGCAGAATTCAACAAAACTCTCAGTCAAAGCTGGAGAGAATACAAGCACAATCACTTTGGAAAATGGTTCGGCGCTGCCCAGGGAAACTGAACAGACAGCCTTCTGACTCTGCACTTTCACAGCCCAAGAGGAGGGTCATGTGTGCACCACGAGCCTGCACACGAGCGTTCACAGCAACATGCTTTGTGATAGCCTCAAACTGGAACCAAGCCCAAACGTCCATTAATGGTAGAATAGACAAATTGGGTTGCACTTATATACCAGAATACTATACAGCAATGAAAATTAATGAACTGAAGCTACATACTGAACAGCATATATGAATCTTAAAAAAAAAAAGATATCATTGAGGGAAAGAAATCAGACACAAAATCATCTGTTATTATGTGATGCTATATACATGAGTTTCAAAAGCAGTCAAAACCCCTCTGTGTTGTTTGAGAACCCAAACAGGTGGTAAAATTGCACAGAAAAACAGTACTTATCACAAAAGTCAGGACAGTGAATATTCCTAGGGTAAAAGAGAGGTTACAACTGGGGAGGGGCAAACCTAGTGGCTCCTGGGGTGCTGGTTGCGTTCCATTGTATGACTATGGTGTCCATTAAGATATATGTGACTTGAGGGAGGGATAAATTAAGGAATTTGAGATTAACAGATACACACTACTATGTATAATGTAGATCAGCAACAAGGGCCTACTGTATATTCAATATCTTATAATAGGGACTTCCCTGGTGGTCAAATGGTTAAGATTCTGTGATTCTACCGAGGGGCTACAAATTCAGCCCCTGGAAAAAGAACTAAGATCCCACATGGTTCCACATATTGCACTTGCAAGCTCCTCCGCACAGAAAAGGCCAGCAGAATGGAATGATGGAAAAGAATCTGAAAAAATAATATATGTAACTGAATCATTTTGCTGTACACCTGAAACATTGCAAATCAGTTATACTTCAATAAAAATGTTTAATCAAAAATATAAAAATAAATAAAAATTTTAAAAAAGAATACACCCCGCCAAGAAAAAAAAGATATGTGTCTTGTGTGTGTGTGTGTCTGTGTGTATGCATTCTTATACACTTTCATGTATTTACTATATTTCATAATCAAAATGTTTAAAAAGTTAAGATTATCTATTCATGGTAAATTTTTAAATTCAAGCAGTTCAAAGCTAACTCATAAACTAAATCTCCCAGTTCTCTTGTTGGAGGGAAACATCCCAGTGTCTCAAACACTTTCTCAGAGATGTTCTGTGCAAAGGGCTTTGTTTGGAACAACAGGCTTTTGTGTATAAACATTTGATCCACAAAGGGTTTCCTGGGAGCATCCTGCCAGGCAGTGGAGGAAGCAGAGGATCAGTGGGCTCCTTGAGGGCAGCTCCACTGGCTTCCTCTCTGGGGCCCCAGATCTCTGCCAGGCCTGAAGCCAGGGGTGCTTCATCAGGCCAACTCAGTACAGGGTGCCTGGCTCCTTTCTGCTCAGGCTGGGAGAACCATCACTAGGGAGGTTGCAGGAAACAGGACTTGGAAGATGAAGGGGGTCTGATGAGGGAAGTAGCTGGATGGGTGCTCTGGTCCAGGGGCACAGACTGAGAGGCAGAGCAGAGGGGTGTGAATGTCCATGGTGGCTGGGACGGAGTAGGGTCCTCTCTGTGCCAGGGGAGCAGAGAACGAGGGACCCTTGGCTGAGAAAGCTGGCTGTGGTTCCCAATGCCTGCATGATGACTCCAGCAAGCTGTGCTGAAGTGAAGCTCTCTGAAGGGCAGCTGTGGGGAGCCCAGGCTCCCCAAAGCAGCCCCAAGCCAGACTGGTATGGAGACCCACGCTCCACAGAAACATTCGGAAAGGAAAGAGGTATGCCACCCTACCTATGCACAGGGTGAGAACTGGCATGGGAGAATCATGTATTTCCAGTTCACAGGGATGCTTGCCTAGGGGACCCTCTTTCCCTCCAACCCCCAATTTCCTTGCTCCACATCAGTGTGAGCCGAGGCTCCTGCTTCCCCCAGCATGAGATTCCATTTGCTTGCTGAGGAGCACTGTCCCTTCTTGAATCTAGGAATTTGATTAGCTTCCTGCTGAGGGAGATGGGGAAGGCATGGTTGGAGCAAGGGATTGTCAAGGACACTCAGAGACTTGGGGTATACTTTTGGGGTATGGAGAGTCAGGGAGATGAAGAGAGGCAAGCTCTGGCAGCTCTGAGTCCAGGGGCCAACAAACATGCCCTTTCAGGAGGCTCTGGTGTGGGCTGACTCTGTCCACAAACCCCTCATCTGTTCCAGACCTGCTCTGGCCACTCCATCACAAGGGACTCTGGTTACTAAGCAACCCCTGCCGTACCTACTGCATCTCCCCTCGTTCCTTAGCAACCCTAGCATAACCCAGTTCCTTGGAGTTAGGGGTTGGTATCTATACATGATAAGTGACTGGGTGCTGCTCAGGAATAGTGGAGAAATTTCAGAGTAAATATCAGTTTGCATCAGTGTCATAATGCAGGTGATCAAATGGTCTGCTTTGGGAAGCACGGCCTTGACAGTCAATTTTGGTCTTTCTTCTGGTACCATACTTCCAACAACAACCCTTTGCAGGTCCTAGATCTCCTTCTTTTTTTTTTTTTTTGTTAAATCCCTTTCACTCTGCTCTCTCTCTCTTCTCTGCAAGGTCATAATACAGTCTTTCTTTTGAGGGGATGAGGAGTTTCAGGTTCTGATGGTTCTACCTTTCCTAAACAAGACAACAGATTCTAAATGTTGTTCTAATCCCTGGGGGACTCCTTTCCCCTAGAGCTGCAATCACAGGTTAACCCCATCATGTGCCAGGGGGAATCAGTCTCCTTGACAGGGAGGGCAGCAAGAAAAAGAGGATTCGCATTTTGTCGGGGCAGGACACCCCCTGCTGGAAGGCTGGTTTTATAGCACCTCAGGGAAGCTGTTCCCATCGCTCAGCAAGTCTGCGGCTTCCAGCACTTCTTACCAAGCCTTCAACTTGCAGCAAAGTGGTTTGCCGGAAAGCTGCCCTACTTGTAAGGAAAAGCAGCTCCAGGAGAGACTGGTGAGACTTCCTCTATCTCCTTTGGTTCCCTTTCCTGTTCAAGTTCCCCTAGATCAAGGCCTGAGATTGAGTGACTTCCATGGGCCCAGACTCTACTCTGGCAATTTCTCCCTTCATTCTCACTCATCTTCACTCTGAAGCAGAGGTCCTGGGAGCCTGAAGTGGCCTCTGAGCCTGGCACTGCCCACTCTGATTCCCCTGCCCGTGCACATCAGTTCAGATGCCCAAACGTGGAGGATGGGAAGCCAAGTAGACATACCCTCAATCTAGTCCCAAGTGGAGGTGGATGGCCTTCACTGATGGGACCAAAGAGAGAAGAGAATGGTAAAGGAAAGCAAACAAAGACTAGGGAAAGATGCACAGTCATTAGAAACATTGATAATCAGGAGGGAGAAACGAAGGACATGTCAACAAAAGCTGCCTGATCTTGGGCATTTTTTCCTCTCTCTGACTCCATCAGCACCTTGATAAGACTAAGTTGGGTGGTCCTAAGGGCTGTGACAGTCCCAAGAGCTTTGTTATGAGAATCAGAGAAGAAATCAAGATTGAGCTGCAGACAGAGCCAGGGAGAAAGAAGCCCCAGCACAAAAAGTAAAAAGGAATGAAGTGGGCAGTTCTGGCATCACAGACGCCAACCTCGGCACAACATTCCTGCCCTGAGCTGAGGTGAGGCCAGCTCAGCCTTACCCTTACTGGGCTGTGCTTCTGTCTGTCCTGAGCATGGGTCAGGGTCTCCTCTGCTGTGGAGTCTGCAACTAAGTGCAAAGATGTGAGTAGGCAGCAGGCTGGGTTTCAGGCACTGCTGATTCTATCAGAAGAGCTAAAGGATGCATGGACTTTACAGCTCTAGAATTAAGAAAGGTGGGAGTGATCACTTTGGCGTACAGTAGAAACTAACACAACATTGCAAAGCAACTATATGAAAAAAAAGAAAGATGGAAGTGAGAAAAGCCCACCCCCACGGCTAGGGAGGAAGCTTGGGGAGGGCAACCTTGGGGGAAGTACAGAAGGTATTTGTCTAATATTCTGCAGAGTACTGCACAGACCACTTACCAATAACCCAGTCCTTCCAGGCCAGCTGTCCCCAGACTCTCACAAACAACAGAAACGGACAGATCTGTGCATCCAAGCAGACTCCAGACCCCACAATGGGCGGGGTGGGGTGGGAGAAGTGAATGGCAGTATGGGCAGCCTACAGGCTCATCTGGCTGGGGACACAGAGCCGAGTACAAAGTAAGCCCCAAAGAGAGACCATGGGCCTCAGTCCTAAGGCCAGTGATCCCACCCTTCCCCACTAGCTTGAGCCTCTGTAGTTTCACAAGACTACTAGCTACAGAGCTGCAGGTGCTGTCACTCAAGCTGTCACCTGGGCCCAAATATTTAATGAGCACACTTCATGCTAAGCACTGTGTCAAGGACTGAGAATATCAAAATACTGAAGACAGAGTCCCACCCTCGATAAGCTTACAGTTTATCGGAGGAGCCAAATCAAGGCAGTACAAAGCACTGCATGTCAAGGGAAGGAGGTCTGAGACTCAACCTAGAACCCAAGGATATTTCAGAGGAGGTACCCAAGCAATTGGATAAATCGTTCTGGCACTCAGGAGAACAAGCTAGCAATCAGAACGATTTGCAAACTTTTGATCATAGGTAGAAGCAGTCTCATAAAATGGATGAGATATCCCAAGGAAGTCAATCAAATGGAAAGAGAGGACAGCCAGATTTGGAATGTGGTTGCCCGCCTCTGAGATGGTCCCAGAGATCCCGGTGGGCTGGTCTTCACAACCTTGTTTAGTCCCCTCCGACATAATGCCAGGCTCAGCAGAAGTCACGATATGTCACCACTGAGAGTAGGCTATATTAAACTGAGTGTTCCGTCTTGGGCCCTCGCCATTTGTTTCTTTCCCTCCTGGATTAGTCCTGGCTACCATGTTGTGAGCAACCTGATGGCAAGACCCACATGGCAAGGAACGGAGGGCTGCCAACAACCACACTGCCTGGGAGCAAACCTCTTAGCCTGAGTTTTGAGATGCCCAGCTGGCAACTTAACGGCAGCCCTACTAGACACCCTGAGCCAGAGCCCCCAGCTATACATCTCTCATTCCTGTCTCTCACAACCTGTGAGATAATAAATTTTGAAGCTGCTAAGTGTTAGGGTGATCTGCTATGCAGTAACAGATAACTAGTACAGGAAACGGAGAAATTTAGCTCATTGAAGAGACAGAACAGAAAATTCTAAAATATAATATTTTAAAAAATAAGGTAGTCACAGTTAAAACAGTGTTGTATTGATACATGGATAAACAACTCAAAGGAACAGAAAGTTCAGAAAGAGATACATTATGTAAAGTAATTATCCTTCAATTAAAAAAATAAAGTGGAAAAGTTTTTTAAAAAAGAAAGAGATTAAAACACATTTGACAATTTAATATATTATAAAGGTGGCATTTTGAATCAGTGAGAAAAAAGATCATGTGTATAAATAAATGATGTTGAAACCACTGGGTAGCTCTCTGGGGAAAAAAGAAATTAAATTAGATCTGTGTCTTTCACACCACACACCAAAATATATATCAGATGGATCAAATATTTCAATATTTAAAAAATGAGACCATAAATATAAAAACTCACAGTAATTTTTTTTTACTTCTACATGGGGAAAAAACTATCTAAGCCAAGGCAAAATAAAAGTCCGATTTATATAAAGTTCTAAAACAGACAAAGCTAATATATAGTGATAGAAATCAGATCAATGGTTGTCTGAGTGTAGGGACACAAGGGAACTTTCTAAGGTGGTGGAAATATTCTGTATCTCAACTGCTGAAACTCTAATACTTTGGCCACCTGATGCCAACCCACTGGAAAAGACTCTGATGCTGGAAAAGATTGAAAGCAGGAGAAGGACGACAGAGGATGAGATGGCATCACCAACTCAGTGGACATGAGTGTGAGCAAACTCCAGGAGATAGTGAAGGACAGGAAAGGCTCATGTGCTACTGTCCATGGGGTCACAAAGAACATGACTGGGGTCAAAATCAAACATGACTGAGCGACTGAACAACAACTATAGATACACACACACACACACACAGAGATGCTGCAATGTGCCCCTTATGGAATCTTAGTTCCCCAGCCAGGGATTGAACTTAGGCCTCAGCAGTGAAAGCACCAAGTCCTAACCACCAGACCAACCACCAGGGAATTCCCTATAAAATATATTTAAAGGACACCGGTAATATAGGGAACATTCTTTTAGCAACCATCTAAAAAAGACAAATAAAGCAAAAGTTCTCCATTAGTAAGCCACCAAATTCCCATGTACTTCCCCAGAATAACCACAGTTAACATTGTGCTCTTCTAGAACTTTTTAATGTGCTTGCATATATACACACACACACACACACACACACATATAAGTACAGAATATGTAGAGTGGTTTTGTGTGTTTCTGTGTATCATATATTGTAAATGTTACTTCATTGTTCTTTTTAAAAATAATTTTCTCTCTTTGTTTATGTAGTTTATTTTGGGCTGTGCTGGGTCCTGGTTGCTGTGGGAGTTTTTATCTAGTTGCGGTGCTCAGGGTTCTTTTTGTGGCGGCTTCACTGCAGAGCACAGGCTCTAGAGCTCACAGACTTCAGTAGCTGTGGCTCCCAGGCTCTGGAGCACAGGCTCAATAGTTGTGGCACATGAGCTGAGTTGCTCTGCAGCATGTGGGGTCTTCCCAGATCATGGCTCAAAACTGTGTCTCCTGCAACGGCAGAAGGATTCTTTACGACCACCCACCAGGGAAGCCCTATCGCATCGCTCTTGTTACATGACAGTACATACAGATCTACCTCATAGCTTTTTAAAAGCTACATAATATTCCACAGAACAATACTACCCTAGTTTAGCATATCTCAGAGTATGGTCTGGGAACCCCTTGGGGGATCCTTTCAAGGGGCCTATAAGGTCAAAATTATTTTCATAACAATATGCTAAAGCTGAAGCTCCAGTACTTTGGCCACCTCATGCAAAGAGTTGACTCATTGGAAAAGACTCTGATGCTGGGAGGGATTGGGGGCAGGAGGAGAAGGGGACGACCGAGGATGAGATGGCTGGATGGCATCACGGACTCCATGGACGTGAGTCTGAGTGAACTCCGGGAGTTGGTGATGGACAGGGAGGCCTGGCGTGCTATGATTCATGGGGTCGCAAAGAGTTGGACACGACTGAGCGACTGAACTCAACTGAAGACATTATTTTGGAGAAGGCAATGGCAACTCACTCTAGTACTCTTGCCTGGAAATTCCCATGGACGGAGGAGCCTGGTAGGCTGCAGTCCATGGAGTCGCGAAGAGTCAGACATGACTGAGCGACTTCCCTTTCACTTATCACTTTCATGCATTGAAGAAGGAAATGGCACCCCACTCCAGTGTTCTTGCCTGGAGAATCCCAAGGACGGAGGAGCCTGGTAGGCTGCCGTCTATGGGGTAGCACAGAGTCAGACATGACTGAAGCGACTTAGCAGCAGCAAGACATTATTTGCCTTCTGCACTCTCACTCCCTCACAAATACACAGTGGAGTTTTCCAGGGGCTCCATGACATGTGATGACATCATGGCTCTGACAGCTAATGAAATACATACGTGTACTTCTAATATTTTCCAAAATGTTCTAAAGAAGTAGATTTAGGGTAAAAAATATGTGCATTTCCAAGAGATGAACTCAGCTTGTTCTTGAACTTCTACTGTGTTATTCCCCACTAACTTCAACTGTACCTGCTTTAATTTCTGTATTATTGTACAATATTGTTATTCTGAAATCCTGATGTTTTCTTTGGACCATGGGGAAACACAAGAAATAAGTACACTTCATTTGGTTTTGTAATAACATTTTTAATGTTTTTAAAAAACCTTTCTAAAATTTGTCATTTTATGGGATTTCCCTGGCTGTCCAGTGGTTAAGACTCTGAGCTTCCATTGCAGGGGGCATGGGTTCAATGACTGATCTGGGAGCTAAGATTTCACATGCTGCAAGGTGTGACCAAGAAAAGTTTCTTAACTTAAAATAATAATAAAATAAAATTTGTAATTGTATCTAAAATTCCTACTTTGAAATGTTATAATATTTTATTCTAACACACAACATCACTTCTTTATATGTTTCTTATGTTCAAGAATTTGCCATTGGCTTAAGAAAGACAGATTAGAAGACTTGCTTCTTCAACCCACAGTTGCACCATCCATGTCTAAAAATACTGGAAAGGATGAAACTGACATGTCAGAGTTCTCTGAGTAGCTAAAAGGAACAATAGACTCCAAAGCAATTGGGCAAAATTAAGAAACAAAAATATGATGAAACTTATATTTCCCTCAACTATATAGATAGTAATAGTTTATTTTATTACATCTTATGCAACAGAACATTTTGAATAGTATTATAGCATTAGGTATACTGCAGCATTATTGTGAGACTAATCACTCAGAGTTTAGAGAAAAAGGAATTGCCTATTTTAAATGTATATATGTTGAGTTCTTTAAAAGCTAAAAATTGTTTCTTTCAGCCCTTCAAAGTAGAAATGAAAAAGTTACTGAAGCATCATACAGGATAAGTTATTGCATTGCATTCACTGCAGAAGGGCACACAATAACTGAGAGATAATAAAGCCTCGCACCTTGACATCACTGAACACCTGCTGGATGAAAAGTCATGAAAGGAATCTGAGCGCTGCCACTTAACAATACAGTCACTCGTCAAATTAAAGATTTAGCAGCAAATATGAAGACTGAGTTAATCTCTTGTCTGAAGAATTGTACTTTTGCTTCATAAATGAATGAATCAACATACATAGGAGAAACATGCTGTTTTCTTGTATTTATCTCATGTCAGCACTAACTAATCATTAAAGATATTCTTTTATGTGAATACTTGGCAGCAAACAAAAGTAGTGGTGAATTAGTGCTGACTTTTTTCAGTCTCATGGTTTCTCCTGAAACAATTGCTTTGATATTTAGCTGCTGGCCCTTACCTTAGCACAAATAAAACAGTGGCACAAAACTGTCATTAAATTCTTCACTGCACATACTTGAAGTTTAGGAAAAAATGCCAATTTCACATAAGATTATTTCATTAAATCTTAACCTATTAAAGAATATGTGGTACATATGTACCACATATTCAATGGAATATTACTCAACCCTGAAAATGAAATAATGCCATTTACAGCAACATGGGTGAACCTAAATATACTAAGTAAAGCAAGTCAGAGAAAGACAACTATCAGATGATGTCACTCGTATGTGGAATCTATGATACAAATGAACTTATTCACAAAACAGAAATAGACTCACAGACAAAGAAAGCAAACTTATGATTATCAAAGAGGAAAAGGGCGGGGATAAATTCGGAATTTGGAATTAACAGATACACACTATTGTGTATAACATAAACAAGAGGGACCTACTGTATAGCACAGGGAACTATATTCAGTATCTTATAATAACCTATAATGGAAAATTATCTGAAAGGAATAGAGATAGATATGCATATATATATGTAACTGAATCACTTTGTTGTACACCTTAAATACTACAAATCAACTATACTTCAATTAAAAAAAAAACTAGTTAGCACAAACACAAAAACCTTGATCCTTGAGAACACATCTTTTTATCATTCTTTGTGAAGACATGGAACAACAGACTGGTTCCAAATAGGAAAAGGAGTGCATCAAGGCTGTATATTGTCACCCTGCTTATTTAACTTATATGCAGAGTGCATCATGAGAAACACTGGGCTGGATGAACCTCAAGCTGGAATCAAGATTGCTGGGAGAAATATCAATAACTTCAGATATGCAGATGACACCACCCTTATGGCAGAAAGTGAAGAGGAACTAAAAAGCCTCTTGATGAAAGTGAAAGAAGAGAGTGAAAAAGTTGGCTTAAAGCTCAACATTCAGAAAACAAAGATCTGGCATCCAGTCCCATCACTTCAGGGCAAATAAATGGAGAAACAGTGGAAACAGTGTCAGACTTTATTTGGGGGGGCTCCAAAATCACTGCAGATGGTGACTGTAGCCATGGAATTAAAAGACATTTACTCCTTGGAAGGAAAGTTATGACCAACCTAGAAAGCATATTGAAAAGCAGAGACATTACTTTGCCAACAAAGGTATGTCTAGTCAAGGCTATGGTTTTTCCAGTGGTCATGTATGGATGTGAGAGTTGGACTATAAAGAAAGCTGAGCACCAAAGAATTGATGCTTTTGAACTGTGGTGTTGGAGAAGACTCTTGAGAGTCCCTTGGACTGCAAGGAAATCCAACCAGTCCATCCTAAAGGAAATCAGTCCTGAATGTTCATTGGAAGAACTGATGTTGAAGCTGAAACTCCAATACTTTGGTGTTGAAGCTGAAACTCCAATACTTTGGCCTCTTGATGCAAAGAGCTGACTCATTTGAAAAGACCCTGATGCTGGGAAAGATTGAGGGCAGGAGGAGAAGGGGATGACAGAGGATGAGATGGTTGGATGGTATCACCAACTCAATGGACATGAGTTTGAGTAAACTCCGGGAGTTGGTGATGGACAGGGAAGCCTGGCGTGCTGCAGTCTGTGGGGTCGCAAAGACTCAGACACGACTGAGCGACTGAACTGAACTGAACTGTGAAGAAATGGGAAGTATACATAAAACATTGCTGCTGCCTGCTGAAGAACAATGGTTATCTCAAGGAAAAGCACTTGTGCAATCATCTGAGACAGAAACTGAACTGTCCACTTTCTTCGTGTAGCACTATTTTACTGGAAAGAATGACTGATAGGCAAACTATGATTATTTATATTTGGATATTTGGCAGGTATTTTCTTGAAAATAAACAAAAGAGACTGTCACTTCAAGGAACATAAGTGACAATACTTGCTGCCATTCATACAATTTGAATTTTCCAACAAAAATTAGAACTCTAGGAAATCTGTATCTGCCATCCTGAATTTAACAACTGCCTGACACTATAAGAGTTTTCCAATGAGATCAATATTGATATTAATAAATGTGATTTTTAGTATTGCACAATAAAATATATCAGCGTTTGGAGGGGTATGCATAGCTCAGTGAACCAAAATGTTCCTAAAGACCAACACGTGATGTGACAGCATCACACGTCGGTGAACGATCCACTCAAAGTGTAAGACAGATCAAAGGAATTTTAATATATCAGAGCTGAAAAATGCGTGGATATGGTTTCACATTCCACATTGAAACTAAGCTTTAAGAAAACGACCAGTTTCCCTGGTGGTCCAGTAGTTAAGAATCCACCTTCCAGTGCAGGAGACTCAGGTTCCATGCATGGTCAGGGAACTCAGATCCCACATGGGGGCAACTAACCCCGAGCACCACAACTGGAGAAAAGCCTACACGCTGCAAGGAAGACCCAGTGCAGCCCCAAAAAAGTAAAATTTTTTAAAAAAGAAACTATCAGTTGTCAAGTGCTGGTGTGGTATGAAAGAGAAATATTCACAGTTATCTGAGAAAGCTGATACTCCTCTCTTTCCAACTGCATATCTCTGAGTCCAGATATGCTTCATCTACTTCCATCAAAACAGCGTATTATAACAGAGTAAATGCAGAAGCAGGTATGAGATGCTAGCTGTCTATTATTAAGCCTGACATTAAAGAGGCTTGTAAAAATGTACAACAATGCCACTCTTCTCACTATAGTTTTGCTTTAGAGAGTATAGCTATTTTTCATTTAACATGATATTTATGAAAAAATGTCTTGTGCAGCCACTGTGGAAAACAGCATAGAAGTTCCTCAAGAAATTAAAAGTAGAACTACCATTTCATCCAGGAATTCCGCTTCTGGGTAAATATCCAAAGGAAATAAAACAATTATCTTCTTTTAAAAATTCTAATTGAAGGATAATAAAACAGTTATTTTGAAAAAAGTATCTGTACGCTCAAGTTCGTTGCACTATTATTTACAATAGCCAAGGTATGGAAACAATCTAAATATCTGTCAATGGATAGACGGATCAAGAAAATGTGATATATACTTATAGTATGGGATTTCCTCGTAGCTCAGTCAGTAAAGAATCTGCCTGCAATGCAGGAGACCTGGGTTCAATTCCTGGGTCAGGGAAATCCCTGGAGAAGGAAGTGGCAACCCACTCCAGTATTCTTGCCTGGATAATCCCATGGACAGAGGAGCCTGGCAGGTTACAGTCCATGAGGTCACAAGAGTCAGACACAACTTGGTGACTAAACCACCACCGCCGTGTATATCATATATACACACAATATTTTAGCCTTAAAAAAAAAAGAAAGAAAACTATACTTTAATAAAAAGTTGCTTTAAAAAAAGAAAGAGAAAGAAATATTGTCATTTGTGACAGCTTGGATGAACTTGGAAGGCATTATGCCCAGTGAAATAGCCAGACCCAGAAAGACAAATACTCCATGGTGTCACTTACATGCAGGATCTAAAAAGAAAAGTCAAACTCATAGAAACAGAGAGTAAAAAAAGTCTTTTCCAAGGTTGGGGAGTAGGGGAAATAGGGAAAGATTGGTAAAAGGGTACATTTTCAGTCATAAGATGAAAAGTTCTGAGGATCTAATATATGTATAACATGGTGGCTAGAGTTGATAACACTATGTTGCATAATTGAAATTTGCTAAGAGAGTAGAACTTAAATGTTCTCACCAAAAACAGTTAATTATGTGAGGTGATGGATGTGTTAACTCAATGGGAGGAATCCTTGCACAATGTATATGTTTATCAAATCATCACATTGTACACTTTAAACATATCTTACAAATCTTTTATCAGTTGTAACTCAATAAAGCTGAAAATGTTATATATATGAACATATAATGGGTTTTAATGAATAAGTTAAAATTTCTCAGTTTTAATTTCTATTGCAATAAATTTAGGGGCTTCTCAGGTGGTGCTAGTGATAAAGAACCTGCCACCTATGTAGGAGACACAAGAGATGTGGGTTCAACTCCTAGATCAGGAAGATTCCCTTGGAGAAGGGGATGGCAACCCACTCCAGTATTCTTGCCTGGAGAATCCCATTGACAGAGGAGCCTGGTGGGCTACAGTCCAAGGGTCACAAAGAGTTGGACAGGACTTAGAGACTAAACAACAACCTCCCTGAGACTTCCCGAAGCTACTTCCCATCAGCCTTCCTGCCCCCGGCCTCAGATCTGAGAAGCCCACTCCACACTCTACCGGGCAGAGCAGTAGCCCTGTGACCATCCTGGGGCGGAGGGGAACCAGGGCAGAGAGCCAGGCCCTTGACAGCTCCTCTCAGATTCCCACCACCCTGTTTCTGCCCCAAGGGAAATTTCTCAGAGGGTAGGCTCCCTACACGGCCACCACTTCCTGCTATCCCCCCACGGATAAAAAGCTCCCCCCTCCTCCTCTGGGAGACTCTACCCTCACTGATGGTCTATTAATCCCTATCTATACCCAAGGTCTCTCCAGCTGAGCACAGGTCAGGCTCCTGGAAACTATAGGTCGGTTTAAGGAAAAGATTGATGGTGTATCTTCCATGGCTGCATACCAAGGACGTTCCAGATGGAGCATTTTACCCCCATCCTCCTCTTTCCTGAGAATATATTCTCCCTGTCAGTCCTAAATATTGCCTCAACAAACTGTTGCCGAGTCATAAATTACTTTTCTCACTGACGTTCATCTCACAACATAATACACAGAACGTCCCAGGACTCTGCTCACATCTTGTGCTCCCTCCTGCCCTCCCAGTCTCTGCATCTCATCTCCCTCCTGGGTTTCCAGCTCCAGGTGTATCCATGAAGTCAGCCTGCCCCTAAACCTCACATGGTACACAAAAATTAATTCAAAATAGCACACAGATTTAAAAGTAAAACATAAAACTATAAAACTTTTAGAAGAAAACATATAGCAATCTTCCTTAGCCTGTTAATAAGATAAATTACATGGACTGATGTTTGAACACTGAATGAGCTTTGCATCTTGGTTGATTATGATGTATAATGGTTTTTAAGTGAAGTTGCTCAGTCATGTCCGACTCTTTGCGACCCCATGGACTGCAGCCCACCAGGCTCCTCTGTCCATGGGATTCTCCAGGCAAGAATACTGGAGTGGGTTGCCAGGCACTGCTAAATTCTATTTGCTAAAATTTCATTAATACTTTTCTATTTGTGTATCTATATTCATGGAGGGTTCTTTTTTCAATATTTATTTATTTATTTGGCTGTGCCAGGCTGTGGCATGCGGGATCTTGGGTCTCTTTTGTGGCATGTGGAAATCTAGTTCCCTGACCTAGGATCAAACCCAGCCCCCTGCATCAGGAGCACAGAGTCTTAGCCAGGAAAGCCCCTCATGAGAGTAACTGGATTGTCATTTTCTTTTTCTTTTCTTTTTTCTTCCTATGTTTGGTCTGGTTTCAGTATCAAGATAATCTCTTTATAAAATGAGTTGGGAAGTTTTCTTTCCTTTTCCATTTTCTGGAAAAGATTATGTAAAACTGGTCAAATCTATTTAGTATACTTCAAAAGGAACTGGAGTTCTTCCTTCCTTTCCTTTTTCTCTCACAATAGTAATGATTACCTGGAGGAGGCAAACCACACATCTACTCTGAGGTTCAACTATGACCTGTTTATTTTTATATTTCTATAATGCTAGTATAGCTTTTACAATGTGGCAGGGACTATTCCAAGTATTTTGTAAATATTAATTCTTTAATCCTCATATAACCATTTAAGGTAGATACCATAATCATTCCTACTTCACAGAAGAGAAAACTGAGGCACCAGATAAATACAGTAACTTGCACAAGGTCACACAGCCACTACAGGCATACCTCAGAGATACTGCAGGTTTGGTCTCAGAGGAGTGACCACTTTCCCAAAGACGCACAGAGTCTATGTATGTACAGGCGCCAGTGCCCTCTCTGACAGCTGTGCTGCTGGGAAAGAGCCCCCTGCACGATAGTCAGCACCCACCTGCCCATGCAAAGGTCCGCCTGCAGACCAAAGAAGCCGGGTCTGAGGTAAAGCGAAGATGGTTACTGGAAAGTTAAATGTTGAGCGACTTCACCTCCCTCTTCAGGGGCCCCAGGCCTTCTGCCCTTCCCACCGTAAAGCCTGCAGATCCCAAACTCATTTGATAATGGTTTTCAATAGCATGAAAGCATGCTAATAGGAGGTCCAGCCCAGCTAGGGCTAAGAGAAGCCTCTCTCCCTCAAGGGCTAGAGGCTTAAGCCAGCCTCTAGTGCCTCCTGCCTTCTTTGTCTCCCTCCCACCAGCATTTCCTCTCCTTTTTGCACCAAATTCCTGCACCAGAGCCTGGCATAAGGAACAGTCCCCAGCTCCCACTAAAGTTCCACAGCAGCCCTCACCCACCTCCCCCTCACTGGCTGCCTCCTCCTCTCCTGGGTGGCAATTTGACTGGAGTAGCTTGAGATCTGACTTTTAGAACAAATCCAGATGACCAGGCTCTGGTAACCCAGTGGGACCTGGGAAGGGACTGGTAGTCCCCGGGGCCGTGTGACAGCCTCTGGGCTCTTACTGCACCTTGTCAGGCTTTGCTTAACCCTGGAATGGAGTCCCAGCAGGCCTAGGGATGGGGTGAGGGAAAAACTACCACAAACAACACGAGGGCAGAAACTCCAGGGCCACCCTAACGACCGAGTCCCGTGTTCTGCTAGGAGAGCTGTCCAGAAACCAGTGAAAATGTGATGGCTGAGGCTGTTCAAGGGGGAAGCTCATAGAGACAAAGGCCCAGAAATCAAATCTGAACTGAGGCAAAAACAGAGGGCCTGGTGTGTCATTGGCCAAAATGGAAACTGGCAGACTTTCCTGAGTTGTTCAGGGTACTCCTGGGTAGGGTTTGGGGCAAATCCTTCCCGTCCACAGCCTGAAGTCACCACTGTCACTGGTATCTGAAGGCCAGAAATAGAAATGAGACACTTGGCCTTCTAATGTGCTTAATCTAATGCTTGATTTATTAAAGATGAGACAGTGGCCTTTGGCGGTGGAAGCCTTACTAGGCATTGGAGCTGCTGGATGTGGCATGTGGGTCCTTATATTCATGTTGCTCCTCCACAATGCTTTCTCTCATACCACAAGGTCAGCCACTCCCTCACTCCCACCCTAGGACTTTGCTTTGGCAGGGGAGGGGCTGCTAAATACTAGGGCAATAAAAGCCTCCTGAGTCTCCTTTTCCTGTACTTATCAGCACAGGGATACAGTGGTGGATAAAGTAAAGGGGCTTCCTCTCCTGCATGCGTGAGCTCTTTCTCTCTCTCTCCCTCTCTCTCTCTCCCCCTCTCCCACGTGGTCCTCCACTCTCTTCTCTTCAAGTCTTTGGGTTGGCATGCCCTCACGCTTCAAGGGTCGATTCTCCTGCTATCTTCTAAATAAAATAGAGCTGTAACACTGATTTGCCGAAGAGCTTTAACACGATTTGCCCAAGACCCGAGAGCTGTGGCGTGCTGAGGGCTTTAATGTCCGTCGCTCCAAATCTTCATTGTGACGAGACAAAGAACCGAAGAACATACACTTGTGTGATATCTATGGTGCCGTGACTCAGATGTAACCTGGCTGAAACAATCTCCGTGTGGAAGAGGCCAAGCAGAGCCGGAGCCCAACTCAGTGAAGCTCCCACGGTAGAGGCGGAACACAAAGAAAATCCAGCGCAGGGGAAGGCCCATCGTGCTGGAAACTGGGACAGCGGAAAGCCCACGTGGCCCAGTCTCAGATCCCAGAAGACCTCCAGTTAAGGTCAACAAGCTACAACATGCAGTGCCAGTCCAACAAAGATATAAAACTACAGCCGACCACGAAAAATATCACACCTTTAGATGGACACCACTATAAGGACTCTGAGGCTTGAGACTAGCAAGAGGGGGAGGCCCAATACCCCTCGCTGCCCCAGTTCAGCAGGAAGTAGCCAGAAAGACCTCGACGCCCCTATTCCCAAAGAACTGGGCCTCCCATCTCTTGAGGGGGGAATGTTAGGTAGGTAGAATAGGGAAAAGGAGTCCAAAATGGCGGTGGCTAAAAAAAAAACAAGGAAGGTCAAAGGAAGGTCCGAGGACCAGAGTGAAGACTTCAGGTAGAAGAAACAGCACTCCTGGCTAAGCCCAATTTGCATAGGGCAGGCCCAGGTGGAGGAAACATATAAAAGGAGGAGCCAAAGTGGGCTCTTTCTCTCTCTCTCCCTCTCTCTCTCGCGCCCTCTCCCACGTGCTCCTCCACTCTCTTCTCTTCAAGTCTTTGGGTTGGCATGCCCTCATGCTTCAAGGATGGATTCTCCTGCTATCTTCTAAATAAAATAGAGCTGTAACACTGAAAAAATAAAAAATAAAGTAAAGGGAAGCCCATATCCAAGGATAGGATTATGATCTTATATATATCCCCCAGGTGATGAATGTCCAGTCACTCTGAGCATATTCAGGGCAGCTCCTGCCCTTGCTTAAACACAGCACTCACTTAAGCAGGGAGGGACGTGCAAGATTCCAGTGAGCAGGAGGACAGCACAATAGTGGTCTGGCCACCAGAGGCTCCGGGGAAGGATCTTCAGTCACTAGGTGGTCTGGAGCATGAAGTCACAATGACAGACCTAAAGATACAAAGGAACAACAGGCTCACCGCAACACCAGCCACCAGAGGCCTTGAAGCCAGGCTAACAAATGGGAAGCATCACTCTTCCCATCCATGGGGCAGAATGAGGAATGCTCCCAGAACCGAGGGCAGAGGTGAGGGAGGGATCAAGCTGTTAGGCAGATATTCCCACAGGGTGACAAAGCCACAAGGAAAAAGAGCTGAGAACCTGGGACAGGTCTTTCCAGGTGGGGAGAAAGTTATGGATGTGATTGGGGTCATTAGGAGGAAGCTGACTGCCCTCCTCACCCAGTGCATCCCCCATCAAGGGCAGGGTTTGGGGGGATCTGCATGGAAAAGGCTACAAAAAGGCAATGTGTGCAGTGGCTAGAAAACACAGGCTTCAGGGACTTCCCTGGTGGTCCAGTAGCCAGGACTTGGTGCTTTCACTGTTGGGGCCAGGGTTCAATCCCCAGTAGGGAACTAGGATCCTGCAAGCCCCAAGGTTTGGCCATAACAGAAAACATTTGCAAACAAAAAAACCCCGCAAGCTTCAGACACCAAAGAAACTGTTCGAAAGGTGGCTCAGTGGTAAAGAATCTGCCTGCCAGAGCAGGAGATGCAAGAGACAAGCGTTGGATCCTTGCGTGGGAAGAGCCCCTGGAGGAGGAAATGGCAAATCACTGCAGTATTCATGCCTAGGAAATCCCATGGACAGAGAAGCCTAGAAGGCTGTAGTCCATGGGCTATGGACACTAAGCATGCATGCTTGCTTACTTGCTAGGCTTAGTAGCTATATGGCCTAGGGCAGTGATTCTCAAAGTGCCTTCCTTGGTCCAACAGTATTAGCCTTACCCAGGAACTTAGGAGAAATGCAGATTCTTGGGCCACATCCCAGCCTTCTGGATCACACTCTGGGGATGAGGTCCCACTCACTGTTTGATCAAGCACTCTGGCTGATTCTGCTGCATGCCAGAGTTTGAGAACTGCTAACCTAGGACAGTTACCAATCTCTCTAAGGCACAGTTGTTCTCATTGGTAAAGTGAAGATAATAGTGCCTACTTCATAGGGTTATTGTGAGGATTAAATAAGATACTGCAAATACAGAACTTGGCCCAGAACTTGGTAAGCCTTCCGTGAAGGTCAGTTGTTAGTACTATCATCTCCCAGCTATTCGGCAAAATGAAGGGAATCCAGGGCCTAGTGTTGCCCTCTTCCTGGGCCACCTAGTCAGTGTCATTTTCAAGCATCCAGTGCTAACAGGAAGATACCCAGTGCACCTCCCTCTCAGGGGGGTGTTCACTGTGTGCTGAGGGAAGGGAAGGGACTGGGAGGTGACCTACTTCAGGTCCCAGCTCGGGAGCTCAGCTGTGTGGGGGCTTCCCTTTGTATGTCCCACACCAGGGGACCAGGGACTCACTGGCTGCTCCATCCTCACTGAAGGGTAAAAATCAACTTCTCCGAGCCTCACATCAGCCTGCACCACCACCACCTCTTCCAGAGTTAATAGAAAACTGTGACTCAAATAACGGATTAGATAGACAAATGTGCTTGTGCAGAGATGTTATTAGATGAAACACGAGGAGGGGAGGCTAACCTCACAGTGTGAATGCCCTTGCTCTCCCACCTAACGCTAGTGCAAGGGCACATCCTGGTCTCTATGGTTACGAAGAGCAGCCTTGTCCAGGAGGACCAGAAGGTAAACAGCAGGAACTGAGTCCATGGTTGCCACAGTAGGAAGGAGGTATCCCACAAAGGCAAGGGAGGAAAGGGTGGGGCCGTTTTCCACCAGCTCCAAGGGGCAGGATGAGAAGCCTCTTAACCTGAAAATGAATTTCACAGAGAAGGATATTTCCCTGCATTTATTCCTGGCACACTGTGTTTTGAACAGTTGTTCCCATTTTTCTTCGAAGATGTCACTTAAATTTTTTTTTTCAATTTTTCTATTTTCATCAGAGAGAAAGAGTCAAGTAGATGTGAATCTGTCTTTAACACATGCTAATTTTCCGTTTAATAAGGAAATTCTGTGGGAAGTAGCAGTTGCAGCTGCAAGAGGTGAAATTCCACCCTAGAAAATAAGATGGGGAAGCACAGCTGAGTCCATAGTGAGCATCAGAAACTGAGACACCGGAAGCAGAATGCCAAGTGTTCACACACATGTGATGACTGTAGTTTAAGGTCTCCACCGGCTGCCTCCTGCTGTTCGGGCAGTTGCCAAAAAGGAATGTGGGGAATGATTGGATTGGCTGTATCCTCAAATTATCTTCATGTACAAATATAAACCATTATTATGAGTTAAAACAGGATACTAGTGTGGGATTTAGGAAGGTGCGGGGTTTTTTTTTCCCTTCATATCTGATATGCTGGATGACTCTGGCCTTGAATCTCAGCTTCTCCAAGATACTGCAAATACAGAACTTGGCCCAGAACTCCTCCCTCTGCAGTAGGGCCCACCTGCCCTGCTCTGAGAATCTCCAGGATCAGAACCCCACCTCCCATCCACACATGCACGGGGCTAGGACTCAGAGCAAGCTGTGAAGAAATAAGGCACAGTGCAGTGCTATGGCAGAATGTAGCCTGGCTGGTTTCTTTACCTATTGGGCATCTTATCCTGCCACCTCCCATGGCTCAGAGGTACGGACTCCAAGACCAGTGACCTGGATGATACCCAGGCCTTTCTTCCCTTGATCCTCTGATCCCCACACCTGTCATTTAAAGCATGCAAACGTGTGCTCCTCAGTGTGAGGCAGGGTATCTCAGTGTGCACCCAAATCTAATTCAGCCCTAATGACAGCCTGTTTTCCCCTCTCCTTCCCATCCCACCCCAGGAAAAACTTGGGTTCTTTCTCTCAGCTCCACTGGATGATATTGAAGGCTCAACCCCATAGCATAACCCCCAGGACCACCCCTCTTTCCAACACCAAGCTGCTCCCTTCACAGCCACCATAGGAAGCAAATGAGCTTAGAAGGGATGAGGGGGTACCAGATGATGCTGGACTTTGCCGGGCATAGATCCCCTCAACAGAATCTGAAGTTCTTGTCCTCTCCCACATGGGAGAAAAGGATATCCAGGCCCCATTTGCCCATGTTCAGAGGATTCACAGTCCCTGAAGGCCCATCCTTGGGTCTCTGAGTCCATAGACTTTGGGTTAAAAATCCCTGCTCTGTAGAGAACCCAACCCCACAGAGAGTGTGGGAAAAGAAACAGAAATAAGGTCTCAAACACCCTTTCCCTTCTTGGCAAGCCAAAACCAGGAGCAGAGAGAGGCAGGAGTGGTCACACAGGGAAAGACAGCATCCTGAACATTCTAGAACCATGATCTGACGAGCAGGGGAAGCTATGTGTCCCAACAGCTGTGGCCAGACAGAGGGAATGCAGTGTCTGGACACTGGCCATTCTTACCCTCTCTCCCACCACGGGGATCTCTGGCCCCATCCTGACCCCTGGTGGCTGCCAACGGGATGAGGCGAGAGAGCTTCCCAAGCTCCTCCCTGCCCTGTGGGGGTTGGAAGGGGAAGCAACATTGGAAGATCAATGTCTAAGCCTACCGGCCCCTGCTGGGGTCCCCAGGAGATATCAGCATGTTTCTCAGGGTGCTTCAGGGGGTTCACTCCATTACAGTGCCTTCTCAGTCTAAGCCTGGCAATCAAACAAATGTACATGAAAAAAAGCATTTTTCACCTGTCAAGTTGGCCAAAGGGGTGCGTGCATGCGTGCGTGCGTGCGTGCGTGCGTGTGTGCGTGTGTGTGTGTGTGTGTGTGTGTGTGTGTGACTGAAAGAGGAAATAGACAAAACAGGCTCTATCTTGAAAGCAGGACTCCATCTTGGGCCGGACCGTGGACTTTGAGCTATATGCCCAGTATCTATTGAAAGGACACACCAACTGGAAAACCAGGCCCCAGGGCTGTTCCATCGCCTAAAAGAATACACTAATTATCTGTGTAACTGATTAGAATCATACATTCTATTATACTTACTGGAGTATGACCACAGGCCTATTGATAATTGCCCACTGTTAACTACCTAGGCTTAAGGCATATGAATCACCAGTTACCTTTGATTGTATCTTTGTTCAGATTAGTTTCAGGGAATTTGGGGAGGTGGGTTTGGGCACGTACACTTAGGGTATATAAGGTTTTCACAAAAGCTGGCTGGGGTCCTTGGCTAAGAGGAGACTCTGCCTTGGGCCCGCCGGTGTAATAAACTGCGCTCCACTATCTGCATTGTCTTTCTGAGTGAGTCTGTTTCCCGGAACACGTGGCTACATGACAAATACATGAAGGCACTAAGACCAGCATTCTCATGCACAACTGGTGAGAGTACAAATTTGTGCAACCTTTCTAGAAGGGATTCTAGCCAAATAAACCCAAAATCTTACCAAGTGTTTCCATCTTCTGGTCCAGTAATTCTGGGAAATTCAAGAAATCAACAGACTGAAATTACATGATACCTGGGTTTTGAAATAAATAGAAGAGAAAACAAGATTAGCCAAAAGTGGTAACTGTTGAAGTTGGGGGATGGGCACATAGGAGTTTTTTATTCTATTTTTTGTTTATCTTGGTATAGGCTTGAAATTTTCTATGATAAAAATTTATATGTATTTTTGGCCACACCACGCAACTTGCAGAATCTTAGTTCCCAGACCAAGGATTGAACCCGGGCCACTGCAGTGAAAGCACCAAGTCCTAACCACTGGACTGCCAGGGAATTCCCAAAACATTTTTTAAGAAAAGCATCAGAAATGCAAGGATTTGTATAAAAGGTGTTAATCTGGGGGAATTGCCTGGTGGTCCAGTGGTTAGGAGTCTGCATTTTCAATGCCAACAGAGTGGGTTCAAACCTTGGTGAGGGAGCAAGAATTCCATGGTCAAAAGAAAAAAAAATTGATGTTAATATTTAATAATAAAAACTATAAATAGCATAAATGTGCTATGCTAGAATGCTTCAACCATTTATGTTGTAGCCAAACAGTGAAATATTACACAGTCATTAAAAATTCAAGGATGTTTTAATGATATGAAAAATTGCTTACAGTGTGATGCAAAGCAAATAAGTTGGATACAAAATTGTTTATGCAGTATTTAAATAATTATGTTAAAATATGCATAGAGGAGAAGACGGTATGAAAACATTAATACACTTGAGTGCTAGTCATGCAATGACTATGGGTGATTTTTACTCTTGATACTGTGCTTTCCTATTTCTACATGTTTAACTTTAATAAATAGGCCCCCAAAATTGCATGTTAAAATAATACTCCCTTGAGAGTCTGACAGATATTCAGCTCCAACGGCTGCCATATATTAGCTGTGCAACACTGAGCAAGTTAACCTCTGGGTCTCAGATTCCTCACCTATTAAACTGGCATACTGCCACCTATTTTTCAAGCCCCATTTACTGGGCCTTTACTATGTACAAGGCACTAGACCAAGTGGTTTTCCCTCTCTATATAATCACACGTGCTATTCATACATGATCATTTCAATCCTCACAACAAGCTGAGGTGTAGGTGAGGGTGTTCCCATTTTAGAAATACACAAACTGCAGCTCGGAAAAGTTAGGGACTGTGCTCGGGTTTACAGCTAGCTGGCAGTAGAGTCAGGGTTCAGACTGAGGCCTGTCAGTCTTTGCTAGCCCAGTTCTTGGCCTCCTGTGTGGGCTGCTCAAAGTTACAGTTCTGTAATGAGGGTTAAGTGAAGTAACACAGGTGGAAGACCACCCACAGTGGGGCTCCAAGTCCAGAGCTGCTTCATTTCGTATTGGTTCCCTTTTCTATGACCCTCCAGGCCTTAGTAAATTGTGGCAGAACAAACCACTGCATCCTCCAAAGGAAAAAAAAAAAGGCATCTTGACCCTAAAAGAAGGGTTATAGGACCTGTAGAAACAGACCAGAAAGGAGCTGGAAAACTGCCTTTCAGGGCAATATGAGGGGCTAGGACTGTGTGTGCCCCCCAGTTTCCAGGGTAGTCCTGCCAAGGACTTCATCAGACGATACCTTGATTTGCAGCTTAGAATTCAGTACTGAGTCACCCTGCCAATAAGCATTGCTCCCCACTTTTCACTTACCCTGCCACCATTCCTCCCTAAAACACAGGGCACAAGTATCCCCAGACCCATAGCGTTGTTTTCCTCTTCTTGTTTCCTACCCCACTTTTTTTTTTTTTTTTTTTGGAGAAAAGGGGGATCTTAGGGTCTGAACAGTACAGTGTGCTGTGTGGAGAAGGAAGGCCTCAATATCTAGGGGTGAGTGATGCAATGCACTTGGGCCTATTCCACAACTCCCTTCTGGATTCATCTTCAATGCTCTTTCCCTCGGGAGCCAGCAAAAGTTAGGCTATTCTCTATTTCTACCCCTAGTTCGTCTAGAATTGCTTGTTAGTTGTCTGTCTTCTCTACTAGATAATAAGCTCCATGAGGGCAGGCACCAGACTGTTCACCACTGGATCTGTCTCCCCTGCAACATGCCTGATACATTGTAAACTATGTACATGACTCTCCATTCAGCAAGAGAGAGAGAGAGGAAGGGAGGACCCCTCCATCAGCAGCCTTGTTCCAAGCAGACCCACAGTTGCCCCATTCCGTGCTAAGCTCTTAGATGTGGTCCTAACCCTGAAGGCTTAACATGTTTCTCCTATCCACCTTTAGAAAAACAATGTGCAAGAGAAATTTCCTTTTATTCCAAACTTCATGCTCTTTACTTTACCTCAGTACTCAAAATGGATCTCCTGACTTTAAGGGCAGATTCCAAGTACAAGGGATTCCTGGGAGGAATTATAGGGCTCAAAAGGCGTCTCAAGTCTGTCCTAATCCTAATTCTGCCACCTCTACTGTGTGACCTTGGGTGAGTGATCTCCCCTCAAACCCTGGCTGGGCCTTGTTCTCGTCTCTGTAAAATGATAGGGTAGCCCAGAACTTGTATGAAAATGAAAGCACTTGAGAGAATTCCCTGGCAGTCCAGTAGTTAGGACTCAGTGCTCTCACTGCTGGGGTCCTGGGTTCAATCCCTGGTCCAAGATCTAAGATCTTGAAAGCAGCCAGAAAAAAAAAAAAAAGAAGAAGAAGAAAAGCACTCATTTGCAGTTGACTCTCTACCCTGTTGTGGTTAACTGTACAGCGTTCTCCTTCCTAATGCTTAGGGGCAGGGTAGATTCAGTGTCTGAATAAGTTGAGGAGAGGAAAGACGAATGTGCCTACTTCTGTCTGTAAACGGGAAGACCCAGGCTGTGTGGCCCCTCTGGTCAGGGAGCCTCAGGGAGCAGCAGAAGGCTGAAGGGGACCTTGCCACAATAAAACACCCCCAAAAAAAAACACGTCATTGCCTCTAGGTTTGCAAAAGAGAAGACTCCAAACACCCAGGTTCTTCGTGGCACTACCCAAGCAAGACCCCTGTTCCCTATTCAAAAACAATGCACCCCCTCATGTCTGCCCTTCCCCTCCCTGGGAAGAACCCAGGGAGAAATAGTTGGAGGGGGTGGAGGATGGTGCAGCCAGGCCTCCTGGCAGGGCCCCATTTCAAGCTTGCTCAGAAAGCAGAGGTGCAGAGCCTCTCGGTCCACTGCAGCGGTTTCTTAGGGAGGACAGTGGACTTGGTGGACACAGGCGTCCAGGCCCAAAGGCTTCCTAGCTTCAGTCCAAGCAGCTGGCAGGTTCATCCTTCTCTCCAGGGCCCCACAAACACCACTTCTGGCCCTCCAGCCCCTGCTTGGGCTCCTCCTGCCTAGATGTCTCCCCAAGCCCGCCCTCCCCGTGCAGAGCTTTCTCCTTCCCTCACAACCCTTATTTCACTCTCTCAGTCTCCATATCTATTTCTTCTCCCTCCTTCTCCTCCTCCCCTGCCTCTCTTCTGCTTGCCATCCCTCACCAGCCCCGGAATGGGTCTCCCTCCCTTTCTCCCTCTCCGACAGAATCTCCCCCCGCCTTAGCTCTCATCCCTGCACCTCTTTCTTTGTATTCCTCTCGCCCTCTCCCGGCCCCGCCAGCATCTCTCCTCCCTCGGCTGGCTTCGGCCTCCCCCAGCCTCCCCAGCTTCAGCTCAGTCTCCTCCCCCCGGCTTCTCTCCCCTTCCCTCAGCCTCACCCCACTCCCGGCTTGCACCCCAGGGTTTCTTTTCTCCCTGGGGGGCTCGGTGCCTCTCATCCTCCACTCTCCTGGCCTCCTCCCTCAGCGCAGGTAGAGCAGGCACTCATCCTTTCCTGCCCCGCCCCCAACGCTAACACCGCTGCTGTCTCTTCAGCCCGGTCTCCTCCTCTCCCCACCCTCTCCTCTCTTCTCTCTGCCCCTTTAAATCTGCCTGGCCCAGCCTCCCCCGCGATGCTGGGAGGGAGCAAACATTGATTTGTGCTGGGATGGAATCAGAATTTTGATTTTTTTTCCCTCTCCCAACCATAAGAAGAAAATAATAAAAACACCCCCTCTTGATAGCCCCCTCTTTCTTCCCATCCAGCTCCCAGCTCCTCTTCCTTATCTCCATCCAAGGCAGATTTTTTTTTCCCTACACTGTTCTCATCTCCCCCTACCCCTGCCACTACCTCGCGCCCCCTCCCTCCACCGCCTGCTCCTCCAGCTGGGGAAAGAGGGGACTCTCTCCTGCGGCTCCCCCACCTTTGGCTCTTTGGGTTGAAGCAGTCTCTCCGGAAGGGGAGGGGGCTTGGCTTGCCTGGGCGAGGTGGGAGTGGAGGTCTCCAGCCATGGATGCTGTGCCTGGGAGGCAGCCTGAGCCCCAGCCCACATGGTGAGTAACCTGCCTCCTCCCTTCTGCCTGTCTACCATCCCCACCCTCGCCTTTCCCCTGCAGAGCCTCCCCCAGCCCCATCCTCTCCCCCACCAAACCCTCTACCCACCTTGCTCCAATCTCCCCCGTACCTTTTCAACCACCCCCCACCTTTGCCAGGGAAGCCAAAGAACCGGGGCAGAGAGGTCCTTACAGCAGGCAGGGAAGCGGGTGGCCTACGATTCTGCCCAGCCCCCGTCCAAGGACCCCCGCCTACTGCCAACCACACTCGATACTTTGGGGTTCCAGGCTGGAAAAGTGGGACTCCCGCTAGGGGTGAGGACCCCAAACCCTGGGAGCGGCCCTTTATAAGAAAAGAGAGGTGGGGGAGCTCTGTGCCTCCAAAGCTTAGGAGCTGCTGGAAGATGCTGCCGAAGGGTGGGGGGTTGGGGGGCGGTGCTGGTGCCCCGGAGCCACTGGGCCAGGGAGCGGCGGGCAAAGAGGAGGGGCCTCCCTCGCCACTTCCCCCCTCTTTCTCCGCAGCCACTCAGGATGAGGGTCCGGCCCTGCCAGCCCGCGCTGGGGCCCCCCCGCCCGGCCCCGGTCTAACTGCCCCCGCCCCCAGGCCTCGCCCGGCTCCCAGGCCCCCAGCCGGCTTCTCCAGCCCCAGGATGCGCTGAGCCACCGGGGGGCTGAGGCCGCGCCAACTACATGCATGTCCCCCGGGGGCAAGTTCGACTTTGACGACGGGGGCTGCTACGTGGGGGGCTGGGAGGCGGGGCGGGCACATGGCTACGGCGTGTGCACGGGGCCCGGCGCCCAGGGCGAATACAGCGGCTGCTGGGCGCACGGCTTCGAGTCACTGGGCGTCTTCACGGGGCCCGGCGGACACAGCTACCAGGGCCACTGGCAGCAGGGCAAGCGCGAAGGGCTGGGCGTGGAGCGCAAGAGCCGCTGGACGTACCGCGGCGAGTGGCTGGGCGGGCTGAAGGGGCGCAGCGGCGTGTGGGAGAGCGTGTCCGGCCTGCGCTACGCCGGGCTCTGGAAGGACGGCTTCCAGGACGGCTACGGCACCGAGACCTACTCCGACGGAGGTGCGGGGCCCTGCCCACTGTCTGTCTGCTCGTCCGCGTGCGCCTCCCCGCTGGCCTGCCCCGCTTATGCTTTCCCCATCCAGACGCCCCTGTTCTCCACTGTCGTCCTACACTCCCCCATCGATAAGCGCCCCTGCGCCCATCTTTCTGCCCTCTCCTCTCATCATCACACACGCCTTCCTCATTTGCCTGTTCTCTGCCTGTTTTTACCTCTCCCCCATCTGCCTGCCCTCACCCCTTCCTTGTATGCCTGAGCCTTACATCCAGCCTCTCTGACCCTCATCACCCCGTCTGCCAGTCCCCCACACTCCCCCCTCCATCTGCCCGTCCCTGACGCCTCTGCTCTGCCAGTCCCCTCACGTTTCCTCTGCCAGCTTGCCCCTCAGAGTTCTCTTTGCCTGCCATGTGTCATCTGTACAGCCCCGTCACCGTGCCCCTCACGCCCTCTGGACTGCCTGTCCTTCACACACCCCAGCCTGCCTGTCCCTTCCCCTTTCCCCTGTCTACTCGCGCGTCCCTAATCCATGCATCTCCTGCTACCTGCCAGTCTTCACTCGGCTCTTCCACACCTTGCGACCCAACCTGGCCAGTCCCCAACTCCTAGAGCCCCTCCCCGACCTCCACGCCAACTGCCCTCATCTCTCCCACCCGATTCTGAGGCTTCCAGGGGCTCATGGGGCTGGGGGTGCAAGGAACGGCAGGTCCTGACTCTTTCTCCCTCTCCTACTTCGCCCCCCCGCAGGCACCTACCAGGGCCAGTGGCAGGCGGGGAAGCGCCACGGCTACGGGGTGCGCCAGAGTGTGCCCTACCATCAGGCGGCGCTGCTGCGCTCGCCCCGCCGCACCTCCCTGGACTCCGGCCACAGTGACCCCCCGACGCCGCCCCCGCCCCTGCCCCTGCCCGGCGACGAAGGAGGTAGCCCGGCCTCTGGCTCCCGGGGAGGCTTCGTGCTGGCCGGGCCCGGGGACGGTGACGGCGCGTCTTCCCGAAAGCGCACCCCCGCGGCCGGCGGGTTCTTCCGCCGCTCGCTACTGCTCAGCGGGCTCCGGGCGGGCGGGCGCCGAAGCTCCTTGGGCAGCAAGCGGGGCTCCCTGCGCAGTGAGGTGAGCAGCGAGGTGGGCAGCACGGGACCCCCGGGTTCCGAGGCCAGCGGGCCCCCGGCCCCAGCGCCGCCCGCCCTCATCGAGGGCTCGGCCACTGAGGTGTATGCGGGCGAATGGCGCGCTGACCGGCGCAGCGGCTACGGCGTGAGCCAGCGCTCCAACGGGCTACGCTACGAGGGCGAGTGGCTGGGCAACCGGCGGCACGGCTACGGGCGCACCACCCGCCCCGACGGTTCCCGCGAGGAGGGCAAGTACAAGCGCAACCGGCTGGTGCACGGGGGGCGCGTGCGCAGCCTCCTCCCTCTGGCCCTTCGCCGGGGCAAAGTCAAGGAGAAGGTGGACAGGGCGGTCGAAGGTGCTCGTCGAGCCGTGAGCGCTGCCCGCCAGCTCCAGGAGATCGCCGCTGCAAGGTGGGCACCCAGTGCAGAGCCCGAAGCTGGGTGAAGGGGAGAATGTACACAGTGGATACGGAAGGGGGGCGTTGCTTAAAGGGGGACCAAGACCCAAGGCCTAGGACCTGGCAGTTGTAGCCCTGGGTATTTGTTGTGTTTATATCTGAGGCTACAGGTGGACTTAGGTGTAACTGTGGGTGGCTGGATATTTGAGGGAAGCCCTGTTAGACTGTAAGTGTGTCTCAGTGTCTTTTGTAGGGAGTGTGTCATTGTTGTGTGTGGGAGTAGCAATGAGAGCTGCCTGCCGGCCCAGGAAACCTCTTGGAACTCAGACACGTTCCTAGTCTTCCTCGTCTTGTAGTTGATCCAGCCTCCAGGACTCTGCTGCTGGGAGCAACAGCCCCAGGCAGAGAGACAAGAGGTGTACATTCCTAACCACATCCAAGCCAGCCCACAGTCTGATAACATTTCAGCCTTAGGCCTGGGGAAGGTCTAGTTTGTACAGCTGATCTGGAAAGTGAAAGTTGAAAGTCGCTGAGTCGTCTCTGACTCTTTGGACCCCATGACTATACAGTCTATAGAATTCTCCAGGCCAGAATACTGGAGTGGGTGGTCTTTCCCTTCTCCAGGGGATCTTCCCGACCCAGGAATCAAACCAGGATCTCCCACATTGCTGGCGGATTCTTTACCACCTGAGCCACAAGGGAAGCCTAAGAATACGCGAGTGGGTAGCTTATCCCTTCTCCAGCGCATCTTCCCGACCCAGGAATCAAACCAGGATCTCCTGCATTGCAGGCGGATTTTTTACCAACTGAATTATCAGGCAAGCCCACAGCTGATCTACCCACCTGAAAAAATAGTCCCTCTCAGCTCTGACTCCTTGGCCTCCCTTAACCCAACTGATAAAGGTTGGAAGGAAGCAGACTTGCCTGTAAATGAAATTTTCTTTCTGTAAATCAGATTACATTTCATGCATCAGGAACCTCATTATCTCAAGCAGTGCAGTCCAGTAGGAATATAATGTAAGCCTAATATATAATTTTGAATCTTCTAGTAGCCATATGAAAAAAAAAAGGAAGAAACATGAAATGAATTTAAATAATATATCTTATTTAAACCAATGTATCCAAACTCTTATCATTTCAACCTAAAATAAGTATGAAATAATTAAGGAGAGATTTTTATATCACCCCCTCTTTTTTTCCTGAAATCTTTGAAATCCAGTATATATTTTGCACTTAGAGTACAACATTCAATTTGGACTAGCCTCATTGTAAGTGCTTAATGGCTTGTGACTGAAGAAAGCCAAAAATCTATTTGTAATGAGTTCATAAGCTCCTAATTATACAATTTACACACAGGAATTTTTAGATATTGTTTTTATTGAAAGAGGAGGGCACAGTTGAAGGATCTTGTTTGAAATTTGAGAGGGATTCAGAGGATGAAAGTCAAGATATGTCCAAATATACTTGGGTGTAAAGTGTGTGTGTGTGTGTGTGTGTGTGTGTGTGTGTGTGAATGAATAGGTCATATCCAGAGTAGAGGCCTGAACCAGAAAATGTCTATGTCTATGTGTGGATATATGTGAGTTTCTGGATGGTTAGAGTCCAGGGCCTTGAGCCAGGGAAGGGGGAGGGCAGAGCACCAGGGAGCAGTTTAGGCTCGATAGGGAGTGGGCATGTGCAGGAAAAACCCGTCTCAGTAGCCAGAAAGATCAGGCAGTAGGAGGAAGCTGGTTGATCTCCCCAGCAACAGGCCTGGCAAACTTGATTGGCTGCTGGTTGCCATGGAAACAGCGGAGCCTCAGCAGCAGGTGCACATAGACTACATCATTCAGGTAGCCTGAGCCTGGCCTGACTCCTGAGCACAGACTGGGTCTATTGGCCAGGCTCTGACCAAACATACCCTCCGAAGTGAAAAGCACAGGCCCTTGTCAATGTTGCAGTTTCCTGGCCACCAACAGAACACAATGCAACCCCAAACTGTGATCCTAATCCCCTGCCTTAAACTCTGAGACCAGCTCAGTTTCAGAACAGGGCTAAGCATATAGATCCTGAAAGCCATAAGACAGAAGAACAGGGTTATCTGAGATCCCTCCAAGCAGGTTCTAATGGTCCTTGACCAACCAGGTCTGAGGGGAGGAAGCTGACCATATCTCCCAAGGTATATAAAAAGCAAGGAGGCCTAAGATGGTAGGGGACGCCATGACCCTCTCCGTGCCCTGATACCCAGATCACTTTCCCAGGCCAGATAAAACAAGCCTGGGGCCAGAGGGAGGCATAGGCCTTGATACATTCAAGCCCATGGCAAGTATATCTGATTACCTTTAGCTCTGGTCCTTCAGTCAAGATTACCTCTGCCTCTGATCCTACACCCCATCTTCAGTCAAGATTACAGAACTAATACATCAATTAATAAGGCATCTATGAATAACAGCAGAGGATAAAAGGGAGGGGAAAATTGAGGAAACATCTGACATCAGATGGAAAACTGAGGAAAGGATGGGTAATGCTTCAAGGTTACCTGTAACTAAGGAGCAAGGCTGGGCTTCCCTAGTGGCTCAGATAGTAAAGAATCTGCCTGCAATGCAGGAGACCTGGGTTCGATCCCTGGGTTGGGAAGACTCCCAGGAGGAGGAAATGGCTACCCAACCCAGTATTCTTGCTTGGGAAATCCCATGGACAGAGGAGCCTGGTGGGCCACAGTCCATGGGGTCACACAGAGTTGGACACGACAGAACAACTAACACACAAGGAGCAGGGCAGGGTTGAAGGCTGGTTGTGGAAGGGAGATTAAGCGCTCACCCAGAAGGTGTGATCACAATGGTGAGAAAGCATGCATGTTACCAGGGAGAGGGAATAGGTAGTGGCAGAAAGGGGAGACCCACCCAGTTCCAGAGCTGAGAAAGGAGGAGATGGGGTGAGGGGCAGTGATAGTGATCAGGGGTAGAGGAGAAGGATGTGATAACAGAAGTGGCTGAAGAAAAGATTTTAAATTCTCATAACACAGGAGGTATCAACACAGCAAAGCTTCTGAGCACCAAGCAGGGGAGGTGCAGAGAGGTGCTAAGAGAGTGAGGCCTCATTAGTCATTGGGAGGGAACAGGACAGGAATGGAATAACAGGGCTGCAGGCAGCAGGGAGGGCCTGGCCGCTGCAGCTGGAGGAAGGGAAGTGTTACTATTGGGTGAAATGGTGGAGGGGTGAGAGAACAGGAAGGTGTGATAACAGCAAACACAGCCCAGGTATCGGAGAGGAAAGCAAAGGCCAGCTGCCCTGCCAGGCCATGGAAGGGGAGCAGCTGCCAGAGGCGATCTCAGATCTGGGGGCTGTGGCATGGGGGGTGGCGGGTTGGGAGGGAGATGGGTCAAGGGACTGGAGCAGGTCTATTAAGACCCTGTCCCCGGAACCTGACAGGGCAGCAGACGCCCTTCTCAAGGCGGTGGCAGCCAGCAGCGTTGCCGAGAAGGCTGTGGAGGCAGCTCGAATGGCCAAACTGATAGCCCAAGATCTGCAGCCAATGTTGGAAGCCCCAGGTAAGGCGGGGTAGGGGGTTGGCTTCCTGGGAGCTGGAGGGACCTGGGCTTGGAAAAGGGGGCAGTGAATCCCTGCAGGGGACTGGGGATGGGAAAAGCCAGGATATGAGAGTCTAAGGGGACAGAGGGTGGGGACCAAGCCCAGTTGTTTGAGGACTAAAGTAGGCATTTGAGAAATAGAGTAATAAGGACTGGGGGTTGGGACCTGGCATTGAGAAGCTGTAAAGCTGGGGTACCAGAGTCCTGGGAGGTGACCAGACAGAGAGAGAAAAGTGTTTCTTTGGCAGCCCAAGGCTAGTTCAGCATGTCTGATTCATAGCTGTCCCTACCCCAGGCCGCAGACCCAGACAGGACTCCGAAGGTTCCGACACTGAGCCCCTGGATGAAGACAGCCCTGGGGTATACGAGAATGGACTGACCCCCTCAGAGGGCTCCCCTGAACTGCCCAGTAGTCCTGCTTCCTCCCACCAACCCTGGCGACCCCCTACCTGCCGGAGCCCACTGCCTTCTGGAGGGGACCGGGGTCCCTTCTCCAGCCCCAAAGCTTGGCCTGAGGAGTGGGGGGGGCCGGGTGAGCAGGCAGAGGAACTAGCTGGCTATGAGGCTGAGGATGAGGCTGGGATGCAAGGGCCAGAGCCCAGAGATGGCTCCCCACTCCTTGGAGGCTGCAGCGACAGTTCTGGAAGTCTTCGAGAGGAGGAGGGGGAGGATGAAGAGCCCTTTCCCCAGCTGAGCACCCCAGGGGGCTCGGAGCCAGAGCCTGTAGCTTTGCCAGTCCTGAGGGGCCTGTCCTCGAGGGGTCCTGAAGCCGGGTGCCTGGTGGAAGAGGCTGAGGAGGCTGCTGCAACGGAGAGGCCCGCCCGGCCGGTAAGAAACTCTTCCCCCCCAACACCGCCTTGTGCCTTCTGAGTCTCCCATCCTTTCTGGCCCTGCTACCCCTCAAAGTTTGGCCTATCATCACTTCCAGATCTCTCTCTGATCCCCTGTGGGGCTTTGATTTGCACTTAGCTTTCTTTTTGCCTACCCAGTCTTGGACTATATCCCGCCTCAAAAAAATAGAGTATTTTCAAGCTGGGAGGAACCTCCAAGACCTTCACATTCCAACTCCTTCACTTGACACATGGAGAAACTGAGGCCCAGAGCAGTTACAGTAACTCACCAAGGTTACAAATGAATAATTATCAGGAGAGCCAGAACATCTTCCCGTGCTCTCCTTTCATATCATTTCCACCCCCACCCCCACCTCCACACTTTCTCTCTTTGGTGCCCAGGAATAAAAAAGGAAAAGCTTGTTCCCTCCCTACCCTGACTCTCCCTCCCTCTCCAGGGAAGAAGGGAAATAGGGAAGAAGGCAGAAAACTGGGAGGGTGGAGTTTCCCTAGAACCTTCTACTCTGATTGGACTCCAGGCCTTCTCCTGTTTCCTAGCAACCACATCCTCACCCCTTCATCCCTCTGTGCTTCACTGCAGTAAAGGCGCCTGCTGCCAACGTCTGCTACTTAGGCCAGGCACCTTCTGCCTGGGCCACGTGCTGCAAGGAGGGGAGAGGAGCCGGGGATGGGCTCACTTGACGGAGCCAGAAGGAAGGCAGGGCTCTGCCTGGGAGTGGAGGGCTGTTTTGCAATCCAAAGCAAAAGTTGGGGAGGTTGAGGAGGGGTGTCTGGGACCCTTCTGCTTTGCCACCTCAGCCAGGGCAGGAGGTGGGACTCGTAGCTGCACCTGGTTCTCAGGCACTGAGGCTGCCTTTCCCCCATCTCTCTAGGGAGCTGCCAACCCGCTGGTGGTGGGAGCCGTGGCCCTCCTGGACCTCAGCCTGGCATTCCTGTTCTCCCAGCTCCTCACCTGAGGCGCCTGCCTGGCCTAGTTCCGGCTTTGGTCACTGCCTCTTCACTCCTCTGACCTGCCTTTTTCCTCTTTTCTTCCCCCTGGTTGTTTTTTCTCCTGTCTTTCTCTTCTCGCTTCCCTTTCTTTTCTGTCCGTCTCTGGTTTTATCTCTTGCTTTTTCTTTCCCTCTCTCCTTTTAGATTCTCTCATTCCCTCTGGCTCTGTCTCTGTCTTTTCCCGCTCCCTTTCCTACCCAACCCTTCTCTCTCTAGATTGTTTACATACGAAGGGCTTTTCTCGCTCAGAGTCTCTTCTCTGAGACACACAATTCTAAGTCAGACCATTGCCCCCACACCCTCCCTGCCTTTTCTTTAGACCTGAACTTGGATGAGGGTGGGGGTTTGGTGTCCTGAGGAGTCTCCTGGAAGCTGAGTGGAAAGGAAGAACGTGGGGAAGGGGTAGACTTGATACTGGAGAAGACCGTCGGACTGGGCAAGGCACTGGCCGTGCTGCTAGGACTCCCCGACCCAAGGAGCCTGGTGTCCCTCTGAGGCCTAGTGACAAATCTGGAAGGGATGCAGCCTCCATCTCTGACCTCGGAGGAGCCTATCTCACCTCCAAGTACTGAGCTAGGTTCTTACCAAACTCCATCCTTCCCTGAAGGAGATAAGGGAAATGAAAAGTAGAACAGCTCCCGAGCATCTTCTCCCTCTTTCTTTCCCCAACAGCCAGCCCCTCACCCAACCCCCTAGGGTGGCATGCCATTTCAAGAGCAATGTGTAAAGGAAAGATAAAGTCCCATGCAGCCAAGCCCACCTGCTGACCTCTCCCACCTTTCTCTCTCCCCCTAAAAGTTTATTTGGTTGGTCTGGACTCACGTGTGGCCTTTGATTAAATTCCTAAGGGACCTGAAGAAGACATTTCTACTGCAAAGGGTTAGGGGCACCTGAGCAAGGACCCCACTCCCCAACTCTGGCAGTAGTGGCAGGGGGAGGCAGTTCTGGAAAATGAACCACACAAGAAAATAGGAACTCACAGCGCAGGAGAAGCTGGTCAGTAGTCTCTAAGTGGGTTAGATCCCTTCCCGCATCATATCAGAATCTTGTGAAATGGAAAAACAACACAAAGGAGGGGATCAATCTCTCACACACTTTCCAGGGAGAGCAGAGAGGTGAGAGTCAAACCGGGGTGAGAGGTGGGTAGAGAGCCCTGTTGGAGGTTGTGGCTGATCCCTGGTACTAGCTTTTCCCCTGGGGACAGGAAGCCCTAGGAAGAGGAGGCTTGAGGGTCCCCAGGGGATCTTTCCTCCCTCCCCTGCATGAGGCAGAGGCAAGCTGCCTGCCAACCCCCTCCCTCAAGGAATGGCCTTGCCTGGGAATGCCCACCACACACAAACTCTTCTTTTTTTTCTAGTCAAACTCTGTTTACTCCCTGGCCTGCCTCCCTCCTTCCTCCTCTCTCAACCTTTACTTCTGATTTCTATTTCATGGAATTTGGGATTGACGTTAAAACAACAGTGCCGCCAACACCAAGTCTTGCAGGAAAAAAAAAAAATACAAAGAAATTTAACAAAAAAAAAAATATTTTAAAAAAAAAGTTCAAAAAAAGGGGGGGGAATTGTCCTCTCCTTTGGGTGCGATGGATTGAAACCCAAACTCTCAGAAGCTCTCCAGTGAACGAGCCCTCTTGGGAAGTCCCAGGCCTGTTAGACAGTCTCGCCGCCCCAAGTAGTTAAAAAGATCCTTCCCTTAAACTCCAAATTAGAAAGGCCTAAGGTCAGAGGATTCAAGATTGCTCTGCAGGGCGGCCCAGGAGGGGCGGGGTCCCGCGATAGGGGCGGGGAGAGAGAAGGATTAGACCAAGCCCCAACCTTCCTCGGGGCTAGGACCAGGAAGCGCTGGGGGGAGAGGAGCGGAGTTGAGACTGAAGCCAGGTGAGGCTGGCGTCCTGGTGTGGGGAAGCTGACACCGCCTGAGAAGGGGACGGGGGTCTCTGCGAAAGAAACAGCGCCGGGCTCTAGAAGGAAGGGAATAACTGAGCTAGGGATGGGAAGCCAGGTGGAGACCCGCCGTTGGGGGGGAAATAGGCGGGGTTCCAGCGCAGGCTCGGTAGCGACGGGTGCGGGGTGGGGCGAGGACGCATGCGTAATGGAGGTCTCGGGCGGCATTTGGGGACAGGGATCAGTTTTACGGTGTCTTGGGGCCCGGGCCCTCAGGAATTTGGTTAATTGCAAGCCTGTGCAGAAAAGGCCGGATGCTTTCTGCCAGAGGGTTAAGGCCCTCTCCGTTTCCGGGCTCTGCCCGCCAGGATGGTGGCGTCCTCGCTGAAGCTTCAGGATCTAATCCAGGAGATTCGTGAGGCCAAGACCCAGGCCCAGGAGCGGGAGGTGATCCAGAAAGAGTGCGCCCACATCCGGGCCTCCTTCCGCGATGGGGACCCTCTGCACAGCCACCGCCAGCTGGCCAAACTGCTCTACGTCCACATGTTAGGCTACCCCGCCCACTTTGGACAGGTACTGGGCGTGGACGCCTCCCGCCCGAGTTTGATGAGAGAAGCTAGTGGGGCACGGTAGCGAACACCCCCTTCACTTACTAGTTTCTCGATTCCTTTATTCTGCGGGGTTTCTGGGCCCTCACAGGGTGTACCGCAGATCTTGCCCTTTACCACCCCAACTGGCCATCAGATGGACCGAACCCCTCATTCTCTGGCCAGCGCCATTCAAGGCCCCTCCTTTCTTCTCCCATTCTTCCGTTTCCTTGAAACTAACTGAATCTCCTAAACCTCTATTCTTGTTGAACGGGGCGGTCCTGGGGTATGCTGCCCCCACAGGTTAATCTGGTGTAAAGGAGAACCAAAAGCCACGCTAGTGCCTCCGGTTTCACCCCTACCCCTTCCTGGTCTGCCCCCTTCCCTGTAGATGGAGTGCCTGAAACTGATCGCCTCCCCCAGGTTCACAGACAAGAGGGTGGGCTACCTGGGGGCCATGCTTCTACTGGATGAGAGGCAGGATGCCCACCTGCTCATTACCAACAGCATCAAGAAGTGAGAGGGTTCTGGGAAGCACTTGGAATCAGGGAGATGGGAGAGTGGGGGACTGGAAAATCCCAGGGGGTTCCCTGCTGTAGGTACTGGAGGACTGGACTTCTCAGAGGCTTGACTGACTGTCCTCCCCAAACTCTGCAGTGACCTGAGCCAGGGGATTGAGGCTGTCCAAGGCCTAGCCTTGTGCACACTGAGTGCCATGGGCTCTGCTGAGATGTGCCGGGACTTGGCCCCGGAGGTGGAGAAGCTGCTCCTGCAGCCCAGCCCCTATGTGCGCAAGAAGGTGAGTCAGCAGGTTCTAGGCTCTTGCTCCTGCACAAACTGTCCTGTCTGCCACATGATAGAGGTGGGGAATTCCATCCTGGCAGACCCTCGCCCTCTCTGAGCCCTCTGACCTCTGCAGGCTGTTCTGACTGCAGTACACATGATCCGGAAGGTCCCTGAACTCTCTGACATCTTCCTCCCACCCTGTGCCCAGCTGCTTCATGAACGCCACCATGGTAAGGCCACAGGGCTCTTCGTCCACTGCCTCAGCTCTGGCTATGGGAAAGGGAGCCCGAGGACAGGAACAGTAGCTCCCAGGTGAAGGGCAGCACGTGCATGCAAACACACACACAGTAGACTCCCCTGTGCCCTGTCCACCATTGGCTCCCTCGCCCTGACCCAGGCATCCTGCTGGGCACTGTCACGCTGATCACCGAGCTCTGCGAACGAAGCCCTGCAGCCCTCCAGCACTTTCGAAAGGTGGGCTGGTGAAGGGGTGGGCCCCGGGCCAGGAGGAGAAGGGCAATGGGGTTGGAGGGGGCTGAAGGGAGAGAGGATTAGGAAGAATGCCCAGGTCAGGCTCTGCCCTCCCTCCAGGTGGTACCCCAGCTGGTGCACACCCTCCGGACTCTGGTGATGACAGGATGCTCCACAGAACACAACGTGTCTGGAGTCAGCGACCCATTCCTGCAGGTGGGCTGATCCTTCCCTGCTGTATCCCTGGAACAAAAAGCTTAGGCAGCCCATGGCCAGTGGTCCCCTCCCAGACAATACTTTGGGTCATCAGTAACTTGGGCAGGAGGGTGGCAGGCACCAGGTCATCCCAGGTCCAGTGTGGGGAAGGGGAGTGCCTGAAAACTAGAAAATCCAACTTGGTAACAATTTTTTTTTTTTTTTTTTTTTTTCAAAAGACTGTCCCCAGATCTCCTGGCCTCACTCAACTCTGAACCTTCCCAGGGCCCAAGGGGACAGAGGAGGCTGGGAGGGGGGACTGCAAGGAGGGCGTTGGGAGCCAGCCAGACCTCTCACAGTGCTCTCAGTGTTGGATTTCTCTCCTCAGCCCCTTACCCCCAACTTTTATTTAACCCAATTTCAGGTCCAGATACTTCGTCTGCTTCGGATTCTGGGCCGGAACCATGAGGAGAGCAGTGAGACCATGAATGACTTGCTGGCCCAGGTTGGGGTGGGGGCCTGGGTTATGGGTGTTGCTCTGTGAGCCCACTGGCCTGGGCGTCCCTCCCATGACCACTCCCCCTGCAGTGGCCAAATGATCGTGTCTCCATTTCTTTCTGGACTGTGATCTCTCCTGAGGTCAGGGACACAGTCTGTTACAGTGCAGTAGTCCCTGGCACATAGTTGGGGGGGCGGGGGTGGAGGGGATGGATAGACTTTTGTAAGCTATTTGAGGCATGACATGAGGAAAGGGCAGAGCCCCTTAGAGCTTCTCTCCCATCCACGCAGGTAGCCACAAACACTGACACCAGCCGAAATGCGGGCAACGCGGTTCTGTTTGAGACAGTGTTGACTATCATGGACATCCGATCTGCCGCGGGCCTGAGGGTACCTTCCCCGAGGCCCCTCCCCTGGACCCCTCCCACCCACTCCAGCCGGGCAGACAGGTCCTGTTCTCCGGTTTCTCCTCCCCGCCCTGGGCACCTGTGCCACGCAGTCCCCGCTGCTGAATGAGCAGGCTGCTCCTTCCCTGACTCCCAACCTCTGCCTCTCATAGGTTCTAGCTGTCAACATTCTTGGCCGCTTCCTACTCAACAGTGACAGGAACATTAGGTAATAGGCCCAGGTGTCTGGCAGGGCTGTGCCACTGAGCCCTTGACCCTCTGCCCTCCTTCTTCCAGAATCTCCGGATTCACCAGCCCCTTATTTCCATACCAAGGCAGGACGGGTGGGGAGAGGGCTGACGGCCAGGGTATGCTAAGGACCCTCGTGCTCTGACCAGATATGTGGCGCTGACGTCCTTGCTGAAGCTGGTGCAGTCTGATCACAGTGCCGTGCAGCGGCACCGGCCCACCGTGGTGGAATGTCTATGGGAACCTGATGCCTCCCTCAGCCGGTAAGCAGGGCAGAGGAACCATAGTGAAGAGTAGAGGGCCCAAACCCTGGGCCAGCTCAGCAGCTGGAGAAACGGGACTAAGGAGACAAGTGCCTGGGAAAGGGGGCCCCAAGGAATGTCATGGAGTGACCTGGGAGACCTTGTCTAAACACACGTTTCTTCTCCAGGCGGGCCCTGGAACTGAGCCTGGCCCTGGTGAATAGCTCCAACGTGCGAGCCATGACCCAGGAGCTGCAGGGCTTTCTGGAGTCCTGCCCCGCTGATCTACGGCCCGACTGTGCCTCTGGCATCCTACTGGCAGCAGAGAGGTGAGGGGATGGGTGCCCAGGAGGTAGAGAGGGTGGAATCCAGGGAGGGTCATCGCCAGGACTAAAGAGCCATGATGTCCCCTAGGTTTGCCCCAACCAAGCGGTGGCACATAGATACCATCCTCCGTGTGCTGACGATGGTGAGACAGGGGCTGGGCTGAGAGCTGGGTGGGCATGGGCAGGGTTCACCACGCTGACCCAGCCACATTCACCCCTTCAGGCAGGCACCTATGTGCGCGATGATGCAGTGGCCAACCTGATCCAGCTCATTGGGGGCGCCCAGGAGCTCCACGCCTACTCTGTGCGCCGCCTCTACCGCGCCCTGGCTGAGGACATCTCCCAGGTACTGCTCCTTCCACCAGGCGCAGGGCTGCTCACCCCTCTCATCCCTTCCTGGGCTACCTGCTCCATACACCAGATTCCCAACTGTTTTTCCCCTAGAGTCACAGCTCTGTCTCTCTCTTTTATCCTCACAGCTTTCTACTTAGGAGAGGAGTCACTGAAGGACAGAGCCCTGCTCATAGTTAGAACACCCGGACTTCTGTCCTGGTTCTGTTACTGTCTGTGCAACCACAGATGACTCACTGAACATTCTTCATGCCGGGTCTACTCAGCATTCTACCCTGCCTACCTCCCAGAGCTGTCTTGATCAAACAGGATATAGATAAAAGCTCTTTTTGCATGTATTAGTTCTTATTACTACCTTGAATGCTGAGTGAATTCACAGATGCCAACCAATAACCAATATGCCAATACTGCTTTCCATGTTACCCTAGTAGGCTAGGCAGAAACCACCTACCCCTTCCTCAAGGGAGGACCCCCTCACTTTATCCTCACTGCACCCCTTGTGGTTAGGCCATGGCGGGGGGAAGCGGGGTTGTTTTGTTTTTGGTATTTCTTTCTGAGTTTTATCCTACAGTACTTCTAAAAACTGAAACAGTTGATTTACACTACTTAGTTTCAGGCGTACAACAAAGGGATCCTTATAAGATTATTATTTTTCTAATGTGGATCATTTTTTTAAAATCTTTATTGAATTTGTTACAATATTGCTTCTGTTTTATGTTTTTGTTTTTTTGGCCCTGAGGTATGTGGGATCTGAGCTCCCCAACCAGGAATCAAAAAACACCCTCTGCATTGGAAGGCAAAGTCTTAACGACTGGACTGACAAGGAAGTCCCAAGATTATTTTCCATTATAGATTATTACAAGATATTGAATGTACAGTAAACCCTTGCATATTTATTTTATATATAGTAGTTTGTATCGGTTTATCTCCATATTCCTAATTTATCCTTCCCATCCCTTCCCCCATTGGTAACCGTAAGTTTGTTTTCTATTTCTGTGAGTGTTTCTGTTTTGTGTATGGATTCATTCGTATTATCTTTTAGATTCCTCACAGAAATGTTATCATACTGTTTGTCTTTCTCTGGCTTATTTCACTTAGTATGATAATCATGAGATCTGTTGTAGGCCATGTAGTTCTTATACTTGGCCACTAGAGAGCAGAGGAAGCCCAGGAGCCAGGACAGAGCCCACAACTAACACAACTGCTCATAACTGCTCCCTGTGCCAAGGTCCTTCCCTTGCCCCACCCCTGCAAACTTCACTATCTCTGCACTGCCTAAAAGGATGTCACGGGGTCTGGAAGTGAGGAAAGGCCCCAGATGCCGGCCCAGCATGTTTCTCATTCCCCACAGCAACCACTGGTGCAGGTGGCAGCCTGGTGCATTGGGGAATATGGAGACCTCCTGCTGGAGGGGACCTGTGAGGAAACTGAGCCCCTGCAGGTGGGTCCTGTGGTGGGGTACACTGAGGAGGGACATGTGAGGGGAGTCAGGGCTGGTCCCAGGATCGCTCTGTATGCCCCCCGGAAGGTGGAGAAAGAGGAGGTGTTGGCACTGCTGGAAAGGGTGCTGCAGTCCCAGATGTCCCTGCCAGCCACCAGGGGATATGCCCTCACAGCCCTCATGAAGCTCAGCACCCGGCTCCATGGGGACAACAAGTAAGACTGGGTCCCGGCCCCTCCCACAGAGCCTCTTCTTGGTACCTCCAGCGAGAGCTTTCCCTTCACCGTGCCTGCCATTTCTGAGTTTCCCTCCAGGCCTGCACCTCCATCCCCAGCCCCCTGTCCTTAGGTCCTTCCTTTTGAGCCAAGTATCGTGGGTCTCTCTCTCCCTGCTCTGTGGGGGCCTCTTCCTTCCCTGACACATCCTAGAGGTAAAGGGCAGGGCAGATGGCCAGTCCCAGTCACGGACCACCCTGTGGCCCAGCCGCATCTGCCAGGTGATGTCCATCTATGGGAGCTGCCAAGACGTGGAGCTGCAGCAGCGGGCGGTGGAGTACAACGCCCTCTTCCGGAAGTACGACCACTTGAGGTGCGCCGCTGACGGTGTGGGACCCAACCCCCAGCTCACTCCCTATGGCCCTTTCTGGGTGCAGGGGTCGCAGCCTTACCTGTGCCCACCCACAGTTCATGGACGCTAAGTGGGCTTCCCACCCTCCTTGTTCATCTGAAAGCCAGAAAGACTGTTCCGTCTTAGGAAATCAGAGGGGTATTTCTGACCCACCATGAGCCCAGGTCTCTCATATTCTTACCCCTCCTCCCACACATCTCCTGTGAAAAGCCCAGGGTCTAGACCCAGAGGGGTACACCTGCCTTCTTCCTCTCAGGGCTGCCGTCCTGGAAAAGATGCCTCTTGTGGAGCGGGGTGGCCCTCAGGTCGATGAGGAAGCAAAGGAAAGCAAAGTAGCCCAGCTTTCGGAAGCAGCCCCTGTCCCCACAGAGACCCAGGTAAGAGGGCCAGGGGAGCCCTGGGGGAAGAGCATGGTCCAGCTTCCATACCCAGCCTTGACCCTTCTGCCCTCTCTCCAGGCCTCAAAGCTCTTGGATCTGTTAGATCTCCTGGATGGCCCTTCTGAGAATGCCCAGCACCCTCCCCCTCTGGATCCCACCCCAGGAGACACTTTGATACACTTCCTTGACCTTCCCTGTGCTCCCCTACCCCCTGGTAAGCCTCAGCAAAAAGGAGACGTCTTAAAGAAGGGGCGGTGGAAATAGGTGCTTCCCCTTCTAAGCTGAGGCCTGAGATTCGAAGTCCCTCTTCCCTGCTGTGTGCTCCTATCACATCCCCATCTTAGTAAAAGGATTCATTAGATGATACCAGTTCCCTCCTGGACACCCTCCAGTGCCTTCCTTTGTTCAGGTTTCTTAATGCTGGCCCGGGGTCCTGCTTCCTCCCTGCCCATCTCACAGGCTTTCCCACTACCTGCTCCACTGGCCCCCTCTCAACTCTCAGATCCTCTCACCTCAAGACCTTGGTGTTCATATTCTTTTCACATGGAATGTTTTTTCCCCAGCACATTAAAATAACTGGCTCATTCTCCATCTTCAGTCTCAGCTAAAATGTCAGATACTTCCCCTCCCTCTCCTACTTAAGTTAGTTCCCCCCACAGGTTATTTCCTTCCGAGCACCAGTTACAGACTGTGATTGTTTTCTTGTTTATTGTTTTTCTTTCCTAAGCTGTGAGCTCCACTGGGGACCTCATCTTCTTGTCCACTCGATCACTAGCATCTGGAGTGGTTCCCTGCACCCAGTGGGTGCTCATTTAATTTTTCTTGCATGAATGAATGAACAGTTATCTTCAGCCCATATACTGAGTCACTTCTCTCTCCCTACTGTAGCTCCCATCCCAGATCTCAAAGTATTTGAGCGTGAAGGACTTCAGCTGAATCTTTCTTTTGTTCGACCCCCTGGAACCCCTACTTTGCTATTAATCACTGTCACTGCCACCAACACCTCAGGGGGCGACGTCACCCACTTCATCTGCCAGGCGGCTGTGCCCAAGGTTTGTAGACGACCAGGACTCAGAGGTAGCCTGGATACTCCAGGAGAAAAAGCCACTAAGTAGAGGAGGTGCTGGGGGTGGAGGGAGGGTGAGATGAGAAGGGAGTGACTGCAGAGACAGGCACCTGGGGAGTCGCGGGAAGAGGGTTTGAAACTGTTGGGTGTGGAGTGGTTGCCTGAGCCAGCCAGCTGCCTTATGTGTGCTCTGTCCAACCTCCTGTGTTCAGAGTTTCCAGCTGCAGCTACAGGCCCCCAGTGGAGACACTGTTCCAGCCCAAGGTGGCCTTCCGATGACCCAGCTGCTCAGAATCCTCAATCCTAACAAGGTGAGCTCCAGGAGCCCCTCGAGGATAAGACCTAGGGCAGGGAGGAGTCATCTGTGCTTATCCCGGTCTTCGCTCTCCTATTCCTAGGCCCCCTTGCGGTTGAAGTTGCGCCTCACCTATGACCACTTTGGCCAGTCGGTACAGGAAATCTTTGAGGTGAACAACTTGCCTGTGGAGACATGGCAGTAACTCAGCCTCCACTCAGAGCCTGAAATCCTCCTGTGTCCCCAAATCAGGAGCCCCAGCTACTTGGATCCATATCTGAGGGTGACCAGCAGGTGGCACTCTGGTCCTGTCCTTACTGCTGCAGAACTGGGGTGGGGGGAACCCCACAAATGATGAAAGCCCAATAAAGCCCTAGGGGGCAAAGCCATTATTTGAGGTAGAAAATGTATGTGAGTAACAGCCAGGGAAGAGCCTTCTTATACAGGAAGTAGGTATCTTGCCCTAAGCCTTTGGAACTGGTTTCAACAAAGGAAGGTTTTCCTTCTACCCCGGTTCTGGCTGAGGAGCAGATGTGCCCCTAAACCTGCACAGGAGGCACTCTACTCTCTAGGCACAGGGGCAATGTCAAACCAGAAGTTCTAGATTTCTAACAGGAATCCTCACCAGCTTCCCCACGCTGCTGCTGTTCCCTGTAGCCCGGGGCAGGGAAATCCCTGCTGCCTCCCCTCCTCTCTAACTCAGCTGTAAGGCAGTTTAGGAGCCGCTGGCAGAATCAATGGCATCGACCAAGGGAGGGGGGTGGCAAGGGATTTTCCTGTGCTTAACTACTGATCACGGCTAAGTGGAAATCCTATAAACACGAGCGGAAATCAATGGAGGCTGCTTAGCGGCCAGGGGAGAGGGGCGGCCCACAGATTGCATCTGACGGATGAGGGAGAGGAGGCAGCCAGGGAAGGCTCCAGGAAGGATAGCGGAGGGTAGGGTGAAGGAACAGGCAGAGCTGGAGCGAGAGGAGTCACTGTGGGAAGGGGAGCCGGAAGGGAAGAGGCACGGTGAGCCCAGGAATGAAGCTCCTCAGCCCCGTGTCATGTCCAGATCTCCAGTCCCCTAAGGCTGCTCTTTGGAGCCGTACACTTCTAGCAGGCGCTGGTAGTCCTGGGGCCGGAAGCGCTGCAGGTACACAATCAGCTTGGCAGGTGCCTTCTCCTGCGCCAGCACACCTACAGGCAAAAGGAGAATGAGGAGAGAACCAGACAGCCGCAGATACTGTGCCTCTCCCTGCCCACGCAGCTGGACCCCAGGTTGTTTCCAAGGCAGCACTGGGATTCCGAACGCCTGCCAACCAGCTTAGCTAACCCACCAGTCTACTCCCTGATTGGCCTGGGGAAGTGGGGCCGAAGAGGGCCACTTGAGGCAGAAGTGGGCCTAGGAAGCCAAGCACGAGCCTCTCCTCTGGCAAGGAGAAGTGGTGAAGGGCACTCAGGCGCCAGGAAGACAGAGGGTGCCTCAATAGTAACTCATTTCAGTTATTGCTCCTGCCCCCCAGTCAAGATTAAAGCCTCTCCAGGCAGGCCAAAGCTCATTAGCTTGGTAATGAAGCACATGCAGAGATGCACACACAGAGAGAAACCAAGGGGTGTAGAAAGGAGAAGCAGCTACAGCCATGAATGAGGTGGGATCTGCAGAGAATTCTAGCCTCTGTGGTGTGGAGCCACAATTAGCCAATGTCTGATTGTTAGTGCCTGGCAGCATGCTGGGCCGATAGCAGGGAACTCAGTGTAAGTTTGCTGAGGAGGCAAGAACAACATTCCAGGGCTGTAAGGCCCCGTGGGATGCACGACCCTGTACTTGCATGGATGAACTGTGTACAGGGGAGCTAAGCCTGGGAACAGAACTAAACTGCTAACGTTCGCCCCGCTCTCTGTCACATGGGAACAACATTCTTGACTTTTACTCAAGCCAGTAGGACCAATGAGGATTTCATTATAAAAATCAGAGGACAGGAGTTGGGGGGAGAAAGGATGGATGGAAAGATTGAAGAAGAGAGCTGACAAATGGAATCGAAAGACACCTGGAGTGACTAGAGGTATGAGAATGACATGAGCCAATGGCTGGGAAGGATTAGAGATACATGGAAGGATTCAATGCAGGTTAGACAGCTACTGTAAAAGAAGGAACCAGATTTGATAGAGCCCTGAGCAAACTGGGTCCTCTAGAAAACTGCTAAAATAATTCCTCTTAAAGAAATAGCCTCGAGACGTCCCCCGACAATTGGCCCAGTGGGTACACTCAGAAGAAGAACAAAGGAAGTACAGAAGAGCATGACTCCCTCACCAAGCAGGCTGCTGAGGTGGTGGATCTTCTCCAGGGCAGCTGGGACTTCAGCCTCCTTGTCCACCAGCGCTTCTACCTCACCCACAGCGTAGCCAAAGTCAGCTGTATCCAGGTCCACCCTGAGCAGCCGCTCCTCTCCGTCAGCTCCGGACAGCACCAGTTTCCAGGCACTGCGCTTCGTCACAAAACTAGCTACTAACTGCAGCCCCAGGGGGCCCAACACAGCAGCCACGCCCCCAGCCCCCGGGACCACAGCCCCCAGCACCGCACACAGCTGGACCACAATTGAAGGCTCAGCTGTGAGTTCCGTGTACTCAGTGTGGGGTCCTGAGACACTTGCCGCTCCGGGACATTTGAGCTCCCATCCACTGCCTTCTCGCTGTCGCAGCCAGTAATCAGCTCGCATGAGGCTCAGCTCAGGGGTGTCATAGTAGCTGTCTCGGAAAGTGACTCGGTGCTCCAGGGTACCCCCCAACTCCTGCAGCCGCTCCTCTGTGCCGGGCCCGGGAACGAACTTTCGCTCCACTTCAATCAGGCCCTGGGCCATGCTACCTGCAATCAGTCAGTCAACAAACACTGATGAGCTCCCGAAGATCCCTCCCCCCGGAAGAACTTGTGAGGGGCACACACCGTCGCAGGGCTGTCTGTCGGGGGTCCTTTCCTCTTCCTGTGATGGATGGCCCTGTCTGTCTCTGATGTTTTTAAGTGATGGATGGCCCTGTCTGTCTCTGATGTTTTTAAAAGCTCAGCAACAGGCACAGGTCTCCAGTTAGATCCCTTCTGCTGCTGATCCTAAATCCAAAGGATGACCTGGGAAATCCAAAGGGCTCTCTAGAAAGCAAGCCGTGTAGCGGGTGTCCTTTCAACGCCCCTCCCACTGCAACCCCGGGAGTACGGCTACTCACTGCGGGAGATGACCCCGCCCGATCCCCCTAGAGCACCGACCCGCGGAGCCTCGGGTCTCACCTGAAAGCCCAAGGGTGTCCCTCTCGCGGGACCTGGAGTAAGGGGAAGGAAGCCCACGCCACGCCCGCGAGGAATGCCGGAAGCAGTCCCTGGTTCCGGACCTCGGCCCGGTTCTCTGCGCAAGGGGGAGGCCCCGGCACAAGCGGCCATATTAGGCCCGATGTAGCGATGCCGAGGGCAGGCTTGGGCCGAGAAGCCTGCTAAGTTATGAAGGGCCGCAACCTCCGCGGTGGGCCAAGAGTAAGGATGGCCCTCTCCGCTCTGCTCCTCATTCCAGACCCCTCCCAGCTCCCGAGGGGCGGCCCGGGTCTCAGGCCGCAGGCTGAGCCCGGCACCCTGGAACCCGGGTGCATGATGGGAGGTGTAGTTCCGAAGGGAAACTTTGCTCTCTTGCCCCACTCGTCGCTATGGTGACAGGAAAGCCGCGATTGACGCCTGTGGGAGTCTATCTAAAGTTAAGTCGGATGGAAAAGGCACTCAGACCCCATTCCCGCCTTCAACCCTCTCACTTCGTTGGCAGATGGGCCTGGAATACAAGCCACTCACTCAGACCCTGTCCAGCAGATACTTTATTGACTATTGTGGTGGCCCATTAAATGCAGGCCAATGGCAATGAGCTGGGGGAAGAAAAAAGACCAGTCTAGTTACTCTAGACTCGGGAGTTTTAAAGGGTAGTTAAAACATCCCCAAGAATGTTCAGGATAACGGTGGATGGAAGAGTTGTTTTTGTGTGTGTGCAGCTTGAGGGATCTCAGTTCCTGGCCAGGAATTGAACGCCAGCCTCCCACAGTGAAAGCCAGGATTCTAACTACTAGATCACCAGGGAAGCCCCCTCCCCCAACGACTTTCTGTAAGAGGAGGAAATGATATTTTGGATGAAAACTAAAGACATGATGGGATTTCAACGACTGGAGACAGAGAAACAGCATGAGCAAAGACCCAGAAGCTGGAGAGCACCTGGCCAGTGTTTAAGGGAAAAGAGACGAAGCTGGAAATACCACTGAGCAGACTGGAAAAGACTTTACATGCCAAACTGAGGAGTTTGTCTGTTTCCTGTGGCCCCTGTGCAGGCTTTATCAGGAATAGGAGAAATATTGCTTTCATTTAAAATATAGGAAGCCATGAGAATGGCCCTTTGACTGCTTTGGGAGACAAAATTGAGAAGGCTTCTTCTCCTTACTCCCTCCCAGGATTATGATTACCTGGAGGCATCTACTGTATGTCTGGTTTTTGGGGTAAGGTAGCTTACTGAGAAACAGTGGTTCTTGTCAACTCCTGGCTTCCCTCCTTTGATGGGTGGGAAGGGCTAGGTTCTTTACACGTATCCTTTCCCCAGTATGTTTTTGGAAACACGTGACTCATGGGAGGTACCATGGAGAGGACTGGTTTACAGACATGGCATCTTGAACCTGGCATGTTTTGAATGTTTATCTGCATCCCCCCCCAACCCGATGACAGGAACCAGTGTGCAGGGAAGAGAGGGGCCCCAGCCCCTAACTCCTTTCATTGGCCTGCTTTTCATCTGTCCTTTGTTTTAAGTTTTGTTGCTCAAAGAAAGAAGACTTAATCTCTTCCTTGAGTTATAGGGTCCAAATCCAGTAGGGCAGAGGCAGCAGTTTAAAGAGAAAGATAGATTAGACTCCAAAGTCAGTCACACCTGGAGTCAACTCCAGGCTTCACTTTATTGGTGTTTGGTGTTGGGAAAGTTACTCCACCTCCTGAAATCTGTTTTGTCTTTAGTAAAATGTGGACTGCCTCACAGATAAGTGTGAGAATTCAGTGACAAACTGTCACATCATGGAGATTCAAAATGTTAGTTTCTTTATCCTTCCTTTTGTCCTGTGAACTCTAGGATTATTTTTTTTCCTTCTATTAATAGAAGTAGGCTGTAGCAGTTAGAATGGGCTCTGGGGTCTGAGCATCAGGATTTGAATCCTGGCTGGGTCATTTACTGGCCATGTGCCCTTGGGCCACTGAATTGTTTGTGCCCTGGTTTCTGGTGCCAGGGTAAAGAATCTGCCTGCTGATGCAGGAGATACAAGAGACAGAGGTTTGATCCCTGGGTTGGAAAGATCCTGTGAAGGAGGAAATGGCAACCCACTCCAGTATTCTTGCCTGGAAAATCCCATGGACAGAGGAGCCTGGTGGGCTACAGTCCATGGAGTCTCTAAGAATCAGACAGGACTGAACATACATGCAGGCCTTCCTAACTGTAAAATGAGACTAGTTGTGGGGATTAAATAAGTTAATATATGTTAAAGTGCTTGGTGCCGTCCCTAAGCACTAATTAAGTTTCAGCAGTTATTAGAACATAACAGAGTTTGTGTGAGCTGATAAACTGAAAATAAGGATGGGGAATCAGGCCCTCTCCCCACCCTACCCGCACCCAACTCTGGGGACTATGTGACCGCGTGAAGGAGACAGAAGCTCCGGTGACTCAGAGTAATTGCTGCGGCAGACAAGGTTCTATAGTGCCCAACTGGAAGGGAGGGGAATTAATAAGGCAAGAAGAAGGGAGTTAAAGTGTGAAAAAAAAAATAGAGAGAGAGAGAGGTCTCTGGTGGTTCTGGAAAGCTCGTAGAAGCCATGGCTTGCTCTAGATCTGATTTAAATATATATATATATATAGTAATAATAACAAAACACATATATGTTTCTGTAGACAGAAGAAAGAGGAGGAGAACTCGGGAAAGTGTTTAAAATGCTCTTTGCGGCACCGGCTTGGACCTGGAGCCACAGTCAAGCAGGTGGCCAGCACCGCAGTTCGCCTGTCATAGGTCCCGCCTACAGTCTAGTGAAGCCGGCAGACACCAAGCTCTAGGGCCGGCGGGCGGGGGCGGGGGCAGCCGGACTACAACTCCCGGCGTACTCCGCGACGGGCGGGCCGCTGCACCTGCTCAGTGGGGCCGCCCCGGGCGCCTGGGTATTGATTATTCCATTGTGTGGGACGCCTCGGCTCCAGCCACTGAATGAGGCGGAGGAGTGAGGGCGAGGAGGAGGAGGAGGAGGAGGGCGAGCAGGAGGAGGAGGAGGCAGGGAGCGAGCGAGTGCCCAGGGTGAATCAATGGAAACCCCCTCACGAAGCCGGGAAAACACTTCAGCCGCAGCCAAATAGCATTGATTATTTTCCTTCACTTCCCTCACCGCCGTGAATTTATTTATTTATTTTTTCCATCTCCGTCCCCGACGCCCCGGAGTGAGCGCTGGAGGGAGGGAGGAGGAGGGGAAAAAAAGGAATCAACACATCGGAGAAGTCCCTTCCAAGAGCCACCCCCTCCCCTCCCCGCCTCGCGCTGCTCGGCGGCCGCGGTTCGACTCCCGTCCCTGCTTCCAGCTGAGGTGTAAGTGCATCGATTTCCGATGCTGCTGGGTTGGTTGGTTTTTTTTTTTTCCTCTCCTCTCCCTCTCTTCTTCCCTTCCTTGCTCTTTGGAAGCTTGAGACGGAGGGGAGAGGAGGCGCTCGGAGACTGCCGTTGGAGGGCACGGAGAGGGACCGAAAGGGACTGGGGGAGGGGACCCAGACCGACGGACGGACAGACGGAGAGCCTGAGGAGAAGGAGAGACAGGGTTGTGGGAGGGAAGGAGAGGGCGAAGAGAGAGATGCCGGGGTGGAGGCAGAGGCGGGGAACGGAAAGGCATCGAAGCTGGACTAGGAGCCAGCCGGACGGAGGGAGGGGAACGAGAGGCTAGACGGGTCGCGCCGAGCAGTACGGGGAGCGGGGATCCCGGAGGGAAGAGGAGGCCGGGTGACTATGGGGGCTCGGAGCTGTCAGTCTGGAGGGGCCTGAGTCTCGGCGGCCCCCCGCCGGCCTCAGGATGGGTGAGGAACGGCGGCTAGCAGGCGGGCTGATGGATGGGCAAGCTCGCCGCGGGTGGGAGGGTGGGAGGGGAGGTGGGTACCCTTAATCTTTGATTTTTAGGTTTTGCCTGAAGTTGAGTTGTCTGTTGCTTTTTGGTTTTCGAAAGGTGCTACTAGTAGGTGAGGGGAGGCCACCGCTCCTATTCAAGGTGAAGTGTGCCTCTCCTGGCCCCCAACTCTCCTTCCGCTCTTGTCTGTCCCTCTCTCTAAATAGCTCTATCATTGAGCACTGGACCACGCTGCGCCTGTTGCCCTGCCGATCACTGTCCGTGTCCCTACCTCTGAATTTTGCCATTCTCATTCATTCTCCCTACCCATCCATCTCTGGGTCTGGGTCTGTCTGTGTGTCACTGTCTCCGGATGTGACTTCCTATCCGGGCGATCCTCTCGCTGTGTGTTCTTGTCTCTGTGTGTCACACCTTGGCTGCCTAACTGGTCTACCCATCTAGGACGCCGTGCCCTTTCCTTCAGGGTCTGAATGGATATCTCTGGCCTTTTCAGGCTGCCTTGGAGTTTGCTTATCAGTCATGATTGATGACTGTGGTAGTCACTGGTCAGGGGCCTGGAAGAGTGGAGGGATAGGTGTATCTCCCTCAAGGATTTAAGTGCCCTTTCCGCACAGCCAGGCCGGCCTTGTCTTCCGTCTTCACCCAGGGAACTTTGGGACTTCCTAGCATTGTTAACCGTCCCCTTTGCCATGTGCTTGTGTCCCCCATTAGGACCTCACCGCTGGTCTCCTGCATGTCACCTGCCTCTCCAGAAGCTTCCCACCACATAGCTCTTCATCACTGACTTGATTTTCCTCCCTTCCCTCACTTTACCATTATATATTTTTTTCATTTCCCCGTTTTGTTTCACCTCCTTTTTTCCCCATGCCCGCCTCTGATGATCTCCTTTGCCTATTCTTCACCTTTGTTCCTGTAATCTGCCCTCTTCCTCCCTTTTCTCTTTGGTCACCCTAAGTTTCTTGTATTTCTTAGCCTCTCACTCAGCATTTTAACTGCAGCAGCAGAAGATACCAGGGAGCAAAGGGGCTGGAAGAGTTGGGGAGTATGGTTTGTGAAGGCACATAAACAGGCCAAGAAATCAAGTTAATGGGCTTCCAGGGGCATATCACCCCTTCATCAGTCAGAGCCATTATGTTTCATTCACTGTCAACTTTGATTTTGTAAGGGGACATTCTGTGGGACTCAGAGCTCCACGCTGCTTGGTTGCCCCTTGTCCTCCGGTTCATTCTAGACCCTGGTGGCTTTTTCTCTACTTTCTAATTTATCTTCTTCCTGGGTCCTTGATCTTATCATATTTGGATTCAGTTTGCTTCTTCAGGATGCAGTTTTCATCCATGTGACAGAAGCTATCTTATGCAAAGGGCCAGGTTCATTCAGCCTAAAGAATGAGAAACATGGATAAAGAGTGGGAGAGTTTACCTTGTTTTAAGCTCCTCATTGTTTTTCCAGACTTCAGAGGCTTGAAGGGTAAGAGGAGGAGGTAGATATGGGCAGAAGATGGAAGATTTCAGAGGTGAACAGCGACAGAAAGGAAGAGGAGAGAAATAAATGCACAGGGTAGAGAAATGCATGATGTGAGGAACACGCAAAGGAAGAGAAAATTCATGCAGGATGGGGGCAGGGGAGGAATCAAGGGGTGATTCATGAAAAATTGGGAGAATGAAACAAAAAATGAGTTAATAATGATACAGAAGGAGACAGGGAGAGAAAGGATAGACTATTTCTCAAGAGGAAGGTCAACAGAAAAAGCAATATGAAATGAATAAATATAGTGTTAAGATGGGGGAAGGGAGGAACTGAAGAATAACATGAGGTGGGAAAACAGTATGGTACAAAGGGGAATGGAAGGCAAAAAGAGGACTGGTGAAGCAGATCAGAGCTGCACAGAGCTTGGTAGGGAAGAGGAGAGGATGAGGTATCAAAGGAAACAAATGCCTCTGGTGTGAGAAGGACATAGCATGATGGATGCAAAGAGAGCGCCGCAGGAGGGGCAATTTGGAAAAAAGGCAGAGCAGAAATATCATTGGGCGAATCCCCAAAAGAGAGAGATGCCAAAGGGGAGGAGAGGAAACGCAAAGATATGTGGTGAAGAGGAGAGATTTGGCTCATTCCGTTGGCCAAATCCTTCACTAACCTACTGGAGGCCTTTGCATTTCATTCCCAAGCCAGGGCAACGTGAGCACAGATTAAAAAAACACTAGAAATTCCCGTTTACTTTAACTGATAGGAACTGGAATCTTTCTAGCCCCTGAGCACCAAAGACCTACAGCCTCTGATGTCATAAATTGCTGGTGTTGCCTTGGCAACCTGACAGGGTTCCTCCCTCCATGATGTCAGAGCAGCGGGTGTTACCTTAAGACCCACAGAGGAACAACTTGCTGCTTTGCTGGGGAGCTGTACATATATTGGCGAGGGCCATAGTCAAATCTGTAGGATTCCTACGTTGGTAGCTTGACCTTGCCTCCCTGCAGCTATTCTTAGCTCTAAATGAAGTCTTGTTTGTGGGCACCTGAGGTTTACTAGAGCCTGCGGGAGCAAGAGGAAATTATCTCAGGAGACAGGGGCATTGAGGATGGGATGGTAGGACTGAAAAACAGGCAGGAAGAGAGGAAGGAAGGAAGAGAGTGGAAATGGGCAGTTACAGAATGTGAAAGGAGAAGGGCTTTGTGAGCAGGAAGGAGAGTTACTAAAAATGTAAGATGAAGCTCGCTTTGGGCTTTGGGTTTAGGAATGGACACGAAGCTGAAAATGCAGATTAGAGGGGATAGGAGCCATGTGAGAGCTGTGTGAAACAGGGATACAGAAAAAGGAAGGATCTTGAATGGAACTTGGCTGTGAAGGTAAAAGGAGGGGTGGGGGGGGTACTCTGAGAGAAGCTGTCAGTGAGAGACCCAGGGTTAGTCCTGATGGCCATATGAGCAGGCACTGCCTGTGTCTAGCTTCTGATGGTTTTCTAGCACCTAGCACAATGTCTGTCACACAGGGGATGCTTAATATCTATTGGTCAAGACGGTGGATAAATAAGAGGAGGCTAAGGAAGAGGTGCCCGCCTTCTTTTCACCCCAGCTCTCAGGCCTAAGTCTGCATAAGTGGGTGAGTTGAAAAAGCAGACACTGGAGGAAAGGACTCGAAGGCAGTTACCAGAAGTGCCTGTGGAACCTGAGGCGGAGAGAGGACACACTGGGTCAGGGGCACACTCAGAGGCATCCAGGGCTGATTCTAGGGGCTGATCTGGGGAGTCTGCAGAGATCCTGGGAGAAAACATGAATGAACAGTCTTAGAAGCCCAGGAGGAAGATACGGAGGAGGCTAGAGAAAGGAGGTGGTTTCCAGAAAAGGTTAAGAGTTGTTTCTAAAGACAGATTCAGAGATTTGAATTGGAAGTAGCATCCTTAACCCACCCCATTCCCAGTCATGAAACCACAATGGAATCTGCCATATGTAAATAAATAAATATACACGCATGCACGTGCACAAACATGCTAGCCACAGAGTTCATATCAATACAGACCCAAAATCTTGTCCAAATCTAGACAATTACAAGGAAGTCAGTGTTGGCCAAGTGGGCCAAAAGGCAGAAAGAAGCACAGACTTATATATGTAAGAAGCCCTGAGAGGGATGGCCTTGACGTCTGGCTATGCATTGCGTTGTTGGGAGTCTAGAGGTATAGAGTAAAACACGAGATGGCAAGAGATGCACAGCTCATCACAACTCTGAGATCTGTGAGCAGGCTGCTAAACACAGAAGCCGTAGAGGAAAAGGATGCACCCAATCAGGAATTATAACCTGTGCCTGTGGTGGAGAGTCAAAAATGCCCTGAATGGATCAAAGGACTCTAGGAAAGAAGCCCTGGAAGAGAGGTCGCAAACTGGGAGCCCTGAGGGAGAGCCTGTCTATAATAAGAATGGCCAGGGCAGCTGGAGAAGGGTTTGGCGGGCGGGGGCCTCCAGCGAGGACGGTGGCGGCTGGATGCACTGTCAGCCGCTGCCATGGACTTGGGCAGCTCATATTTTGCAGCAGGCGACAGGCTGTCGACACGGCGGTCCTTTACCTCACCGTTAGAAACTCATTTCATTGATTTTTCCATCTTTCTTCTCTGGCTTCTCAGTCATCCCACCACTCACTTTTCCAGAGCCCCTTGCCTCTCTGTGGAAAGCTCCAGGGGACTGCCTGCCCACCCCTCCTCCACCCTAGGCCAGTGAGATAGGGTGAAGGATTTAGAGGTGCCTTTCAGCACCCTGAGGTAATCCCATTGGCTCTCACTGCCCCCTCTTATAGGCATACGTGCAGACCAGGGCCTCTGTGTCCAGTTGTCTAGAGTACCCAGCTAAGGGGTTGACAGAGCCGAGATCCACCTGTTCTGTCACCAAGCTGTACATACTTGCAAGAAGACACCTTTTCCTAATCTCTCCTAAGACAGCATGGCATCCCCTCAAAATATCTCTTGCAAAGTCAAATGAGAGAATAGGAGCTGCCTCTGTACTGGGGCAGGAATACAAGGTTCCAGGTTGGGAATCACAGCAGGGCCATCCACTGGAACAGTGATGGCACTGGGGCCTGAGCAATTAGAAGGCATAAGTAGCGCGTGGTTTCTGCAGAGAGAAGAGGGCATTCATATGCAATGTCTGGTCCTGTGTAGCGTGTGGAAGTGCGCAGTTGGAAGGGCAGGGGTGGGTGAAGAAATGTTTACTTGTGTAGATATTTCCGCCATGCCTCCTCCAGTCACAGCCAGCTACCTTCAGTTTCTCCCTTTGGGGCTGAGATTGGGCTAAAGGTCAAGAGTCAATTGTCAGTCATTTGGCTTCTCAGTGGAGGAGGGCAGAGGGTGGGAGGGGAGTGTTAGTCTGTGTTTCCCTGAGGAACTGACGGGGTGAACACCATTTCCATCCTCAGATTTCTCATTCCCTGTTTTGTCGGTGACCCCTCCCACCCCCCACCCCAAGGCCCTCTGGCCCATCTTTCTCTGGACTTGGTAAGGTGGTTTCTCTGGGACCCAGTGTGTCTTGAGTCTCTGTGTCTGGATTCTGCTGCTTGCCTTGACTCAGGCGCCTGTCATCCCCTATCACAGTTGTCTTCCTTTCAATCCAGCCATTTTCACCTTCTGTATCACTTTTCTTGCTTGTACCACAGACTCCTCCTTCCTCCCTTTCCCAGTGTCACCAGGCTATGTGGTCTTCAAACCTAGAGATAAATCCCAGTGCTTTAGGGATAGGAGTGTGCTTGAGGTTAGGAAAAGGGAAGACTGAGGACGGCCAAGACGGAGAGTCAGGGAGGCAGGGCAGGGAAGAGCGGGAAAAGGGGAAACTGCCAGAATGGAACAGGAAAGGCAAAAAGGATGCGACTTGGAGCCAGGAGAGCCGGAGGGAAGGCCACGATGTAAATGAAAAAGGAGGGCGGTAGGCTGAGGCTGCGAGGACCGCGAAACGGAGGAGAAAAACCCGGAGCCTGCCCCCCTGCCCCCCTGCAGAGAAATGAAGGCCGCGAGGAGGAGGGAGGCCGAGTGGCTGTGGGAGAGGCTTAAGGCGGAAAAGGCAGGCGGCCGGCTCGGCCTCCGCCTCAGTCCTGAGTTCAAGCCGTGCCGGCTCTGACCCTTGTGGGAGGAACTGAAGTGGCAAATTAACGACGATAATGAAGTCACTGCTCCTTGTTTGTCTTTGCAGGTTTCCCCTTGAGATTTGTCCTTTGGCCAGACGGGGCACCGTGGGGGAGGGGAGGGCCAGCAGCAGGGAAGGGCGGGGGAGGGGAGCGGAGAAGGGGACCGGGAGATGGAGACGCGGCGGACAGACAGACGGGGGGAGGCAGAGGGAGGGGTAAAGGACGCCAGGAATGGAGGAGAGGAGGGCAGGGGAGGGAAGCGCGGAAAGATGGGAAGGGAAAGAACAATGGGGAAAGGGAGAGGGAAGCCTGGAAGGAGGAGCAGAGGCCCGGGAGGGAGAGGAGCGGCGGCAAGGGGAAATGGCGAGCCGGCGGGGAAGACGTGGCCGGGGCTGTGGGAGCTGCAGCTGGCGGGGCTGGGGGCGGGGCCTCATCTCCATCTCTAATGGCTGTGAAATGAGGTTAGCTCCATTAGAGGCGGTGAGAGTGTAACGAGATCACACTCATTAGGGCTGGGCCATCCCAGTAATTACCACCACCCCAAACACGCCCGCGCCGGCCGGGCCACCGCGCACAAACAGGCACGCGGCAGCACACCCGCACAGGACACCCCCACCTTTGAACGGGAAGCCCAGGGCCCCAGGGGGTGTAACCGAGAGCCTGGGGAGCCCCTTCGCCAACCCCGAAGAGGTGCCCGGACAGGGCTATAGCCAGGCCCTCAGCCACACATAGAGCAGAAAGCAGTAAACACACACACTCCCCAACTCAGGGAGTTAGGTAGGTGGATGAGCAATTATCGTTCCCATTTATTGATCACATACAAAGTGCCAGTCTCAGTAATGATCATCTCAATGGGCACAACTCTATAAGGAACTATTCCCCATTCTATTTATGAAGAAACAAGCTTTAAGCAACCCCACCCTGAGGACATTTACATCATAGGGAACAGAACTAGAATTTGATTCCAGACAATACCATACCTGTTTTTTTTTGTCTGAAGTTCATATACTATTGAGACTTCCCTGGTGGCTCAGACGGTAAAAGCGTCTGCCTACGATGTGGGAGACCCAGGTTCAATCCCTGGGTCGGGAAGATCCCCTGGAGAAGGAAATGGCACCCCACTCCAGTACTCTTGCCTGGAAAATGCCATGGACGGAGAAGCCTGGTAGGCTACAATCCATGGGGTTGCAGAGTGGGACACAAGTGAATGACTTCACTTTCACTTTTCATATACTATTACGAATACACACGTGTAGACTTTCAGAATTTATCACAAATCTGTGGTAGCTATCTCCATTTCACCTCCAGTAGCCAGACAGACACAAACATGCACCGAGAATGGCCAGGGCCCCTGCACAGACAGCAGTGTGGACAGCACTTCCTGGAGGTGCACAAAGCAGTGGCCTGTTGTGGCCCATCTTACTGTAACAGCTGGGAGAAGGCCCTGACAAGCTCAGAAAAGAGTGTGACAGCACGTTTGCTCAAGGCAGCACACACCAGGGCAGCGTAGCACACTCAGACTCAGTGATCTCATTCAAAATACTTACCAGCCCAAGCTGAAAGGCTTACAAATTAACTTGAGAGCAGAGTGCTGGAGCCAGGCTACCTGAGGCCAATCTCAACTCTATTTTCCAAGAGACCTTGAAAATTACCTAACCCATCTAAGTCTGCTGCCATGTTTGTAAATGGGAATGACCAGCGGTGTCTATTTTATCAGATTGTAGTGGCAGATTACGTGACGTGATGCTTCCAGAGGGCTCAGCACAGTGCCTGACACACGATAAACATTATTTTATTTATTTACTTATCTCATGATAAACATGATATTACTATTTGTTGTTGTTGTTTTAATAGTATTTAAATAGTCATTACCATCACAAGGGTTCATGAGAATCGAACGAGAAGGATTTTATATACACAGCCATTTACAATGGTATCCTTCCAAATAATTCTAGAAGAATTGCATGTAATTCTGTTCAAGCTCAGGGAGATCAAAGATCTTTCACAGAGATCCCCCATGCGAGGATCAGACAGGATCCGGAATCTGAATTGAAGGGTGCAGCCCCGAAGAAGAGTTCAGAGCTGACTTGGTGAGGTTATCTAAACCTGGGTCTCTCCAGTCCACCTGAAGACCACACAGCTCCGCACTGCTTTCCTCACACCTGCAGCATCATTGAGGGAGACACACTGGCAAGAGGCTCCTGTTCTCTCTGGGACATCCTCAACTCCAGCAGCCAGCATGCTGCGGTACATCTCAACAAAGTGACGCAAGTGTGCACGGATGTCCCTCTCCACTTGTGGTTTTAATCCGTAGCTTCCCTTTTAGCCCTGTCTCCTCCCTCCCCCATCTTCTTCTCAGCCTCTCCTTTCTCCTCACACCCCACCCAGTTCCCTTCTGCTCACCTTCAGCATCTTGCAAAGTGTAAGAGATAACCTCTTTGCTCCATCCTTCTCACTGGGGACAGGCCCCTGCGCAATATGATGCCAAAGCTGGGAGGTCTTGAGGAGACTCGGATTGCAGCATTTACCCGTGCAGATCAAGACCAAACTCCCTGCCCCTTCCCTACCTCTCCCTCCCTTTTCCCTCCCTCCTCTTCTCTGCCTTGGCTGTCCCTTTCTTCACTCTCTCTGATACTCCTTTCCCTGCCTGCCTCAGTCCCTGCCATTCTTATTTTCTCTCTTTTGGACAAAACTTCTCTTGCACAAAGTAAGCACTCCCTAAATGTTGGGGTGCTGGGGAGAGATCTGCAAGAGATAGGTAGAATTAAAATGGAGGAATAGGAATACCTTTTTTGTTGTTGTTTTCTTTTAAATATAGAAGCTGAGCTTTAGAGACAGAGGCAGTGATAATTTTAATGCAGGGAGAAGACATAAGAGTTTTGATCCAAGTGTGAACCTGGGCAGAGCTTCCAGTCTCTGGTTAGGGATAATGGGGTGTATCTAGACCCAGCCATCAAGAGGGCCTGTGAGAAATGAACACTGCTGCTGGGCCAACTAGACTGAAATCCTGCTCACCAAAGAATCTGCCCTCAGTTAAAGGGCAAGATGAGAGGAAGAGGCCAGGTCAAGAAGGGGCAAGGCCAAAGGAAAGCACTGGCCTAGCTGCACACATCTTGCCCAGCTTTTCGGGGAGAGGTGGGGTGGGATGGGGGGCAGTGCAGGGAGAGCCAGAGAGAAGGAAAGGAACTGACCTGAAGGGCACCATTATGGGCACTTTTCACGTTACCTGCACTAGTCTTCACAAAAGCCAGATGAGGACAGCTGTGTGATCCTGCAGATGCACTGGAGAGACCCAGGCTCAGCAAAGGACACGAAGCCAGCTCTGGACCCTTCTGTGTGAGCACTCTAGAGGGCCAGGGAGTTTCCAGGTGAGGAAGCAGACTGGATAAGTAACTTACCAAGGTTGCACGGCTGGCGAGTGGTGGCAGCCAGGACTGAACCTGGGTCTGCATGAATCCTTAGCCCATGTTCTTCCACTGCCTTAGAAAAGAAATCTCATCTGGTTAGAATTTATTTGCTCTTGGTACCAACTGATCCCCCTAAGGTGGGCACACAGACTCCCATCTTCCCCTTCCCTCTGTGGCTGCCTCTTGAAAGCAACAGGTTGAAACCAAAAGGAGAGAAAGGCGGGGCAAAGTGAGTATGGAGGGGGCAGCCTGGAGTGAAGGGTTTCGGAGAAAAGAAAGGAAAGTTCCCCAAGACAGGCTCCAAGGAAAGAGAATAGATGGAACAATTGAAAAGTTGGCAAACAAGTCTAGAGGGCTCTGCCTGGAAATCACTGTATGCAAATTGTAAGCAAATATGTCTGGTGCCCTCTGGCTGACTTTGCTGGGAAAGACTTTGCCCTGCCAGTGGATTTGAAGAAGTGAGGAGAGGAGGCTTTGTTTTTAAAAGGAGGGGAGCTGGGAGGAGAAAGTCACTCTATCACCAGGCAGGCCTGTCCCTTCCTCAGTGATGTTCCCTTTGTAGCCACTAGGGGGCACTCCTGTTGCTTTCCTGCTCCAGCTCCGCCCGAGATGGGAGGGGCTCCAGCTCCAGAGGGAGCCCCCCTGGCCAGCCTGGCGCCACGCCTCTTGGTGAGGGGCACATTCTTTCCTCAGGCCTCACTTTTTTGCTCCTTTTGCCCTTGTCCCTTTGGCTTCTGTAATTCTCAAGATTCTGAAGTCTGTTCTGCCAAGTGTGGTCTCAGAGACCCCCTTTGCAGTTTTCCACTTCACATCCAAGCCTTTCTGTCACTCTCATAACATCTTCAGTAGCTCTCAGGTCCTACAGGCTGTACTGAAGGTTCCTGGAAGTTCCCTGGCTTCTTCCTGTTCTAAGTACAGTGTATCTGCCCCCCTGAACAGTGAGGGCATATCAAGAAGTAGGAATTCTTGTCCAGCTCTTTACAGGTTGCTTCTCAGCCCTCCTCCCGTTGAGGAATATCTGTTCAGAGATTCTCATGATGGGGCAGCTAGCAGCACCCCCCACCCCCACCGAAATTTGAAAGCACTCCATCCTTTCCTTCTCACCTTGAGGAACAGCCAGGGACTGGGGTCTGCACCGAGGAAGAGAGAGGCAATACCAAAACCAATCTCTTCTGTCCCCCACAGCTTCCTCTCCATCTTCCCCTCTCTCCCCACCCTGTGAGGGAAGGGAGCATTAGGGAAGGAGATGGAACGGTAGGGGCAGCGAGTGGGCTCTGGAGACTGAGGGCCATTTTGGAGCTGGAAGATTCATCTCCGGGGATGACTACACCCTCAGAACTCTCCACCCTCCCTTGGCTCCAGGCCTGCCTCCTCCCATCCCCCTCAGTGGCAGCAGCCTTGTAATTTAAAGCTCTCTCTGTCGCCTCTAATGTGATCCTCTCGTTTTATTGACTCTCTCTGCCGTCTGTGGCGCCCCTTCACATCAATCTCTGCTCTAATCACACCGCCACCGCCTGCTCTGTCTCCCCTAACCCCTCTCCTTAGGGCCCCCGGCCCTCGCCTCTACCCAGGCCCTTCCTTTTGACTGCCCCCACTTCCGCCCTGCACCTGATGTGCCCTCTTCCTCCTTCCATCCTCCACACACAGGAATGCCAAGATCTTGGAGGGCTTGCCTTCTCCCTAGCCCCATAGATGTACCCTGAGGGAGAGGAGAGGCCCTTAGGGAAAGCCTGGAGCCACAGCAGGGATGGCCATGGTCTGAGGGAGAACAGGACTCTGGTCCTGGGGGTGGTGAGTGGGGACCTGTTATCCGGTTCCATGCTGCAGTCCATGGGCTCGCAAAGAGTCGGACACGACTTAGAGACTGAACAGCATCTCCAGAAGGAGGGGAAAACTGAGGTCAAGATAGGAAGGGCAAAGAAAGGGACACAGATTCAGAGCGGGGCAGAAGAAAGGTTTGAGGCGGAGGAAAATGGAAGGAGGGGGGAAAGTGAAAAAAATAATTGCTTCAGTTAAAGGTTTGTAATAAATAGTGGGTGATGGGAGAAGCACAGAGAAGAAAGGGGGAGAGGGGAGGGGGGGCGGAGATGCACTGAGGCAGAGATAAATTTGCAATTGAAATTCTTTCCTGTTGAGGAGGAGGGGGAGGTGGGGAAGAGATTTGCAATTTTAAACAGCTGCAGACCTACCCTCCCTCCGCTGATCCAGGTCTCACCCACTAGCTAACCCAAAGCTAAGCTCCTTTGGTTTCTAGCTAGGAATGAGCTGTCTTTTTTCTGTCCTGGGAAGTAGAAGCTTGGAGAGAGGATTTGGGGCTTAGGCCCTCGTAGCCCTCCTCTGCAGTGTGATATAGAGTTGTGAGTCTGGGGCTAGGGAGAATTTGCTGATGGATGTGAGGTGGGCCAGCAGGGACACGGCACCCACCAGGTTCAGCCCTCAGCGTCTTTTGCCAGGCCTCAGTTCTTCCTAGCAGGTGAGCCCCATCATGGGGGTGACAGTGGAATATCAGGCCCTCCAGCCCAGCACATGCATCCCCCCACTTCCCTCTGCTCCCCAACGATTCCATAAGAGGAATGCCTGTATCCCACAACTTCAAGGCTTCTGCTTTCTGGTTATCTAAGATAACACCCCGCCCCTACTTCCAGTTCCTTTCCTTCCCTGTTAGTTCTCCACCCCCTCACCCCCCATCCTTGGCCCAGGTGCTGATTTGCATTTTCATTAGCATGCAGAGCCAGCCCCACGCGGGGCTGCTTAATGGCCCCTTCCCTGACTTCATGCCTGGCTGGTCCCCGAGGAGGAGGAGGAAAGTGGGAATGGAGGCTTCCAGGCTGACTGGGGCCAGATGGAGGACCCATTCCAAATCAAGGAATCTGAAGGTGAGGGTAAGAAGTGGTCCGAGCAGGGAGAAGCCCCACCAGCCCCACCACTTCCTGGAAACACTCTGGCCTGAGCACTAAAGGTTTAATCATTAGGGACCTGCTGATATTACACACTGAAGAGGAGTTAGGACACGTGGGACACAGGAAGAGGTATGGGAAGGTGAGGCATGGGAAACTGGTGGGTTAGAGGGGGAGGGAACCAAGATTTAAAAGGTTGGGAGCAGCATGCAGGGCTGGGTAGTTTTAATCAGCTGGAGGGTGCTCAGGAATCCTGGTTTCTAGACTTGGAGGCTCATTTTGCCAGTACTCTGTCTGAGGGCCAGTCCCGGTAGAGGGTGGAGCCCAGGCCACAGCTTTGGGGTCTAGCTCTGCGCCCACCAGTCCTTTTCTAGTTTCACCTTGGAACTTCGTGACAGTCAGCAGCTCATTCAGCCTCTCTTTCTTGGTTGCCTCATCCATAAAATAAGGTTGTTGTGAAGTTAAATGAGATAATTGATTAAAGTATTTAACAGTGCAGGGACCATAGTATATGTACCTTGACAGCTTAATATTATTACTGTTATTTATTTTTTTTAATCTCTGGGGAAGAGGAGGTTTATCTCATACAAGCGTTTGTCTTTCAACTGGCCAAGAAGCTCCCACCTATGACCAGAGGTGGAACTGGAGGGCATCTGAGAGGAGCATGGTGTCTGCGGGCCAGAGGAAATTCACTGTGGCCTCTCCGGCAAGAGGATCTTGACTTAGGGAAATTACCTCTTCAGGGTGTAGAAAATCTGAGGGTCTTTTCCAGAGTTTATCCACTAAACAGATATGTATGGATATGTGGCAGGCATCTTTCTTGGTACCCATGATGGAACAATCAATAAAGCAGAGTCTCTGCTCTCATGGAATTTAGTTTCTAGAAGGGAAAAATAAGGAAACCAGGAAATATCAGGTAGTGATAGATCTCTGGAGAAAATAGACCCCCCCCAGTCTGTGTTAGCTTCTGTAGAGAGGGGAGGCCTGTTGGAAGAGGTGCTGTTTAAGCAGACATGACAAGCAGCCATGGGCAGAGACTGGGGGAGGAGCACTGCGGGCAGAGTCAACAGCTCCAGCCAGCCGCTAAGGTGGGAATGAACTTGCTATGTTTGAGGAACCAAGAACGTCAGTGGGCTGGCGTTGGCCAGCCAGGTGGGGTGGAGAGTATTAAAGATGTGCTGGGAGTAGGCAGATGCTGGATCAAATAGGCCTTTTTGTAGATCAGGGAGTGGTGTTTGGGTTTTATTCACAGTGCAGTGAGAAATCACTGATGGGCTGTAAGAATATAGTATGGTTTACATTTTGAAAGGTGATTATAATGTCTAAATTTTGCTTTTAAACAACACAGGGAAAGGGGAAGTGCCTGATGATACAGATGAAACAAGACTGGCCCCGAGTTAACAAGATCCTAATGTATAGCACAGGGAACTATATTCGGTATCCTGTGATAAACCATAATGGAAGAGAATATAAAAAAAGAATGTATATGTATATATAACTGGGTAACTTTGCTGTACATCAGAGATTAACTCAACATTGTAAATCAACTATACTTCAGTTAAAAAACAAAAACAAAACAGGGACTTCCCTGGTGGTCCAGTGGCTAAGATTGTGGACTCCCAATGCAGGGGGCCCAGCTTCGATCCCTGGTCAGGGAACTAGATCCTGCATGCAGCAGCTAAGAGCTGGTGCAGCCAAATAAATAGATTTTTAAAAACCCACACTGGCCCAAGTTTGGAGACCGTTGAAGCTAGGTGATCAGTAAAAACAAAGGGATTCCTTATATTTGGTCTATCTTTATCTATGTTTGGCATTTGTCATAATTGAGAATTAAATAATTAAATGAAAGGTCATTCTGAGTGGAAGGAGGGGCTGTAGCAGAAATGGAGGCCAACGTGGAGTCTCTTGCACTAGTTCAGGAAAGAGACAGCTGTGGCTTTGGCCAAGGTGGTGCTCGTCGGGAGGATGAATGGAGGACTGAGAAGCTCACTTGGGAGGTTACTGTCGAATGGCCTGCCTGTGGGCGGGGGTGAGAGGAAACTTTGGGGTTTTAGCATAAGCAACCAGATAAATGGTGGTACCAATTTTTGAGATAGGAGAGGCGGAGAGGAACAAGTTCTGGGCAGAAGTAGAGTTCTGACTTTGCACATGTTGAGTCTGAAGTCTTGTTAGACACTAATGGCAAATGGGTACTTGAATGGTGCCGAGGGAAGAGGGTGGGCCTGGAGTATGGGGAGAGTCAGCTGCCTGGCTGAGCGTCCCCTGCCGCCTCACTGCTCCGCTCTCTCCGTGTCTCCCCCGCAGGGTCCTGGCTGTCACGCTGAAATGAACCCCCAGCTCTCCTCCGTCTGCCATGGCCACCCTTAACCTGTCCTCTGTCGCTGGCACCACCCCCTCCCCTGGGCATGATGCCCCGTCCCTGCCTCCGGACACCTCCTCCCCCAGCACCCCTTCTGATCCTGTCACCAAAGATCCCCCTGATGCCCCCTCCCCCTCTGAGAGCATGAGGTCCTCGGAGGCAGGGGGGCAGTCCCTGGAGTCAGGCTGTGGCCTCGTCCCACCAAAGGAGACAGGGGAGCCCCAGGAGGAGCCTGGCCGTGGTGGCTTCCCACCAAAGGACCTGGGGGTGGACGAGGCCAAGGAGCAGGAGGAGGAGGAGGGGGAGCTCCCTCCCATGGACCTGAGTGACCACTTACTCTTCACAGCTGGAGGTGAGGCCTGTCTAGTGGCCAGGCTGTTCCCAGCAGGTGACAGTGAGCTCCCATTACCAAAGGGCTTCCCCTGGGGTGAGGCAGGCATCAAGCAAGAGTCCAGCCTGCCTCTCCTTGCCCACCCGCCCCCTGTTCACCTCACTGCCCTTTACGTCCAACATGGCTTTGACCCAATCCAAGGCTTTAGCTCTTCTGACCAAATTCTGTCCCACGATACCTCAGCGCCATCTCCGGCCACCTGTGAGGGAAGGGACGGAGCCTTCTGGAGCTACCAGCTGGCTCCAAACCCACCCGGAGATCCCAAAGATGGCCCCACGGGGAGCAGGGGAGGAGACCCCAGGGCGCTCTTCTGGCTCTGCCTCCTATGCCGCCTGGGGTTCAGCAGGCCCCAGGCCTTTGTGGGTCACACACGGTCTCACGGGGTGAAGCTAACCGCTGCTCAACACCAGGGCCTGCTGGGCAACCCAGCCGTGCTCCAGGATGGGGAAGAGGCCTGCATGGCCCTGCTGAGCTTCCTGGAACCAAAACCGCCTGCTCGCCCTTTAGAGAGACCCCTTGACAACGGCAGCACCGTGAACGCGGAAGCCAATGCAGCCCAGACCAAGAATGGGCCCCCTGCGGCAGAAGCCCAGGCCCCCGTCCCGCCCATGCAAGAAGTTATGGCCCTTAGCCCACCCTCCCCCCAGACCACTCCAGCCACCTGGGACCCCAGCCCAACCCAAGCCAAAGAATCGCCAACACTGGCAGGCGAGGCGGGGCCAGACTGGCTCCCCGAGGGGCACGAGGAAGATGGCGGGCTCTGCCCCCCACTCAACCAAAGCTCACCCACCTCCAAGGAGGGGGGCACTCTCCCTGCCCTGGGAGGCTCCCCTGAAGACCCTGGCGACCCGGCCCAGCCCTATCGCCTGGCCGATGACTACAGCCTGGCCCCGTCAGCCTTCCAGGGCCTCAGCCTGTCCAGCCACATGTCTCTGCTGCACTCACGCAACTCTTGCAAGACGCTCAAGTGTCCCAAGTGCAACTGGCACTACAAGTACCAGCAGACCCTGGACGTGCACATGCGGGAGAAGCACCCTGAGAGCAACAGTCAGTGCAGCTACTGTAGTGCAGGGGGCGCGCACCCCCGCCTTGCCCGGGGAGAGAGCTACAACTGCGGCTACAAGCCCTACCGCTGCGAGGTCTGCAACTACTCCACCACCACCAAAGGCAACCTCAGCATCCACATGCAGTCTGACAAGCACCTGGCCAACCTGCAGGGCTTCCAGGCCGGGCCCGGGGGCCAGGGGAGCCCCCAGGAAGCCGCGGTCCCGCCCCCTGCAGGGGACAAGGAGCCCAAGACCAAGTCATCCTGGCAGTGCAAGGTGTGCAGCTACGAGACCAACATCTCCCGCAACCTGCGCATCCACATGACCTCTGAGAAGCACCTGCAGAACGTCCTCATGCTCCACCAGGGGCTGCCGCTGGGCCTGCCGCCCGGGCTGGTGGGGCCCAGCCCCCCTCCCCAGGCGGGGGCTGCCCCTGCCACCCACCCTGACCTCTTTCAGTACTTTGGACCGCAGGCCCTAGGGCAGCCTCAGGCTCCTTTGCCTGGCCCCGGGCTGAGGCCAGACAAGCCCCTGGAAGCCCAGCTGCTTCTCAATGGCTTCCACCACCTCGGAGCGCCTGCCCGCAAGTTCCCCGCACCTGGTAAGCTCCCTGGGTGCTCTCCTCTTTTCCCTTCCCCAGGGCCAAACCTGGTTCCCTGCTTTCTCCTGAGGGCCAGCACCCCCGCCCTTAGGCAATGCTAGCTCCCTCAGCACCCACCCCTCCACTGCCACACAGCAAGCCCATCCTGCCCCATTCTTTCCCGGGGTCACTAACCTGTTTCTGTTCCCTAGCCCCTGGAAGCCCTTCCCCAGACACCCACCTGCCTCAGAGTCAGCTCCTGGGAGCCTTGTCTGAAGGGCTGCCCACCTCACCGCCCCCAGACGACAGCCCGTCCCTGAAGGTGTTCCGCTGCCTGGTGTGCCAGGCCTTCAGCACAGACAGCCTGGAGCTGCTGCTCTACCACTGCAGCATGGGCCGGAGCCTCCCGGAGGCCGAGTGGAAGGAGGTGGCCGGTGACACCCACCGCTGCAAGCTCTGCTGCTATGGCACCCAGCTCAAGGCCAACTTCCAGCTCCACCTCAAGACCGACAAACATGCTCAGAAGTACCAGCTGGCAGCCCACCTGAGGGAGGGGGGTGGGGCCATGGGCACCCCCTCCCCAGTGCCTCTGGGAGATGGGGCTCCTTACGGCTCTGTCCCCACCTTGCACCTGCGCTGCAACATCTGTGACTTTGAGTCCAACAGCAAGGAGAAGATGCGGCTGCATGCCCGGGGGGCGGCCCATGAAGAGAACAGCCAGATCTATAAGGTGAGAGTGGGGCAGGAAGGTCTGGAATCTGAAGGACACTGCGCAGAGCCTGCGGGGGAGAGAGGAGGAAAGGGGACTGGGATGGAGTGAGGAGATGCAGAGTGAGAGAGTGATGCAAAAGCCCAGGGGGCGGGATTGGAGAAAAAGGCCCAGGCACCAGGGTGAAAGCTGTTTGGAGTCAGAGGTGGAGAAAGAGAACAAGGATGGTGGATCCTGACCATGTGACTCCAGTACTTTATTCAGCTTTTCTGGTGTTTGGGACTAGGTGGGAGGGTTCTTGTGTCTGCTCAGTCCATCTCGTCACCAGAAGTTCAAGAAGACAGAACCGATTCTATTCGTGCACTAGGAGGAAATCCAGGATTGGTGGGAGGAAGAAAGGGAGGCGGGGGAGCAACTAAGGTGGCCAAAGGAAAGAAAAGGGCTCAAGAGGGAGGAAGGGACGTGGGGGTGCTGCTGCTGGTCAGGCTCCCCTGGGGGAAGCAGAGGAGCCCCCTGGACTCGGGGGTGTCCGTCCTTCTGGGCCTGAGCAGCCTCTTTCCATGCTTTCAGTTTCTGCTGGAGATGGAGGGGACCGCGACCGCGGGGCCAGAACTGGGGCTGTTCCGCTGCCTGCTGTGCGCCTGGGAGACGCCCTCCCGCCTCGCGGTGCTGCAGCACCTGCGGGCACCTGCCCACCGAGACGCCCAGGCCCAGCGGCGCCTGCAGCTGCTACAGAGCGGCCCCGCGGCTGATGAGGGGCTCCCGGCTCTTCAGAGCATCCTCAGCTTCAGCCATGGGCAGCTCCGGCCTCACGGTAAGGAAGAGGGGACAGGGGAGGAAGGGAAGGGAGGCCCGGGCGGGAGCGGGGTGCCCAGGAGAGAGTGACACAGGCACGAGAAACAGGTCTGTGTGCAGTGCAGAGCAAGTGGAAGGGTGCTGTGAAGGGTGCTTAACTGGCTTTCAGGGACACTGGGGCAGCCGAGGGAAGTGGGGATGAGAGGCTACTGGAGGAGAAGGAAGAGAAGAGCAGAGATTTTGTGGTGTGGAGAAATAGAGCAGGGAGGGAGGTGAGGAGGAACCACCCAGTGAGTCTGAGTAGTGACCGGCGTGCTGGCAGTGCTGGGGGTTTGGGGGTGGGGTGGCAGGAGCTGGTTAGGAAGGAGAAGGGAGAAGAACAGAAAAACAATAGACAGCTTTGGGCTGGGCCAAGACTTGTCAGAGGAGGTGGGAGCCGGGGGCATGGCCCGAAGGCAGCAGGATGGGATGCTCCTGATGAGCTCCCCAGCCTCTTCCTGTCTCTGAGGAGCTCTTCAGCCCCAAGGCTGGGCTTAGGGCCCCCCTTAGGCAGCTGAGGTTGTACCAGAGAGACTGGGAACAGCCTTCCAGGTACCACTGATCCAGGGAGTGCAGAAGAGCCTGAAAGGGACTATGAGACGTGGGCACAGGCATCGGGCTTTGCAGGGGCCGGTGGTGGGTGAGGGTGAGGGCACAGGCAGCAAGAACCAGGAACAGGCAGCATTGACTGGTGCTAATTGAATTGCCAATACACTGGCTGGAGTTAAGTGCCGGAGGGGCCCAGATCAATAGCTAACGATTCTGGCGCAGGGCTGAATGGAGTTAAGGAACTTTAACACTTTAATTAGGCCGCCACTGAAAATAAATTCCTACACATCTGTCAATTCTTGCTTGAGTGGTAATCTCCTTTCCCAGCCAGACCTGCCGCCTCCTACTCACCGCAGCTGCTTCTCTTCAACCTCACCTCCCCACTTTGGTGCCTCTCACTACATTTCTGGGCTCCCTTGCTTCCAGGATCAGTCAAGACAGGGAGCCGAGTTTGGTCTTGTTCCTGTCTACTGCTGGGCTTGTTCCCTCATCTTTTAAGTGTCGGGGCTAGACTCACAAAGACTTCTTGGGCCCTGCAGAAGGAAATGGCAATCCATTCCAGTATTCTTACCTGGGAAATCCCATGGACAGAGGAGTCTGGCAGTCAAGTTCAAGGAGTCGCAAAAGAATAGGCTACAACTTAAGGACTAAAACAACAGTGACCAGTCCTAGCACTGTAATTTTGCCCCTCGGACTCTATTTCTTTTCAGCAGTTTTTTTGTCTTCTCCTGCCTACTGATTTATCTACCCATCTTCTCCTTCATTGCCTGGCTGCTTGTCCTGCTTCCTCTGCCCCTTTTTCTTCCCTTCTGTAGTGCTTCATCCTTTTAAATTGACTCTCCCTTCATCCTACACAGGGAAGACTCCTGTCACCCTCTTAGCTGGGCCACCCACCCCTGAGAAAGATGCCCAGAATAAGACAGAACAGTTGGGTGAGTTGCTCATCTGGTCCATTTTCCCTCCATCTCTTGTCCTCCTCACCACCATCACCCCCCACCCCCACCCCACAATTCTCATACATTCTGAGGTGCTCATGGAACCTCTTGGTAATACAGACACCTAGCAAGGCCTTCTGTGCTGAAGGAGCTACCATGATCAAAAGAAACGGCTCATCAGAGGGAAGGGAGGCGGGGCCACAGAGAGCTGGGTGCTTCCGCCCTCTGGCCATCCCGCCAGCCTGGGGTCAGCCCTGCCAAGCCCCGCTCCCTGCACGAGTGCAGTTCTGTAGTTTTCCGCTCTTCCTCCCTTTCTCCAGGGCCCACCCTCTACCTTGCAAGCCCTGCGCTACAAATCAGACCATTTTAAGGGCCTGGGGTCTGTGAAAGGAAGAGGGAGGGCTGTCACAGTCTCTGAGTCTCTCTTTTCATCTTCAGTTTCTGAAGAGGCAGAGAACAAGACTGGCCCTCCTGGAGACAGTACCAGCCAGACCACGGTCAGAACTGGGGTAACGGGGAAGAGCTGGGGGGGGGGCTCTGATTTTACTGAGATCTGCTCACACTCTAAAGGCTGAACTGTAGATCTTTACAGACAAGGGATTTCAGACCAAAGGTAGACTTAATTTTGTCATGCTTGTGACTCATGTCACTCTGAATACAACAATTGCGCACCCAGGTCTGGTTACAGATGTGAGCACAGTTGACCCTGAGGGGTGGAGCACAAGGGAGATAACAAACAGGAAGCGATGGTGGGAATTTGAGGGAAAGGTGAGGAAAGAAACTCTATTGAGGGGAGGAAAGACTGGAAGTAGATGGAGGGAGGGAAGAAGTAAAGAAGTGAAAAGAGAAAGGCAAAAATAAAACTAGCTGCTGCCCAGCTCTTTATTTCTGTTGGGAGCAAAAAGTTGAGGTGTGAAGTTCACCTCCTAGAGAGCGCTGGTTGGCGCTGTCCTGGCACCTCCTTCCTGGGGCAGAAACTGGCCCATTGACCCAGGTGATCCGGACAGCAAGCTCTGCCTAGGATGCCTGACCTAGGCAGGGCCCAAGGGTAATTTAGGTTGACTCTGGTGGGATCCCCAGCCTCTGGTCTTGAGGTGCCACCCCCTGCCTCCCAGCTCTCCACACTGGACCGCATACACCGTGTGTTAAGACTGCAGACGCTGCAGTCACGGCATATGTCCTCGGCTCCCTTGCACCCTGACTTCGAGATGTCCACTCCCAGGCCTGAGCGCATTAAGCTGAGCATCTGGATACCCTTCCATTCTGGCCATTCCCTCCCTGACGTGCGGTCCCGGACCAATGGCACTGGCAACGGGAGGAAGTGAGCTGGGAAGACAGAAATGCAGGCTGGAGGTCAGGCAGTCAGGTGACAAAGGCCGAAGCAGAGGGGCCTCTCTGCCCCACCCTCTGGAGGTGTGGGCAGGAATGTGCCAGCCACGCCAGGCCAGAATTCTCCTGGGCCGCTGGGGGAGCTGTTGTGTTTGTTTACATTAGAAAGGGAAGGGGAGAAAAAGGCAGGCGGAGAAAGTGGGAGCTGCTGAGTCTCTGAGGGAGAATGAGGCGGCTTCTGAGCAGACAGGTAGGGAGCGCCCGCTGCAGAGCGGGCAGGGAGCCTGTGGGGTCCAGGAAGTGCCAGAGGGGAGGGGGGGCCATTTCATGGAGCAGATACAGGCAGGGTGGGGGCAGGTAAGAAAAGAAAACTAAACCAGAGGGGTAGGGACAGGACCCTGTGTCAGCTAGAGACCTGAGTAGGCAGCAGAGATGGGGGGAGAGGGGAGCCGGGATGGAGGAGGCCAGAGCTGAGGGCAGGCTGAGGAAGGCAGGCGAGGGCAGTCCAGCCTGGGCCTTTGTTCCCGCAGGAGGGAAGCGAGGGTGGAGTCAGCTTTCAGGACTGGGGCTCCTCCTCCATCAGGAGTGGGGACCTGGCCAAGTCCACAAACCCCAGGGCCCAGAGGTGGTGGGGGCCCCCGTCCCTGACACCCCACCTGTGTGCCCCCAGGCATTCTGCTGTCCATACTGCAGCTTCCTGAGCCCAGAGTCCGAGCAGGTGAGGGCTCACGCGCTCTCCCAGCACGCGGTGCAGCCCACGTTCCGGTGCCCGCTATGCCAGGAGCAGCTGGTGGGCCGGCCTGCCCTGCACTTCCACCTCAGCCACCTCCACAACGTGGTGCCCGAGTGTGTGGAGAGGCTGCTGCTTGTGGTGAGTCCGGGGGGCAGGGGCCAGTGGCTGTGTGGCTGGGAGTGTGTGCTGAAGGCAGTGGCTCTGACAGGAGTCGAGAGCTGGAGGCAACCTGGGGGCTGAACCTGTCCGGCAGCCTCTGCCCGCTGGTGAGGAAGCACCACTGAGGCGTGCGAGGAGCTGGCTTCCACTGCAGGCACGGCTGAGGCTGTAGGACAGCAGAGGCCGCAGCCAGGGGTTAGGTGGGAAGTTAGAGGAGCCCGGAGCTACGCTGGGCACGACCAGGCGTGGAGCCGGGGGGTCTGGAGTAGAGGGCCAGTGGGGGGAAGTCACTGACCGCTCTTCCATCTCAGGCCACAACTGTAGAGATGACCTTGACGACCAAAGTGCTGCCCGGGCCTGCTCTAAGCCCTCTGGGAGACGGCCCAGAGCCCCCCTCTCCCGCACCGGAGCCTGTGCCCAGCAGAGCACACACCACAGGTAAGGATTGGATGGCAGACCTCCCAAGGTGGCAGGACAGGGGACCTGGGTTCCTTGAACAAAGTAGATCTGAAGACAACTGAGCAGGGACCACGTGTGCTAAGCCCCTTCAGTCGTGTCCGACTCTCTGAGACCCCAGGGACTGTAGCCCGCCGGGCTCCTCTGTCCATGGGGATTCTCCAGGCAAGAATACTGGAGTGGGTTGCCAGGCCCTCCTCCAGAGGATCTTCCCAACCCAGGGATCGAACCCACGTCTCTTATGTCTCCTGCACCAGCAGGCGGGCTCTTTACCACTAGTGCCACCTGGGAAGCCCGAAGCCAGGAGGAGTTACCCTAGATGTTAAGTGGGTGGGGTCTGACTCAGAAATGGTTCCCTTCTCACTGCGCCCCCTTCTCTCTCCCCTAGATGGCCCTCACCTGACCCCAGAAGCCAGTCCCGATCCTCTTCCTGAGCCTCCCCCACCCTCAGTCGATGCCCCAGACAAGCCCACGGGAAGCCCTGACCAGCCCCCATCTCCAGCCCAGTCTCCAGCCCCTCGTCCTGATGCCCAAGCTGAGGAAGTAGCGCCTCCACCCACCATGGCTGAGGAGGAGGAGGGGGCTGGTGGGGAGCCCCGCCCTGCAGAGCCCACTCCAGCTGACTCTCGACACCCTCTGACCTATCGGAAGACCACCAACTTTGCCCTGGACAAGTTCCTCGACCCTGCTCGGCCCTACAAGTGCACTGTGTGTAAGGAGTCCTTCACGCAGAAGAACATTCTCCTGGTCCATTATAACTCGGTCTCCCACCTGCACAAGATGAAGAAGGCCGCCATTGACCCCTCCGGCCCAGCACGAGAAGCTGGCGCCACGCCTGCCACCGCTGCCGCCACAGACAAGCCCTTCAAGTGCACGGTCTGCCGCGTCTCCTACAACCAGAGCTCCACCCTGGAGATCCACATGCGCTCCGTCCTGCACCAGACTCGCTCCAGGGGAGCCAAGAGCGACGCCAAGGCCGAGGGGCCAGAGCGAGGCCCCGAAGAGCCCAAGGAAGGCGAGACTGAGGGGGAGGCAGGCCCTGAGAAGAAGGGCCCTGAGCCTGGCGGCTTCCTATCTGGACTGCCCTTCCTGTCCCCTCCCCCGCCTCCCCTGGACCTGCACCGATTCCCAGCCCCGCTCTTCACCCCCCCAGTCCTGCCCCCCTTCCCTCTCATGCCTGAGTCACTGCTTAAGCTCCAGCAGCAGCAGCTGCTCCTGCCCTTCTACCTCCATGACCTCAAGGTAGGGCCCAAGCTAGCACTGGCTGGGCCTGCACCCCTGCTGTCCCTGCCGGCGGCCGCCCCTCCTCCCCCACCCCCACCTCCGAAGGCTGAGCTGGCCGAGCAAGAGTGGGAGCGGCCCCCTACGACAGAAGAGGGGGCTGAGGCAGGGCCCCCTTCTCCCCCACACCCAACACCCAACGAGGCAGCCCGCACCGCAGCCAAAGCCCTTCTAGAAAACTTCGGGTTTGAGCTGGTGATCCAGTACAATGAAGGAAAGCAGGCTGTGCCCCCACCCCCAACCCCACCCCCCCCAGAGGCCCTGGGGGGCGGGGACAAGTTGGCCTGCAGGGCCTGTGGGAAACTCTTCTCCAATATGCTTATCCTCAAGACACATGAGGAGCATGTGCACCGCCGCTTTCTGCCCTTTGAGGCCCTGAGCCGATACGCTGCTCAGTTTCGCAAGAGCTATGATAGCCTCTACCCGCCCCCTGCAGAGTCCCCCAAACCGCCCGATGGGCCCCTGGATTCCCCTGCTCCCCAACTGGGCCCACCTTTCCTGGTCCCAGAGCCTGAGGCAGGGGGGGCCCGTCCCCCTGAGGAACGAGGCCGGGCCGGAGGACGCTGGCCCCCAGAGGAGGATGAAAGCGCCAGAGGGAATCTTCCTCCCCTGGTGCCTGCAGGCCGCCGCTTCTCCAGAACCAAGTTCACAGAGTTTCAGACCCAAGCCCTGCAGTCTTTCTTTGAGACCAGCGCCTACCCCAAGGATGGCGAGGTGGAGCGGCTCGCAAGCCTCTTGGGTCTGGCTAGCCGTGTGGTGGTGGTGTGGTTCCAGAACGCCCGCCAGAAAGCTCGTAAAAATGCCAGTGATGGTGGGCCTGCACCCAGTGGAGGAGGCACCGGGGGAACCTCTGGCTGCAGGCGCTGCCACGCCACCTTCTCCTGTGTTTTTGACTTGGTGCGGCACCTCAAGAAATGCTATGACGACCAGCCTGCTGAGGAGGAGGAGGAAGAGGTAGAGAGAGGGGAAGAAGAGGAAGAGGCAGAAGATGTCGCGGAGGAGGAACAGGGCCCGGAGCCCCCAGCAGGGCCTGAGGGCCCACCACCGGAACCCTCAGACAGGGAGGAGCTGGGCCAGGCAGAGGCCATGATGCTAGAGGGCAAAGAGCCCGAAGGCAGGGCCCCTCCCTCGCCTTCCCCAGTCCATACCTGTGACCAGTGCGCCCTGTCTTTCCCCAACCAGGACCTCCTGGCCAACCACCGCCGGCTCCACTTCCTGCCACCTGTGCAGCCCAGCGCTGCCCCCCACCTCCTAGACCTGCCCATGCTGGTGTTTGGGGAGCGAAACCCCCTGGTGGCAGGCACTCCGCCAGTGCCAGGGCCACCCCTCAAACGGAAGCACGAGGACGGTAGCCTGTCCCCCACGGGCAGTGAAGCGGGGGTGGGTGGGGAGGGCGAGCCCCCCAGGGACAAGCGCCTGCGCACCACCATCCTGCCCGAGCAGCTGGAGATCCTGTACCGCTGGTATATGCAGGACTCCAATCCCACACGCAAGATGCTCGACTGCATCTCCGAGGAGGTGGGGCTCAAGAAGCGCGTGGTGCAGGTCTGGTTCCAGAACACCAGGGCGCGGGAGCGCAAGGGCCAGTTTCGAAGCACCCCTGGGGGAGTGCCCAGTCCAGCAGTCAAGCCCCCTGCTACACCCAGCCCTGCACCCTTCCCCAAGTTCAGCGTCTTGCTGGGCAAGGCAGATGATGGGGCTGGGAGGGAGGCCCCTAAGAGGGATGCGCCTGCTCTTCCCTACCCCCCGGTCACCCCAGCTGCCGGGCCCCTGCCTTTCCTGCCACCTGGGAAAGAGGCCCCCGCTCTGACACCAGAGCCACCTGTACCTCTCCCAGCTCCCCCTCCACCCGGTGAGGATGAGGGCCCGGAGGAGCCATCAAAAGCTTCTCCAGAGAGTGAGGCCTGCAGTCCATCAGCAGGGGATTTAAGTGACTCATCAGCTTCCAGTCTGGCCGAACCAGAGTCCCCTGGGGCTGGAGGGACCAGTGGGGGCCCAGGAGGTGGGGGTGGAGTTCCAGATGGGATGGGGCAGCGGCGCTATAGGACCCAGATGAGCAGCCTGCAGCTGAAGATCATGAAAGCCTGCTATGAGGCCTACCGCACCCCAACCATGCAGGAGTGTGAGGTGCTGGGCGAGGAGATCGGGCTGCCCAAGAGAGTCATCCAGGTCTGGTTCCAGAATGCTCGCGCCAAGGAGAAGAAGGCCAAGCTCCAAGGGGCAGCAGTTGGTGGGGCTGGGGGCAGCAGTGAGAGCCCCTTGGCAGCCCAGCGCACTGACTGCCCCTACTGTGACGTCAAATATGACTTCTATGTCTCCTGCCGAGGCCATCTCTTTTCCCGCCAGCACCTGGCCAAGCTTAAGGAGGCAGTCCGAGCCCAGCTGAAGAGTGAAAGCAAGTGTTACGACTTGGCACCGGCACCTGAGGCACCCCCAGCTCCCAAGGTTCCGCCCGCCACCGCACCTGCCTCTGTGCCCCTTGGGGCTGCCCCGGCCCTGCCTCGCCTGGCCCCGGTCCTCTTGTCTGGCCCAGCTCTGGCCCAGCCCCCACTGGGCAGCCTAGCTCCTTTCAGTTCAGGTGAGTGAGAGCTTGGGAGGAGCTGGGCTTCAGAGGGCATCTCCCTCTAATGGGGTGTTCTTCCTGTTCCTTCCTGACTCCTCTGCCTCCAGTCTCATCCTGGGCCTCCCTGTGTTTCCTACTGGTGCGGGAGGGAAGGGAGCATGGAGGCTAGGTGGTGGAAGGCCTGAGTGTGCAGGAGGTCGTCTCCAGCAGGCAGGATGGTGGTGCCGGGAGGTGGCTGATCAACACTCTTCATCTTCCTAGGCCCTGCAGCCTCCTCAGGCCTCCTTGGCCTCGCCACTTCGGTCCTACCTGCTACCACAGTGGTCCAGACTGCTGGCCCAGGCTGCCCTTTACCTCAGAGACCAGTTCCTGACCAAACCAACCCCTCTCCAGCAGGCACCACTGACTCTGCCCCAGGCCCACCCCCCGAACCCTCTGGGGACAAGGTCTCTGGTGAGCGAAAGCCAGTCGCAGCCCCCACCAACTCCTCTGCTGACGCCCTCAAGAACCTCAAAGCATTGAAGGCTACTGTCCCAGCCCTGCTGGGGGGCCAGTTCCTGCCTTTCCCATTGCCTCCTGCAGGGGGTGCCACACCGCCAGCAGTCTTTGGCCCCCAGCTGCCGGGAGCCTACTTCCAGCAGCTCTATGGCATGAAGAAGGGGCTGTTCCCCATGAACCCGGTGATACCTCAGACCCTCATCGGACTGCTCCCCAACGCCCTCCTCCAGCCACCGCCCCAGGCCCCCGAGCCCACAGCCACAGCGCCTCCGAAGCCACCCGAGCTGCCTGCTCCCAAGGAGGGGGAGGCTGGGGAGGCCGATGAGCTGCTGACGGGCAGCCCTGGCATCTCCACCGTGGATGTGACCCACCGCTACCTGTGCCGCCAGTGCAAGATGGCATTTGACGGGGAGGCCCCGGCCACTGCTCACCAGAGATCCTTCTGCTTCTTTGGGCGGGGCTCTGGGGGCTCCGTGCCCCCCCCGCTGCGGGTGCCCGTCTGTACCTACCACTGCCTGGCATGTGAGGTGCTGCTGAGCGGGCGAGAGGCCCTAGCCTCGCACCTGCGCTCCTCGGCCCACAGGCGCAAGGCGGCCCCGCCCCCGGGGGGCCCACCTGGCACGGCCACCAACGCTGCCACTGCCGCCACGGCTGCGGTGGCTTTTGCCAAAGAGGAAGCAAGATTACCTCACACGGACTCCAACCCCAAAACGACTACTACCTCTACACTTCTAGCTTTATAAACAGATAAACCAAGATGTGGGGGAAGGGAGGGCCTTAGGTCTCTTACTCCAAGGGGTGTGTGGGGAGCTCAAATCCTTCACCCCCGGCCCCGCCCACCTCACGGGAATCTCAGTTCCCACCCCCAGTGGGCTTCACACCTCACCTCCAGCAGAATCCTGCCTCCTCCCCCACCCCCGCCGACACGCCGATCCTTCGCAAATTCTTGCCCCTTGGTCTCCACGGGCGCACACACCCATCTTCCCATCTTGATTATCCATTAACATCTGCCTGCCCACCAGGCACAAAATCTCTCCTTGGTTTCATCTTCCTCTTTCCTACTGAATTCCCAGTCACCCCTCCAACTCCTATAACCATGCTGTTCCACTGACTGAGAAAACGCCAAAAGAAAAAAAAGGAAGGAAAACAAGAAAACCCAAGACAAAGAAGGGGAAGGAAAATAAACTCTGCCATTGCCCCTTCTTTTCCCTACCCCCCTCGGCTAGAGTACCATACGGCTCACAAACTCCTCCCAAATACTCAGCTGGCTCCCAAGGCTGAAGCCTGAGATGGGCAGGGAGCCCACGAAACTCTAACCAAACTGGAGGTGAGCAGGGAGAGGTGCCCCGGCTTACTCTCCTCACAGCCCGCCTGCCTCACCGGACGGGAGCCCCTGCGGCCTGGACTCCAGGCGAAGTCGCCACCAGGAACCCCTCTGCCAACCCCCACCCTGCACCCTGGGAACTGCAGTTAACTTATCCTCAAAGGCTTTAAACACAGAGATCCTCTCAGCAGCCGTGGGCCTGCCCCTTGTCCCAGCCCTGCCACGTGGGGATCCAGCCTCTGGGACCAGCGCCCACCAACGGCAAATCCAAAGTTCTTTTAAAAAAAACTGAAACACACACACAACCAAAAAAAAAAAAAAGAGTACGAACTCGTGTGGGAGAGATGGAGAGACCAGACCAGAGGAATGAACTAATGACAAACTTGGAAAACAAGGGGAAAAAAAAAAAAAAAGCCTGAAAACTCTCCCATCAAACAAGTGTTTTTTTTTTTTTTTCCTGTTTGTGTCACTCCCCACCCCACCCCATTTTAAGGGTTTCTTTGAACCACCTTGTCTCTGGAAGATCAATGGCTTTAGTCCTTGCTTGGGTACAGCGGTCCTGGAGACTGCCAGCAGTATAGCCCTGCCCTGTACTGTGCCCAGCCACAAGCTGGTATTGGGGAAAAGGTTAAAGGTTTAACCTTTGCCACAAGCTGGTATTGGGGAAAAGGTTAAAGGTTTAACCTTTAACCACCTTTAACCTGGAAGCTGGGAGAGACCCATCCTTGCCCCCTGAACTGAGTGTTTTCTCAGGACAGGTAACATCCCCTCATTCTCAGCTGTGGGTTAGGAAAGTCAGTGTCACTGAAAGTGGCTTGGCCATCTCAGGAGGAAAGGGGTGGACTGGACTGGGCAGTTAGGTTTCTGAATCTTTCATGTAGTTGCCTCCATCTACTCATTCACTTCTTTCACAACTCTTCTGTTCCCTTCCTGGTGCCCCCTTCACATTTCTGGCACTTCTTGAACTTTTTTGTTTGTGGGGACCCTTCCTCCCCATCTGTGTTCTTAACCCCCAAACCCTATCCTGTGCCCTGGCTTCCAGCTTCCTCCAGCCACATCTACCTCCTCCAGGAACCAGCAGCTTCTGGAGGTACCCCCCAAAAGAGGTGCTCCCTGTGAGGCTCATAGGGCCTAGAGCTGATGACATCCAAGGAGCTGGGTGGGCAAGGAGATGACTGAAGCCCAAGGTCAATCTTTGATAGGATGAGATCCCCCAGGGAACCAACAGATGAGGAATCAGCTAGAAGGGTTTAACCTTTAACCACCTTTAACCTCGTTTTTCTGTAAGAATCAAGTGGTAACTGTGGCAACCTCAAAGCCTACCTGCAGTGGCACTGGGTGGAAAAGCAGGTATTTTAGCAAAGAAAAGCCTGCAGAAACTTTCCAGTCCTCCAGATGGCTTCTCCTCCAACCCTTGCCCCTAAGACCTCCCCTTTCTAGGTGGTTTCCTTCCACATGCTCCCTTCAGGCTGCTTCTGCTACCATTATCCATTTCATACATACACACACGCTCATCCAGCCAGCCCTGGGACTGATTTCATGGTCTGTCAGTCACTCCTCAAACATATTCATGCTGAAGCAGTGGCTCATGTGCAGAAAAGATAGAAGGGGAAAAGGGACGGGAAAACTGCTCAGGCCCTAGTCCCCATTATGTTCTGTGAATCTCACTTCCGGGCCCATTCATTTCTGAAATTAAAAGCTCCAACTCTAGCAAATCACGGGTTGGGTGGATTAGTTATCCTTATGATGCTAAATACACCAGTTACAAATACAGGCAAGAGGAGTGAAACTGCCCAACCGTGGGCTCTCTCTTGCGGCCCCCCCTTTTCCCTTTTCCCCACCTTTCTACTTTTCTCTCATGCACACCTCCCATCCTTTGCCCTCTCCTGTTGAAATTCTGTGTATAAAATTATTTTCTTAGCAGCATGTATATGAGGAAAGAAGCTTTTTCACTTTGTGCTTTCTGGGAATGTGATTTGTGTATAAAAGTTACAAACAAAAATTAGAAGAAAAAAAAGAGGAGGAAAAAAGAAAATATTTTAAAAAAACACACTGGCAAACACCTGGTGTGGCATGATTAGAGGTGTGGTATCATGCATTTTGGGGATTTACAGCCAGGGTAGGTTGGCTTTAGTTTGAACCATGAATATCTTCTCCAGGAGTTAATATAGCCACAGGTTCATCCTCCTCTTGCTCTTCAACACAATTTCTTACACCCAGATTCCCTGGTGCGGAGACACCATGTACATTCACAGTCGTGAACTGGAGCTGACTATGGAGCTGTCCTTACCAGGAATTCTGTAATCTGGGGACACAATAGCCTGGCCAACTGCTGACTAAAGTCAGTCAACGTGCTTCTTTCTGGAAGGTGCCATTCCACGTTGCCAGTGGCGTGAAGCATTCCTCCCCAACCCCTTCCCAAGACAAGTCCTCCACTTATGCTCTGGAGATTACATGAGTGGGTAGTTCTGTGGAGAGAGGCTGAGTCGGCATGGCCCCGTGAAAAATGCTACAGGTGAACGCCCAGTTGCCCAGATTGAAATGTGTAGCTTCTGTGAAGCAGTAGACCAACCTGCGTGGGCAGGACATCCACTCCTGTAGTGGGTACAGTACATCCACCACGTCCTGTAGCACCCACCCCGCCCCACCCCCCAGCTCTAAAGTGAGCCTGAATCAGTGGCTCGTAAGATTGGTCTTCCATGGCTTGGGGCAAAGGCCTAGGGTTTCTGACATACATAAGTCCTAAAGCACCCAAATTCTGGTCCATCCTACTTATTGTGATCTTAGCTGTCTTTGCTCTAAGCCAGAGCCTATTTGGGGATGGCTTAAGGTACCCAATTCTGAACTAGGAGCAAAAATCAAAGTCTGTAGAATGAGAAAATCTGAAGACTTGTTGGCCAAATGGGTCAGAGTCTGCAAGAGGACCACAGAAAGAGAGCTGTTCTTCCCTGACCCTCTGGCCTCTGGCACAGACTTACAGAAGCACGCACAAGAACCGAGAAAGCCAGTTACTCCTGGCACAGTGGCGCCCACCTGTTTAATTCCTTCTATTTGTTCCTTCACCATATTCAGGGCTTTTAGACCACATCACTGATTCCCCAAATCTTGGCCACTCTGAACACTCGATCATCGAATCATTCACCCCTGTATAGATATATACACCTGAAATACAGCACGCTGCAAACGCAACTGCACCAACAGAACAAGCAAGCACAGCTTCCGAAACAGCATCAGAACCATGCGGAAAGCTGCACGGATACACACAGATGCCAGCAAGGAGAGGCTGCACGGGCTTACAGGCGCAAGGGCCGTGCCCCAGAGTCACCAACTGCCCTCCCGTTAAGTAGAAACACCCTCCAATACACAGTCGTCTTCTTCACACACTAACTCAGAAAAGCTTATAAACAGAGAAATGTAACCAGTATCAGGAGGAGTGACCAAATGTTGACCACTAGTCCATGGAAAGGACCTTAAACTCCTCTGCTGTGTGATGCTGGGAAGAGGGAGGTAGAAGAGAAACCAGAGAGAAACTCTGGGGAAAACACAGGGGTAAACTGGGCTGGGAGCCTGTGTTACAGGAAGGGCCAGGTATTGGGGAGCAACTAAGAAACTTGTAAGCCTTCAGGATGTCATTCCTAGAGGATTGAGTAAGGAAGAAATGCCCTGATTCCAATGAAGCTCTGGCTCTGATAAGAAAGTCTAGTGTCCCAGCCTCAAGGGGTTACAGCATTATAGCGTGGCTACATCATGAAAAGATCAAATGAAAGAAAACCCAGAGAGGATGTCTGCAGAAGACCTAGACCACCACTCATTAAATTTAGAGGAAGATAGGAAATGATCCTCAGGGGAAGCCTCCCAGGGAAAGACATAAACTCTGAGAAGAACATAAAATTGAGTGAGGACCCACCCCACCATTCTCCTTCGTGTAGAGAATCCCCACAGCCTTCAGACAAAGGAGAGACAAGGGGTCAACGGCATTATTCCCTGTCAGCAGTCTGAGCTTCATGCTTCCTGCAGCTCCCAGCCACGGAGAGGTGTCTGATAGATGCTAGCAGAGAAGCAGGTGGATTATCAGTGGACCAGAAAGACGGTGGTGGGGGTCGGGGTGGGGGAAGGTGACCGGCATTGATTCATACCTACCCTGGCCATACAGACTCTTACACAGACAGTGGCTAAAAGCCTGGAACAAGGCATCGGCAGGAGCTCAGCACTGCCCACATCTATAGGCCCTCCCTGATATCCCAGGCTGCAGCATGTCCTCTCTGCCAGCTTGCCCTCCACTGTGCTCAAACCAGGAGAGCCCCGCCAAGTGCCCAAACAGCCGCACCGGCTGCAACTCACTAAGCACTGGCCTCTGCCGAGCTCTGCTTCCACTTCCAGGGACCCTCACCTGCCTCCAGAAAGAAGCCCAGCCCATACTGAGCTGCACGGTCCACATCCAACTGCCTGTGCCGCAGCCAGCCATCTCCCGACACCACTAACCTAAGGGGTTCTCAGTGGTGAGGTGTCAGAAACAGGGCAGCCAACCATCAAACCTGGGGGTTGAAAGCGTCCCATGAGGGATTCTTCTGCAATAATGCCTGCCAGTGAGAAACCTAGTTCTCACAAGTTAAATCTACCTGATTTGACCTCATAATCTCTCCTTTTCCTCCTGCTGCCCCCACCTAAAACACACATCCCCACAACCCACAATACGTATATCCCACCACAATGACCACATAAGGACACAAAAACGGTTGGGGTGGGTGAAGGAAGATGCAAAAGATGTGGGAAATCCAGACTTGATTAACTGTCCTCTAAGGTGACTGCCATCTCTTAGGACAGTGTTCTCAAGAGTTTTGTCCCTCTGCATCACAGTCACCTGAGAGCTTGTCTTAAATGCACATTTCTAGACCGCACCACAGACCAACTAAGTCAGCCTGCAGCATAACCTCTCTGCAGGCTTGAAGTGATTCTGTGCTTTCTGAAGTCTGAGAATGTCTGATGTATATTGTTCAGCCCCACAGACATCTGTGACCTGTCACCACTTTCCAGCATCCAAGGCTCAACCCTGCTACACCCAGGGCTGCCACAGGGGGCTAGCATCACCTCAGACTGTCTTCCTCATTACCCTGACATTTGGAAGTCTGTGTCTTTTGCTCGTGGTGACTGTTCTTGAACAGGAAAAAAGTTACAGGCATCACCCACTCGCCCCCTTGGCTGAGTCCTCCCTGTTTTCTCCTCCACTGTGGAAACCACCTTCTGAAGCTGCATCCACTTCCAGAGGTGTTGAAATCAGAATACCCCCAGCCCGGGCAATGCCTTTACTCGCCTCTGGGCAGGTCCTACCCTCATTAGAGCCACCCAAGCTCCCATGACATCATCCAGAGCCGCCAGTTCTTCTACTTGAAGATCTTCCTAGTCACTGACTACCCAGGAAGCAAGGAAAGCCCAACGTGCTACATGGAGGCCCATAGTCCGATTTAGCAGGACTGCTGATGGCACTGCACCTGGAGGTGTAGGGACAGTCTCTGTTACCACAGATGCTGGGGTTCTGCTCCTAAGAGCCTTCCGTTCTACCCCGGAGGGTCATTGCTCATCTGCGGTCTCTCTTCCAAGAGTGGACTTCAAAAATAGAAAAATCTGTCCACCTTGAACTGGGAAGCCAAGAAGAAATTTGTAAACACAAAATCTCCCAGAGTGGTCTTTCTGGAAGGATAAGTTCAAGGCGCCTTTGTCTTCCCTACGCCATTCCACCACTCTAGGCCTTGATCACCTCTCCATCTTTCTAGGACTGTTATCGAATATGGGCCTTATCGCAAGGGAGAAAGAACCGGTTCAACTCAACCGCAGATCAGCCAATCACACATAGAGGACAGAACAAAATCCACCCAGGTGCCAGCCGCCCCGCGATCCAGCAGCAAGGCCTGAGGGCCCCTCCCTCTTTCTTGTCTTTCCCTGCAAGTCTTTTCTGGGACCATCTTTGTGACAACAGAGCTGGCTGGCCTCTCTCCAGGATCTCATTTGCCCTCTTAGATTTTTCTTCTTCTGTCCTTGCTCCCCAGACAGGAGTGGAGTCCACCAGCCTGGCACCTTGGCTGTGACTCTTGAATATGCTCTGGTCCCTCCACGCTCTAGCTTCCCTCGGAATTCTGCTCAGATATGGATAGTGGCATCATCTCAACCCCTTTCTTGGAGGTGGTGGGGGTAGAAGGCAGGGGGCTCTGGCTGGGAGGAAGGCGGAGTCGGGGCTGACTAGAGGGCTCAGATTCAGCCCCGCTGTGGAGGACATCCTTGTGCTGCCCCATAGCAGGGCTCCACCCAGTACCTGGCACGCCTGTGTGCGCCCCTCTCCCTGCCGCCAAGTGGCGGTCGTGAGCATGTTCGGCGGCTTTGGGTTTGCTGCAGTGCCAGGGTCTGGGATGCCGTTCACGTGCCAGTGCAGCGCTGCCAAGCGTGGCGGCATCTACTTGGTTGGGTGCCAAGCGGTAGGACCCAGGTGGTGAGGGAGATGAAACAGGGCTGGGGTGCAGGGAGGGGGGAGGGGTGGAGGGCCCTAGGGAGAAGACCAGACATCTCACTTGTTAGAGTGGAGCGTCCAAATGGGATCCGCAGCAAGGTGCCCTTCTCATTCCAGATCCCGGCTAGCAAGCAAGCCCTTCCCTCCCCCGCCACGCCCGCAGAGTAACATATACAGACCAGGCGAGGGGATCTGGCCATCTTTAGCAGCAAACTGGCTGGCGGCCAGGCAGGACTGCCAGCCTCTCCATCCTCCTTCCTTGGGGTCTTGGCAATGGCGTGCTTTCTCCTTTGTGTCCTCATGCCTCTCTCCGTCTGTTGCTCTACTCCCCATGCCTAAGAGGGAACGGGAAGGAGGTCCTGGCAGAAAAAAGTCTGTGTTCCCAAACAACTCTCTCTCATACACACACACACTCACACACACTCACACCCAACATCTTGCCTCCTCCCTTCTCACTCCTGGCACAAGCCTCTCAACCAGATTAGCAAGAGGCATTGCCACCCTCCCCCACTCCACACAACACCAGAGCCCGTGCCAGGCTCCCTGAGCATTCATTGCCAGCACCCACCCGCCTCCTGCCAGGTCCCCTTGCCTCTTCCGCGCTCCAACAAAAGGCTGGCCTGCCAGCCCAAAGAGTCTCCCTGGGGAGCGGTGGCACAACCTCTTCTCTTGGCTCTTAGAAGCTCTCTGGGCACTTGCCTGGCCTCTCCCTCCACCACTTCACGTTCCCAGGCTGGAGAGGACTAACCACCTCACAGTCCGACCAGTTCCCAGAGCTGAGCTCTAGATGGACAGCGATATCAGTAACATCCGTACCCCTCCCCTCTGCCTCCTGGGGCCCATTCTTGCAGCATCCGCTCGGAGCGCCAGCCTGACAGATGTGATGCCAATGGCTCCTGGGTACCGAGCCTTCCTCCCAGAGCACCAGGACTCCCGCCACTGCCCCCTCCTCATTTGCCTCCCTCCATCTCCACAGGCACAAGGGTGGCAGCTGCAGTGCCATGCCTGTAAGCAGGCAGCGTGAAGCAACTCAGGCACCTGCTTCTGTTCACCCAGGCCCCAAACCTCTCCCCTCCTTCCACCCGATCCCTCTGTCCTTCGGGTGGGACATTAGACTGGCGACCGCAGTGCCAACCCCCACCCATGCCCAGGAGGCTCACATACAGCACTCACTTCTGCGTACACATATGCACGCGCGCGCGCACACACACACACACACATACACACACGGCCCCTTGAGTGCCAGGCAGCGGTGGCAGACACACAGCAATGCATAGTGACTGGTATACCCGAGGAGGCAGCCAGATTCAGCACCTGATCCAGCACCCATTTGGGATTGGGTGGGTAGGCGGGCAGGCAGGCGGGCGGAGGGGTGATGGAGGCAGGCGATGGCCCTAGGTTGGCAGCCGATGGAGCTGGGAGAATGGAGGGAACAGATGCTCTTTGCCCAGCCTCCCTCCCTCTCTGAGATCAGTGCCAAGCTGGGGGGATGGGGAGAGGGAGGATGGGGGAAGGGTGGCATTTGGAGGCTGGCAGAGGGGGGAGCTGGGTCCGCCCAGGCTGGGCAGTGCCGGCACTGGCTGCTGCCTCTCCACTCTGCCATCTGTCTCGCTTCTCCCCCCACCCCCTTTCTCTCTCTCTCCTTCATCCACAGCAAAATGAAGAGAGGAAAACAGGGTCCTCATTCCACCCACCCCCAACCTCTGCCGGACCCCTCTCATCCTCCCACAACTCACCACACTACACCACCACCAAGCCATCTGCGCTGTCTCCTCTGGCTCGGTCACCTTCTTTCCTTCGCCTTCGCCCTCACACCAAGACGGGTGCAATGTTTTTAAAAACAGATACATGTATATTTTACAAAGCAACTTAAAAGGAAAACTATTTTCTTTGGGAATGTCGTGTCCTTCTGAGTCTGGGTCCTCGGTGCCAATGTTTATGGCAGGCAAAGGGAGGGCACCCTGTCCTCAGCTGGTGCCCATGAATCCCATGCCAGGGAGGAGGGGTGGCTGGGGTGGGGTGGGGGCGGGGTGGGGTACCGGGAGAGCTCTCTTCTCTCTGCGCCTGTGGTGGTTTCTTTTTTTTTTCCTCCTTTTCCACTTCCGGAGCAGATTCAAATAGATCTAGAGCCTTCCCCACCCCCAGTTCCCAGGGCCCCTGTGCCCTTCTCTCCCTGCTTTTGATTTTATTCCTCGATCACCCTTTCCTTTTTTGTGTGTGAGTGTGTGCGTGTGCGTGCATGTGAGTGTTTGCATCCATGGCGGTGGGCACAGTGCCAGCCACCGCACAGCCATCTGCGATGCCTTCTGCAGCCTCCTCTTTTCCTCCCTGCCACCTCCAGCCCCCAACTCCCCTGCACCCCAGCTCTCCACTCCCAGCCCCCAATCATTAATTAGCTACTGAATTAATTAAACCATGAATGCTAATTAACATTCCTAAAGGGCAGGCTGCCAGGCTGGGGGGACAGAAGGGGTGTGAAGAGGAGTCTGGGATGGGGGAGGAGGAAAGAGAGCTTGTCTGCTTAGGAGCACAGTGGGGGCAGATGGAAAGAACCCAAAAGAAGAGGAAAGAGAAGGAGAACAGAGTGATGAGACAGGGACATGGGAAACGGCATGGAAAAGCTGAGTCCAACTGACAGCAACCCAGGCTTTCCTGCCCAAATAAGACACAGCTTACTGCCCGTCCCCATCCAGCCTGGAGAAGGCTCAGTATACATTCCTAGGGTGGGAGACTCTGGCTGCTTTTTTCCTGTCTCTTAGAGAAAACCAACTCCAAACCAGTCAACAGCTACTACCTCTCCAGCCAACCACAATGACCCTCAGATTAGGTCACCAAGATGAGACTCTGGGCTCACAGGAGCCCTCTTGACTTGGCCTTCCCTACCCTGTGAGCCTCTGCTGCTGGGAGACATGTGGCAGTGTATGTGGACCCATGAGGGGTGTCAGTTTCACAGGAGTCAACGGCAGTTCGCTGAAGATAAACGACTGCCTGCAAGGCTGCCCTAGGAAGACTGTGACAAAGACAGTCCCTTTAGGATTCCAGAGGAGGAAAAGTGGACACTCCTACCCACCTTGAAGACCAAGAATTTGGGGAAAAGACAATAAGAGTAATTTTGAGTTGCTGTTTTTTAAAAAAAAGATACCAGTATAGCAAGACTTCTGAAGGTACTCTATGACATGCAAATCTGATGAGATGCGCCTCAGAAAAATGGGTCTATCAAATTATTTGGGAAATACTCTATTTTCTCCCTCTTAAGAGATTCAAAATGTATAGTGGTGTGTTAAAGGCGCTGAGAAATTCTGTAAAAGAAAAAAAAAAGTTTTGAATGCTTTTAATCCCAATTCTCAAACTCACTGGGACCTGGAACTCTGATTTAAAATCTTTCTAATGTAATGTATTTATTCCCAGAGAAGCAGTGCCCCACTTTGGGGAAAGCCCTATCAAGTGCTCAGGGGTGGTCCTGGCCCGGAAGCCGGCCGCTGGACAAGCTGGCCCCGAGTGTGGCATTCCAGAAAGAAAGCACAGGGCCCAGGCTCCAGTCTGCCGAGTGCAGTGCAGCAAAGCACCAAACCAACTCACAGCGGAGCAACGGTATCACTCTTAGGGTCACAGACCTGTATCTTCAGAGCTGGAAAGACACCTTAGCAACCATCACGCCTAATCTTTTCACTTTAGAGTAAGAGGAACCGAGACTCAGAGAGGTGAAGTGATTTGTCCAAGGTAACGGAGCCTGTCCAAGGTCACTGATAACACTGATGTTAGGACTGGGATTTTCTGACCTCTAGCTCTGCTCCCCTATTTTCTACCGTTAAAACTTCAGGCAAGGCCAGCACAGGTTTTATCATAAACGTGTATCTAAAAGTTTCACCCAGACCCCCTTCTTCCTCTGTGACTAAGGCCTGGGCCTGTCTTTCCCATCCTGCCCTGGCCCTCACGGCTCCCTCTTCTAAACCTCCCCCCGCCCCCGCCCACTTGCCAGAACCCCCAGCATCCACCTGCCTTCAGAGAGTGTATTCCCTTGGAAGTACGGATGGGTGGCAGGAGTTCACATTTTACAGACTCTCCCGAAGTGTTCCTGATACCCTGGGTTCACAGCATCAGCTCTGAGCCATCTCTGCCTTCCCTTCCAGGACACCCCAACCCCACTACATATCATTGGTATCGACCCCAAGCTTTTACTCCCATCACAGACTCCACCCTATCCTGGTCAGGTAATCCCAGATGTCTCCGGGACACCTCCTGCTATATTCCTAGCAACTTTCCCTCTCCCTGTCCTTCTCACTTTGGCACCTACAGTCCCCAAGGTTGCTTGGCCTTGCCATCAGTCCTTAGGAGAATGGGCTGTCTTCAACCTGCAGAGACACATGACTCACGAGAGTGAGGAGACCCCAGAGCCAGCCTTGGAGATGTGCCAGGGCCCACAGACCCCCAAGTTTCTGAACACCCATCCCTCTGCCACAGCATGGGCCTATCTTTTCCAGCATAGACCTTTGGGGAGCTGGCAGACAATGGAGACAGATGGGGTCAAGCACATCTCAAATGCTGAAGAACAGTATTAAATTGTGGGGTTTTTCTTTTGGCCACCCTGCATGGCTTGTGGGATCTTAGTTCCCTGACCAGAGATCAAACCTGAGCCCTCGGCAGTGAAAGTATGGAGTCCTAATCCTGGCCCTCCAGAAGAGTCTCACTATGTGGGAATATACAGGGGAATATGGGTCCTGGTAAGGGCTTCCCCAGTGGCTCAGAAGGTAAAGAACCCCCTGCAATGCAGGAAACTCAGGTTCAATCCCTGGGTCGGGAAGATCCCTTGGAGAAGGAAATGGCAACCCACTCCAGTATTCCTGCCTGGAGAATTCCATGGACAGAGGAGCCTGGCATTGGGCTACAGTCCATGGGGTCACAAAGAGTTGGACATGAATGAGCGACTTTTACTTTCTTTCATGGGTCCTATTGTATAAGTCTGGCCCAGTTCACAGCCACGCTTCCAATATATAAACTCCCCCACAACTACACAAGTATGACGGCCCTCTTAACAAGATAACTCACCACACCATTTAAGACAGAATAGCTTTGATAATTTTAATTTGCTTAAGAGATTGACATCCAAATTTGCAGACATCACAAGGTCCCTTGGAGCTCTAATCTCAGAATCTGTAAGTGCACGGGCTGACTCTCCTCCTTCCCTCCCATGTGCCCAACAGGATGGCCTTTTGCCCCTGGGCTCAAAGAGCCACTTCAGAGTGTGCCCCACTGTCCAGCTGCTGGCTACACCCCCAGCTGAAGAACGATATGATAGAGGGGGGACAAAGTAGAGTCAACTATCCAACTAGGGTGGGCAGGAGGTAAGACCTAGATGTGGTCACAGGTAACCCCCCCCCCCCGCCTTTTTTTTACATTGTTTTATAGAAAGCATTTTAGGGCTGCTTTTATCCCTGGGGGACATCCCTGCTAAATTCTCCCCTTTCAGAGATCAGTGAGAGAGGCCAAAGTCCAATTTTCCAGGGTCATGGATCCCAAGCCAGTTCACGCTCCCTTCTAGTCTGTTTTATCTCCCCAACACCCAGGCACTGAGTTGCTGTCAGTGGCAGAGGCACTCTGAGCTGCAATATAAATGATGATTATTCTATTATCAAATAACATTGCCAAGCCTGGCCGGCTCCCTCCTACAGTGGCAGCAGAGGCGAGCTACAAAATTCAATATTGATAAAGCGTATATTGTCTTCTAGAACCATTATTCTGCCTGACAGCCACTCTCTAGGGCTCCCACCATTAGCAGCAAAGAAGGGAGAGACATTGGTTAGCAATGGCCTCTGGGAGGGAGGACCCTCAGGGAAGATGAAAAGTCCTCTGAATCCACCACTTCCACAGCCCAACATGAGGGTTAATCCCAAACAGAACTCCCCAGAAAAATCTAACACAGTGAACAGGAAGGGGGCCCACAGCCTGGTCCCACCTCTGCCACTCCTTCAGCACAGCCCTGGATGTCCTGTATTCTGGTAAGAAGAAGGGAATGAGCCGGAGGTTCCTTCCAGCGCTGACCCCCAATTCTGCAGCTTAGCCCATGCCTACTAAGGGTACTGTCAGTTTCCTTTTTGTACCCAAGCATGAAAAGAATTAGGGTCATGGTAGTAAGTTTCCTAGTAAAAGGGCTTAAGACTTTAAGCCGCAGACCGAAGGGCTCACCCGATCTGCTCCCCACTGCAGGCCTGTGCACTGTCTGTTTTCTAAGCCCTGTGCACTTCCTTAGACAACTGCACAGCCAGCTCCCCACCCTCCTCGTGCCCTTTACATAGGAGGTCTCCCATTTAATACTGACTCCTGACCCCACCCAACCCCTTTACCCTGCTCTACTTTTCCCTTTATCCATTGCATTTGTTACCTTCTATCTGACTTATTATTTATTTTCTACTTCTCACCTCCAGCAGGTAAACTCTACAAAGGTAGGGATCTTGGCTTTGTTCATGAGTGAACCCACCAACAATACTGCCTGACACATAGGTGGAGCTCAAAAGGATTTGCTGAATGAAGGAAGCTAAAGCTAGAAGGCTGCGTGTTTTGGTCAGCCCCATCTGACTAGTTCCATCACTTGGGGTTGGGGACAGGGAGAGATGGGTCATCATTTCAGTGCTCTCTGCCTTCCGGCAAGATGGCTAGTGAATGCCCCACATCCTCCTGTCTCCATCACAGCCTCTAGAACATGCCACTCAGGAAAACCTGGGTGTTTAAGTGGGATATTTTCTGCCGAACCCCAACCACATTGCTATCTGGTGCTCAGTCACATTGCTAAGCCTTCCTCCCAAGACTTCAGTCCCCTGCTTCAGGCTGCTCCAGACTAAATACCAACCTCTACAGCCCTGATTTTCCAGCTTGAGTAAGCACAGGAACCACCAGATAAGCTGGTTTACAATGCTCATTCCCAAGCCACCTTTCCGGAGACTCTGATTCAATACGACAGGGGAAGGACCCAGAAATATACATTTAACAACACTCTTCATTCCCCAAGGTAAATGGCAGTAACAGGAATTGTTTGGGCCACACCTTGAGGAAGTCTGGTGCAGACTGATGCTATTAATAGATTAAGTGAGCTGTATTTCTGTTTCCTCTGCATCTCCCTAACTCTGGGATGTGGCTCCAGCACCAGAAGAAATGGACCTGTGAGGTGGGTTTGCCATTTTCTTTTCTACCAGAAGCGCAAAAAATTAAAACAGCACTTTGGAGAAACATGGAAAGAAGGGAGGAAGTGGAGGAAGGCAGCAGTGTAGAGTGTAGAGCTAAGATAAAGCACACCCACATCCCAGTGTGTTGACCCTGTACCTCACATTCTGCACAGCTTCTTTAGCAGTTAGGTTCGAAGTTTAAGTATCTTATCTTGGAAAGTAAGCAGGTAAAAATGACCATGTCTAGACTGATGGAACCATCTGCCTCTGTCCATTTTATATGGAGAAATCCAGCATACATATCATGGCAGTGGCCTGGGCCTGAGCTCAGCTGGAGTGCCTCCAAGTGCTGGGTCCAACATACACTCCTGCCCAACAGGCTCTAATGGACGGGGCTGAAAAGGATTCAGTATTCCAAACACTGAGGCCACTGCTCCCTGGGGCAACTATGCCTGTCCAGGAAGGGTAACTGCTAAGCAGGTGTTCCCAAAGGGATGGCACAACCACCAATCAGACCTCAGCACAGAGACTCCTGGATTCTCTAGGATACAGGCCTGGGAGAAGAGAAACACACCAGGAGCAAGAAGGGATATCATGGCCATCCCAGGGTCCAAGGAGCAGCACGATGGCTCTGGGAGCCCAGGGTACAGCATCTAAGAGGAAGACGCAAACAGAGACAAGGAACACCCTAAGGGCTTCTTTAACCCCTGTTCTCTTTCTTCTACTCTTCAGGAATTTACTAGAGACAAGCGTTACTCATGCCCATTCCACTGAGTCGCTCAGATATGATTTGTTAGGTCAGACCCAGGACTAGGGACTGAAAAGGAGCCCTCAGTTCCCTCTATACCTCTGCTAAGTTAAGCTCATAAGTATCTGTCATCTGGAGGTCTCCTAAGGCCAAATATTAATATATTTCCTTCAATAATGACAACAATAATAGTAACCAACATTTATTTGGTACATCCTCCACATCAGGAACTATATTAACTCATTCAATTTAACAACTATGTGAGATAGGGACTATTATTACACCTATTTTACAAATGGAGAAACCGAGGCAGGAAGAGGTTAACGATAGGGAGGAGTTCCAATCAGGCAGCTTGGACTCTGGAAATCATTCTCTTAGCTCCTTTGCTCACTGACTGCTTCTGGGCTTGGGGATGGGATGGGATTTGCCCCAGGTGACAGATTTAAGACTAGGTCTAAGGGTTCTGAATCTCAGAAAAGAGCTGAGACTCAAGTCCCGACCACAAAATCAAAGAGCAGAAAAGAATTTTACAGGGAGTTCCCTGGCAGCCCAGTGGTTAAGACTTGGTGGTTTCACTGCTGTGGGCTGGGGTTCAATTCCTGGTTGGGGAACTAAGATCCCATAAGCTGTGTGGTATGATTTTCTAGTCAGTAGAGTCCACACCCCCTCTCAGTTGGGGGAACTTTCAGGCTAAGTTGGTTCGCTAGTATCCTATTCTAGAAGCTCCAACCCTGGGATACTTCTGGTTCAGTGGGTCTCATATTTATACTATTCACTATCATTTGACTAATGAGCACTTATTCTACTCCAGGCACTGGGCTACACCTGCAAAAAAGCAGCAATGAGCGCGTGGGACCAAGAGCGGACTGTTGCTGAGCAGCATAAAGTATAAGACACACAGGAGAAGGTCCAGAGGTCTCCTGTGAAAACACCACATTAAGAAACCTCAGTGTTACTCTGCAGCCTATTAACAGCAACTGAATGAGTTTAAGCAGGGGGATAATGGTAAGATTTGTGCTTCAGAGAGATGACTTTGGTGTTTAATTGGAGGCTAGATTTGAATGACGTGGGGGTAACTGGAGGTTGTGGCTGGTAGAAGTTAGAGCCGATTAGGAACTGAAACAGTGGAAACTGAAGTAGGAAGGGGAAGTAGTAAGGGCTTTCCTTAACTGAAGGCATACAGGGTAGAGTGGAGAGAAACATCCAGGGGATGCTCAGGTTCTGTGATCAGCACCTGAGCTAGGGTGATCAAGAAGATAATGGAACTACCTCCTGGGAAAGTGAATACAAGAGGTAGATGAGATGGCAACATGACGAAGCTAGCTTCAGAAATGTTATGCTCAAGTTTGTTGGATCGTCCAGACAGAGATACCCAACAAGCAGATGAATATAGGGGTTGGAAGCTCAACAAGAAATCTGAACTGAAGACAGAGATTTAGCAATTATTAGGAAATTCATGGAGTTGGAACCTTGGGAATGAATGATATCACCCTGGGAGAACATGTAAAGTAAGAAATGAAGAGGAGGATAGACTCCTTAAGGTATCTTAACGTAAAAGTGTGGGAGAAGTTGCTTGAGCCAAAAGAGACCAAGAAAGAACAGAGGGACCCAGAGACTAAGGGAGAGTGTGGGTCACAGAGCCAAGGGAGACGCATTTCAAGGAGAAGCAGTCAACAGGTCCAACGCTGGGCTCAACTGGGTTCAGGCAAAGCCCAAGACCTGCTAACCACTCCAATCTATACACGTCCCCACTCCCCAGCTGCTGACAAAGAACACTGCTTAGGACTGCTGTGTTTTATGATCTCCATTTTAATACCACTGAATAACAAAATCTATTTATTTATTCATCTTGAAGCTCAGTAGAGAAGCAGTTGTGTCCCAAAGACGACCCAGGGCAGGGTCACCTGGAAGTCTCCTGAGGGCCAAGGCCCACGTCTGAGGAAGGAGCTCATGCAGCAGACCCAGAACCCTGAAAAAATTCCTGACTCTCTAACGACAAACCCCTGGGCCTCAGTTCCCTTGTCTGAAAAGTGGTGTGAAGAATATCTGAGCTAATTCTCCCGATGAAAACATCTTATGCTGTGGCTGACATTTGTTTAGTTGCTAAGTCATGTCCGACTGGTCTTGCGATCCCATGGACTATAGGCCACCAGGCTCCTCTTGTCCATGGGATTTCCATGGCTGACACTTAGGAACCACCAAATAAGTGCTAATTAATATTCCTTGTCCTCCTTCCTTCAAAGGCCTTAAAGACCTTTAAACCTGTCGTGATTCTTACAACCTGAAGAAACACAGGGAAAGCCAGCCTTAGAGAACTGACATGCCTTCCATAAAGCCACCCAGAAGAAGGGCTGCCGAGCCAAGATGAGAGCCTGGGGCTGTGAAGTCTCAGTCGAGGATTCTGGCATCCACAGCACAGATGCCCAGAATCCTTTCCTAAGTGAGTAATCCCTCCCTCAATAACCATCACATCTTACGTATATCTGAAGTTTATCCATAACTGGACAAACCTGTAGACTTCACTCTAGAGAATCTGAGCCCTCAGAGCCCTCCCAGCCTCCCTCACCACAGCAGAGCCCAGGACCAAGCACAGGAGAAAAGGAACCCAAGAGTCCTACCACCCACATCACTTCTTCCAAATATTATCTACTATTAGCTTTGTCCATCACCTGAAGCTGAGCTCAGCTAAGCAGACTTCCAAGACCCTTCTGCTCAGCAGAATCCCTTTTCAGACAGAAGGCAAGGCCCAAGACTGACCATGTCTTGGCTCACTCTGATCACTGTATTCCTTCCTCGGTTTCTGAAATGCCAGCCTGAAGTGTGCCATAAGGCAATGTTCAGTAGGTAAGCCCTCTCTAAGTATATATAAATGTTAGATAGTGATAATGCTGTAGAGAAAAATAAGGCAGAGAAGGGGAATTGGGGTCTCTACATAGAGAGAAGGGCAAGGGGCAATTCTGAATGGAGTGATCACAGAGAAGACATTTGCCTAAACATCTTTCTCAGAAACAAAGATAGGGTCAACTCAAAACATAATCTGGAAGTCACGGAGCCTTTCTCGGTCTCAGTTACTTCACCATGTACTGTTATGAGATATGAGATGCCTATGTCTTCAGTTCAGGCCACATGGGGTAGAGAAAAGTGCCTTGGGTCATGAATGACAAGACCTAGGTTCCATGCGCACTTCCACCACTTACCAGCTGGGTCAATCTGGGGGAAATAGCCCATTTTTTAGTTGCCTCATCTATAAAGAACTAGTATCTCTCTACCTATTTATGTCTGTCTGTCTATCTATCACAGAAGCCTTTTTCAGGAGCATGGGCCAGAGTAATGATGGCATTCTGCCTTTAGTTCACCATCTCCTCCCAAGTATCCTAAAGTTGAGGGAGATTTCATCTCAAGGGATGCAAATCACTTAACCAAGGTCCTCAGAAATGACTTTCCTATGGCACTTCCCTGGTGGTCCAGTGGTTAAAACTCTGAGATTCCAGTGCAAGGGGTATGGGTTCAATCCCTTGTCCGGGAACTAAGATCCCATATTGCTGTGCAGTGCAGCCAAAAAAAGTATTAAAAAAAACCACACAACTTTTCTTTCATTGGTCTTACTCAATCAACTATTTATTAAGGGCTTCCCTGGTGGCTCAGTGGTGAAGAATCTGACTGCCAGTGCAGGAGACGCAGGTTCAGTCCCTGGGTCAGGAAGATCCACTGAAGAAGGAAATGGTAACCCACTCAGTATTCTTGCCTGGAGAATCCCGTGGACAGAGGAGCCTGGCGGGCTACAGTCCATGGGGTCACAAAAGAGTTTACACGACTGAGCGACTAACACTCGCTCCAAGTAACGAGCTACAGAGTACTTATTAAAAAAGGAAAAAAAAAAAAAAGACATCATTATTTGTAACTCAATTCCTGTCATTAAGTTGTTTTAATAGTAATTACTAAACATTCGCCCTTCCTTTTTAGGTCCTACAAGCTTTGCCCTGAACTGTGGCCATGGGCTTTTGGGGTCAAGGAAGGAGTCTGTGTGTCTGTTTCCCATATCCACTCTGCACATGACTGGTGCTCATTAAAGTTACTCTCTAGGTAAGAGCTTCCCTGTAGCTCAGACAGTAAAGAATCCACCTGCAATGCAGGAGACGTGGGTTCGATCCCTGGGTGGAGAAGATCCCCTGAAAAAGGACATGGCAAGCCACTCCAGTATTCTTGCCTGGAGAATCCCATGGACAGAGGAGCCTGGAGGGCTGCAGATCATGGGGTCGCAGAGAGTCGGACACGACTGAGCGACTAACACTACACTCCTGCTCCTAGCTAAGAGGCCTGGATGAGATATGAAGACTGTCCCTACCCCTGGGTGTGACTGAACAATGCTATTAAGGCTTCTACTTCACCAAGAAAATTCCTCTCAGATGCCAGGCTGGGCTTGTTCCAGCACAAACTGCCCACAAGAGTTCTGCGTCCACCACAGTATCGGGTCTTCATAAGACTCTGAGTCCACAGACAGCAAAAGTGAGCCTCTCCATGTCTACCACGCAGGCCAGGACCGAGGCCCTGAGATCTCCCTGATTAATGGATCTGCTCAGGTGATCTCACATAGGGCCGCACAGAAATGGTCTGCTCCACCACACACTCTATGCCACAGTGACCACCTTAGCATGCCTGCCTCCCTTTTCTTCCTTTAATAACTTTATTTATTTTTGGCTGTGTGGGTCTTCGTTGCTGCCTGGACTTTTCCCTAGCTGAAGCGAGCAAGGGCTATTTTCTAGTTGCAGTCTGCAGACTTCCTATTGCAGTGGCTTCTCTTGTAGAGCACAGGCTCTAGGGTGCACAGGCTAAGTAGTTGTGGCACACCGGCTTAGCTGCTCTGCAGCATGTGGGATCTTCCCAGATCAAGGATTGAACCCGTGTCTCCTGCACTGGCAGGAGGATTCTTTACTACTGAGCCACCAGGAGAGCCCCTGACTCCCTTCTAGACGTGAATTCCTCCATGAGGGCTGGTGTCTTCTCTCAGCGCCTGACAGTACCTAATAGAAAAGACTGGCTGCCTGCCTAGCAAACGCTGCCCACTGCAGACACCATGCCGCCCCCGTGACCCAGGCCTGGAGTCGTTCCCTCCAGCCTTCTGCAGGCAGATGCACTTCTCTTACCCAGGCTAGGTCATGGCATTTGGGACCTGGGAAGGATACCATGAGAAATCAAATTCATTAGCAGTGATTAGCTGATTTCACTGTTTCACTGTCTCCTAATGAAAATAAGGCTTTTTGCGAAGGGGGGTGGGTATGAAAAAATAAAAATTATCCAGAAAGGCAGGTAAAGGTCTAGAGCAGAGGATGCCACAGTGACGTGAGTTCTGGCAGCCGTGCTAATCAGCACAGGATCCAACAGTCCCTGACACAAGCTCAGGAAGGAGAGTGGGTAGGCGTTTCCAACTCCCTTCATCCAGGCAAGATCTGTGCAGAATCTGGCCATAAGGAAGCCATGGATTCCCAGGCATTAGCATCTTCTTGCTGAGACCAGAGCCTCAGCCTTGAACGTTCCAGTTTCACCCCCTCGTACCATTTTTTTCCCTCTGCAGATTGCAGAAAAATCGCAGAGTCCAACCGCACATCTTCCTCTCAGCAGCTCCTGGTTAACAGGAGACAGAGGTGGCCCATAGGAGGCTGGCTCCAATCAGCCTCACCCATTTGGCAGTCCCGGCAAGCGCAGCTGGCGGGAGCGCAACAGGAAAGAAGGGAGGCACTCAAAGTGCATCCTCACCGCTCAGAGTTGCAGCTGGACCCAGCAACACCAGTTTGCTGCCAGTTTTGTCAAGCTAGTCAACGAAGCCTCTCCAACTGAATACTGCCTCCTGTCCTGTACTTCTCCAGGGTTTCTGTCCCAGTTTGTCTCTCTACACCCAAAGAAGAGCAAGAATAAGTATGGGGGAGAGGGGAGAGGAGCGTTGGTGGCATGTTTTTTTCTTTTTCTACTTAAAGAATGAATGGGTTTTCCCCAGTGGCTCAGTAGTAAAGAATCTGCCTACCAATGCAGGAGACACAGGTTCAATCCCTGATCCGGGAAGATCCCACTTTCCTTGGAACAACCAAGCCTGTGTGCCACAACTATTGAGCCTGTGCTCTAGAGGCTGGGAACTACTGAGCCTGCACCGCAATGAGAAGCCTGCACACCGCAACTAGAGAAAAGCCCTCGCAGCAACGAAGACCCAGCACAGCAAAAAATAAATTAATTAATTAAAAAAAAAAAAAGAATGAAAAAAGACTGCGTTGTGTGGTGGTAGAAAGGAAACTAGGCTAAAAGTCTAGAAATCTAAATCTGGGGCCCGGTTCTGCTACTCACAAGCTCATGAACTTATGCCATCCACGTCACTCCCTGAACCAGTCTCTGCATGCAAATGATGGTGCTGGTCCATGTAACAACCACATGTACAAAATACCTTCAATAAGCAAAGGAAGCAACTGAGGCTCAGAGTGACTGCCACATGCCACTGGTAAACAACCTCTGAACTTCCTTTCAGCTCTAATGCTCTGGAATTTCTTGAATGACCCCTCACTGTCACTTTTTTCTTCCTTCATCAGTTCATGGCACCAAGACTTGAAAGCTAAATTATCTAACTGCTCTATGGTCAGAAAGGCAAATACGATAAATTATTCAGGGACACCCCCTCACATAAACACACACCAAGATCCCTAGGGCTGCAAGAGCGCCTACTCCCTCCATATACTCATCCTTCCATTACTGACAAGGAAAATAATCATGGAAGGCCTTAAGGAAAAGAAAGTGAAAGTCGCTCAGTCGTGTCTGACTCTTACGTGAGTGAAGTTGCTCAGTCGTGTTCAACTCTTTGTGATCCCATGGACTGTAGCCCACCAGGCTCCTCTGTCCATGGAATTTTCTAGATAAGAATACTGGAGTGGGTTGCCATTTCCTTCTCCAGGGGATCTTCCTGACTCTTCGTGAGTCCATGGAATTCTCCAGGCCAGAAAACTAGAATGGGTAGCCTTTCCCTTCTCCAGGGCATCTTCCCAACCCAGGGATGGAATCCAGGTCTTCTGCATCGCAGGCAGATTCTTTACCCTGAGCTATCCGGGAAGGAACAGAAAGTTTCCTGAATTCACCTGTCTCCTTTCTTCTTTCCTCTAATAACTACTTAGGGCACTACTAAAGAACATTGTAATGTAGCAAACAATGCTTATTTCTTCTCATTTACTTTTAGAACTGTTTCTCTTTGTTGACTACTAATGCCTGCTTTATGATCCAAAAGTCAGCAGGGCAGGCACGGTTTGAGTCTAGGTGCCAGCCAAAGGTACCATATCATCAGGAGGCCTTTAGACAAGCTGGTGATGATCTTATCCTTTGGCAGCTTCCACTCAAGGTAGCCCAACCCACCCATTCTAAACAGATCACAAATAGCAAATAACAGCAGCTACCAAACAAAATAGTAAAGCAGAAAATAAGCCATGTGTTAAAACCAAGTGTCATGTAATTCTTCAACTCTCTTCCCCCTGTGCCAGTAGGGAGTTGAGAGAAATTATTCTGGCTGTAAGCAGGGTTATGCCTAAACCAGGCATAGTATTAGACTGCAAGAGGGAGATGCAGACAGGCAGTAAGGATGTTCAAGAAGAGACACACGATTTAAACAATTAGACTCTTAAAAAAAAAAGAAGTCTGTATCTCAGAGAACAGGCCCAGAGAACAGGACGGAGGTCAAAAATAATAGGGGAAAAGTTGCCCTAGAGTTTAATCAAAAGAGATCTGTCAATATTTGGCTTGTTCTGCAAGAGACCATCCAGGGGAAGCAATTAACATAAAGCAAATTCAGGGGAAGAGCTGTGGTGTGTCCTGTACTGGCAAGGGAGCTGGCACTCTCATGGACTGCTGGTAGAAGTATACACTGGCTTACTATCCTTTTTGGAGGGCAACTTCAGTCTCCATTAACATTTAAAACTTCTATCCAGCAACTGTAGGCATTTATGAGAAAAACTCAATAGTCTTTACAACAGCAGTGTTTCCAATGACTCCCGTAGTTAGGGAAACAGTTACATAAGCTATAGACATTACAGAGCAGTGAAAAAATTGAGAAAGATCTTTAGGCAGTGATATGGAAAGATTTTTCAAGATATATCATTAAGATAGGAAAGCAAGTTATAAAACCCTATGTATAGTGTGCTCTCATTCACGTAAAAATAAAATAACTATAAGACCCTCACAAGGGCTTCCATGGTGGTGCAGTGGTAAAGAATCTGCCTGCTCATGCAGGAGACGCAGGTTTGATCCCTGGTCCCGGAAGATCCCACATGCCTCAGAGCAACTAAGCCACACCTACTGAGCTGTGCTCTGGAGCCCACGCTGTAGAGCCCCAGGGAACCTCACCACCGAGCTCCTGTGATGCAGCTACTGAAGCCCGCATGCTGAGAGCTTGGGCTCCACAACGAGAGAAGCTGCCACAACAAGAGGGCTGCACACTGCAACTAGAGAACAGCCCCTGCTCAGCACAGGTAGAGAAAAGCCTGCACAGCAACGAAGACCCAGCACAGTCAAAAAAAGAAAAAACACAAACACACAAAACCAAGAATCTAGGAGACATATATGAATTCAATTATAGTGGCTATAAGAACTGGGGAGTGAGGATCAAAGGGGGTTTCCCTTATCTGTATTATTTGGAATTTGTTTTAGAAACGTATTTTTGTGTAGTAAATAATGATTAAAAAAAAAACAAACAACCCTACAAATGAGCTAAAGTATAAAAGCCACCTTTATGTATGAAACGAAAGATGTTCTAGACACATTTTTAGTGAAAAAAGCAAGTTACCAAACACCAGGTATGGTATAATCTAATGACGGTGAATGAACATCAGCCTGGAGAAGAGAGGCCTGAGTTCACATCTTCACTCTGCCACTTGACAGTCCCTTGATCATGAGTAAGCTGCTTAATTTTTCCAAAGCCTTGGTTTAAGGATTACCCAGTTCATGAAGTTTAAGTGAAAATGGATAAAAAGTACTTTTTACAGGGCCAGGCATAGATAAGCACTCAGTAAATGGTAGCCATTATTTGTATTAACAATAATAAATTCAGTATCAAAGACTGGTTCCCAAGGAGCATTCCAAAGAGAATCTTTATGATATATGATGATTGAGTCTTAACATTAATCAATATTATTTTTCAAATTACTAATTCTGTGAGTTCTAGTCATTAAATTTTAGAGCTGGAGAGAATCCCAGGAATTCATTTAACTTGATGGTTCCTAAATCTGGCTGCCGACAAAGGTCCATATAGTCAAAGCTATGGTCTTCCCAGTGGTCACGTAGGATTCTGAGAGCTGGACCGTAAAGAAAGCAGAACGCCAAAGAACTGATGCCTTTGAACTGTGGTGCTGCAGAAGACTCCTGAAAGTCCCTTGGACAGCAAAGAGATCAAACCAGTCAATCTTAAAGGAGATCAACTCTGAATATTCATTGGCAGGACTGATGCTGAAGCTCCAGTATTTTGGTCATCTGATACAAACAGATGACTCATTGGAAAAGTCCCTGATACTGAGAAAGACTGAAGGCTGAAGAAGAGGGCGTCAGAGGATGAGGTGGCTGGACAGCATCACCGATGCAATGAACATGAACTTGGGCACACTCCGGGAGATGGTGAGGGACAGGGAGGCCTGGCGTGCTGCAGTTCACGGGGCTGCAAAGAGTCGGACACGACTGGGCGACTGAACATTAACAACAAAAAATCTGAGTACATGGGAGAATTAGTGAGAAAGCTCTAGGGGAGGAAAATAGACATTCCAAAGACCCACTTCAGACCACATTAGAATTTCTGGGAGGTGGGACTGTGATCTCCATATTTATAAACCTTCATCCATACATGTGCTTATACATGCACAGGACACCTCTGGGAGGGGAACCGAGGGATGAAGGTGGTAGGAGATTTCATTGTAGTACCTACTCCCTTTTGTAGTGTTTACTTTATTTACCTACTCAAAAAATAAGTTATTTTAAAAAATAAATAATAAGCTCCTCCAGGGGCAGTTACTCCAGAGACCAGAATGGTGTTCTTTATCCTTTGCCCCTGAAATGTCACTTCAGAAAATTGCAAAAGATTTCTGTATAAAGATGTGGGTGTCCATCACAGAAGGAAAATACAACAAACCTGCAAACATGCTAAATGTCTAACAAAAAGAAATGGTTTTATAAATTATAGTATATCCATGATTGAGATATTACATGTTCATTTAAGGACTTTTTATTTTGAGAGAGATTTTTATTTGCTTTACACAGCACTAAAAAGTATGTACTATACACTGCGTGTGTGGGGGCTCAGTCACAACTCACATCCAACTCTTTTGTGACCCCCTAGACTGTGGTCCACCAGGCTCCTCTGTCCATGGAATTTTCCAGGCAAGAATACTGGAGTGGGATGCCATTTCCTTCTCCACATTAAGCATTCTTTAATCTGATTTTTTAATTGCATAAGAAAATGCGATACAATATGAAGTGAACAAAACAGGATACAAATGTGTACAAGTAGCCTAATCATAATTTTGGAGTGGGAAGATGGTGAGAAATGTCTATAAAAACATAAAAGGAAATACAGTATATATGAAAATAAGCCTGTGCCCTTTACTCTTCACTCCACCACCTCTCCTCAGGCCTTGCCCCTCTTCAGAAACTGGCTTCAGTTGAGGAAGGACCTCCCTGGTAGTCCAGTGGCTAAGACTCCATGCTCCCAACGCAAGGGGCCTGGGTTTGACTCCTGGTCAGAAAAACTAGATCCCACATGCTGCAGCTAAGAGTTCCTGTGCAGCGACTGTAGAACCTGCAGGCTGCAACGAAGGTCACTGCAACTAAGACCCAGCACAGCCAAATAAATAAATATATATTTAAAAAACAAACCCTACTGAGGCACCTAAGCCACATTATACTGTGGCGTGACCTCCCTTAGTCATCATAGAATTATCTTACTCATCACACTTTTTGTAACTTTTTGTGTCCTCCATCCAGAGGACAAATACTTGCCACAACTGGGAATGTCACTGATTCTAAAGCAATTAAGACACCTTGATATGTGGCTCTATGCCAATCAATACATTTGCTGAATAGCTGGGAATTGTCAGGCTTTAGGCTAGCACTATATGTACTTCACTCTAAAGACCTGGATTTCTGCCTTCATGGAGCTAGCATCTCATCTCCGTGGACAGCTAAGATACACATACACAAGAAAGAATAAGTAACAGTATTGTTGTTATTGTTTAGTCATTAAGTTGCGTCTAACTCTTTTGCAATCCAATGGATTACAGCCCACCAGGCTCCTCTGTCCATGGAATTCTCCAGGCAAGAATACTGGAGTGGGTAGCCGTTTCCTTCTTCAGGGGATCTTCCCGACCCAGGGATTGAACCTGCATCTCCTGCTTTAAAAAGCAAGATTCTTCACCACTGAGCCACCTGGGAAGCCCAAGTAACAAACAGTACAAGACGACCCAAAAGCAGCACACGGAATAGGTGCTACAAGGAGTCTGCACAGAGACACAGAATAATTTACCAACCTTTATTGTATATTCTCGGAGAAGGCAATGGCACCCCACTCCAGTACTCTTGCCTGGAAAATCCCATGGACAGAGGAGCCTGGTAGGCTGCAGTCCATGGGGTCCCTAAGAGTCAGACATGACTGAGCAACTTCACTTTCACACACTGGAAAAGGAAATGGCAACCCACTCCAGTGTTCCTGCCTGGAGAATCCCAGGGATGAGGGAGCCTGGTGAGCTGCCGTCTATGGGGTCGCACAGAGTCGGACACAACTGAAGTGACTTAGCAGCAGCAGCATTGTATATTCTCGTATATTCCATTTTCCCCCTGAACCAAAATATAAACCCTTTTGATGTAACAATTCTATCTCATCCCTTTTTTTCATATCTAAAGCTAATGCCTTGTGTGTCCGGCAGATAGTAGGTGCTTAATAAATGTTTCTTAAATTTATGATATTCTAATGCTTTGTATAGTGAATATGCAAATTTTTGAGTGAATTAATTACTGCAGTATGAATAACAGTTGGAAATACCATCTAAGTGCACAGTGGTTAGGAGAATAGATAAGATAGAACTTGCTCCCGGTATATTTCAGACTGAAGAAGGTTGGGAAACGTTGGGGTGGCTGCTGTCGGGAGGCTCTGCTCACCCAGTGGAGTCCTCACAGGCTTCAGTTCTTTAGTGAAGGGCTAGACAGGGGCATCTAGCTCCGCACTGAATAGTTTCACTCTTCAGAGGAGAAAAACAATGACAAGCAAGCTGTCCCTCTATTTTCAAGCTTGGATCATGGTAGTGACCTTAACAGAGTCCTTGGCACCAGCTACAACACACCCTTGTCAATCCACACCCCAACCTCCCTTCTTCTGCTCCATATATATATCCAGTTGTTCTCCTATTCTCCTCTCCAGCCCTCTGTCAAGGACAGAAGCCATGCTAGTCATCAGAGAGGCATCTCTTTGAAGTCTTAGCTAGGAATCAGTGCTCTAAACCCTCCAGGGAAGCAATTATCTTCTTTGAAGAGAAGTCTCATCCCTAAAATGTTGACAGACCACAAAGATCAAACTCAAAGTTCACCCTGAATGCAATGAGGAAAGGGAACTGAGAATGCACCCTGAATTTTCCTATCCTGGATTTTCTTGGTTCTCTAGCACACAGTACATATTTAAGGATGACTATGTCTATCTAGAAAAAACCTTCCAAGTTCATCTGGCTTGGGGCAAACTTTAACCACTCTAGGCAGATACGCATCTATCTCCTAAAGAGTTCTTTCACTAGAGCATGTCACTGACTTGCAAGGAGGAAGTCCTCCTTCATTTCTAACCTAAGGCACTCCCATTAAAATTGATATTTATTACTTTAGAAGATATTCAGGGCAGCAAATCGGCACCCTCTGTATCATTATTTCTCAGGCTATTCAAACATGCTAATGTTTGCAACCCACAGCTCTACCTCTAACCTTTAGAAGCTTCAAGATACTCTCATTTCTCCAATGCTACTAATTATTTCCCTCTTCAATAAGTTCCGCTTTTCATGATTTCCCATCTCTGTCTCTTCACACCTCCCTTGGATTTCTTTCCACTCTTAGGCTGTTCTTCCCTCTTCAACTCTTCAGCCTCCTTCCCCCTACCTGCCCATCCCTAAGTTTCCCATCCTGAATGGACAGAAGCCCTGCTTTATCACCTCCTACTTTTCTGACCTAGCATTCTTCCCTGTAGGAATGTTAATTAGCATGCGGGATTTAATTAATTCAGCAGTTAATTAAAAATGGGAGAGAAAGAGTGGGCGAGGAGGCGGGCGGGCGAGGCAGAGCCCGTCTCAGTGCAGAAGGCACTGCAGATGGTTCTGGGTTGGTTGGCACCATGCCACCGCCCTCCAACCCCCGCCCCAACAGCACGCACAGTGAGGGGGAGGGGCAAAAGTAAGGGGCACAGCTTGGCAGAGCCTCTAGACAGACTCATTCAGTCCTGCCGCCGCTTTGTGCTGGGGAGAGATAGAAAGGGGGAGAAAGCGAGAGAAAGAGTGGGAGAAACGAGGACAAACCACAGTCAGGAAGAGCAAAAGAAGTGGGTGTCGGAGCCACCTGACTGGGAGAAGCAGAAAGCTTGTTCATCCCCAAGAGAGGCAGCGCCCTGGGGCTCCCTGGCTCCTGAAGACCATTGAGGACAAGATGGGAAAAGACTGCCACGCATCCTCTGGAGAAAAAAGGATCATCTATTCTGACAACCAGGGACCCACTCTGCAGCCATTCTGCCCCTCACATGCTGCTTCTTCAGTATACACAGGCGATGAGGAAGATAGCTATTGAAAATGAAAGATGAGGGTGTGGAGGGAATGGGCACAGATGGGCAACGGTGAGCAAGTGGACGAGGAAATTTAAAGGAAGAGAAATGAAGGATATTCATGAAGGGAAGGCAGAAATGTGACTAGATGAAGGAGAAGAAATAATGGGAAAGAAAGAGGAGGAAGTCAGGGGCAGAGCCACGCTTTGTTTGCCAAGAAGGATGAAGAGGGCTGGAGTGTCTGTGCAGAGGACTTCCACACCTGATCTCGCTTAGCCTAGGTCAAGAAGGGGGACAGCGACACTGCAGGCAGGGGCGGGAGCAGATCCTTCTGAGGGTCAACTAAGGCACTGGAGATGAGGGACTAATCCTGAAGATCTTCCTAAATTCTGGATACTTCTGCCAAACCAGAACATCATCAAAAGCAATGGAGAAAAGCTTCCAAGTGAACAGAAAAGGAGGCTAGGATGACAGGAGGCTGCAGAATCTGATTCCTGGAGCTCCAGCAGGGAGATGGGTGAGGAATGGGATTTTCAGCAGCACCCAGCTGGCTCTTAAGAGGATCCATTTGAGGATCTGAGGGATAAGACAGACAGGGAAGGTTGGGTTTCAGAAAGCACCCTTTTGGTGGGAGGCATCTAGGAAGCTTTGGCACTTTTAAGCCTTGGGAGGGAACAAAAGGGCAAGTGAAGTCTGCCATCAGTGATAGATTACTTAAGGCTTGACTGAGAGAGACTGAGAAGGAGGGTGTGAAGCCAGATGAAGCTTCTCTGGTGTTAACTGCCACAGAACTGAATGCAATGCCAGACAAGGGTCACTGTAGCTAAGAGACAGGGTTTTCCCGGCTAGGAATTCTGATTTGATCTCTTTACCACCTAGGGCTTCCCGCAAGAGCTAGCAGTGAGTGAATCGAAATTGGGAGAGAAGAAGTAGGTATTCAAGGGCTTTTTATTCTCCAGAGTTCAGCCGTGGGGCTAAACTCAAGGCTGGCAGATGAGACAAAGCCAGTTCTCAGAGTAAGCTGCTACAGGCTCAGTCCAAGTGGAAATATGTGAATGCTTTCTGAGCTTATTTTTTTAGCCTAGGCTTTCATTAACAACACAAACTGTAAGAACATGTAGTAGAGGCAGAGTGATGGCTTTACCGTAGACAAATTCTTTAAGATTGAAGATGATCAGCACTAGCAGGAGGAAGAGGGTGGTCTACAGAGCCTGTTATTGATACCGAACCCAAGAGTTAGTTGAAAAGGAGCAGGAAGGCGAAAACGGAGACGTCAGAGCTTCCGAGCCACCACTGTGTGCTATCCAGTCCTGAGATGATAAGGGGGAGAAGGCGTAGGGGAAGGAATATATTAGTGAAGTCAAATTAAAATCTGGAATGGGAAAGAGAAATCAGCAGTTTAGAAATTTTCTACCTTTGGGAATGTCAAGGCCCCTCGAACAGGCTGCGCTGTGTAACACCTGAGGGAGTCCCAGCCCTTCCCAGGGAGCCAGGCACCTGCTCTGCCCCACACCCCAGCTCTCACACTGCTGACGCCTAACCTCAGCCGGCGGCCAAAACTGGCTTCACTACAAAACCTGTGCGGCTGGCTCCAAAGAGGTCAGTGAATTTGGGGATGAAATGGGAACACTGGTTTCTGTGGGGCAATCAGCAAAAAATCAGACCCAGATGTCCAAGAGGACGTGGGTTCTAACACCAGCTCTGCTAATGACTTATCTGTACAGTTTTGGACAAACCACTTCTCCCTAAGTGAAAGAAAACAAAACTTTTAACCAAGACAATTTTAGCTGCAGTAACCATAAGCACCTAGAGAAGATATAGTTAAAATTTTATAACTCTTGGAGAAGGTACCAAAGCTGAAAAGTCCCTACCATTCAGGCAACAAATATTTATTGAGTCTTGGTTTTAAAAGAGGGACCTTGGGAATTCCCTGGTGATCCAGTCATTAGGACTCATCACTTTCACTTTTGGGGGGCCCAGGTTCAATTCCTCATTAGGGAACTAAGATTCCACAATCTACGAAGCACAGACAGAAAAAAAAAAAAAAGAGAGAGAGAGAGGATCTTAACAGGTTTCATCTTTCATCGTCTAAATTACACGAGTCCACAACCCTAACTAGAGTCCCTCAGATAAGGTGAAGGTCTCTGAAAAGGGCCACATGAAAATCAGCTGAGGAAACAAAGAGACCACTGGTCCATTTGCCTCTGCCGACATACACACGTCAGGAAGGCGGGAGAGGCAGGCAGAGGTTTCCATAGGTACCTCCAAATCTCAGGCAATAACGTGAAGGATGTGGAGTTTTGAACTGTGGCTCTCTAGGGCTCTGCCTTGCAGGCAAACGCTGCCTGTTTCCATAGTCCAGGAGTCGGTCTTGACTCTCACAAGCATGGGAAATAGAAGCCAGTCATTCTGAGGGTGCCCATTTAAGCTAAGAAAGATCTCTTCCCACCCGGGAATGAAGGAAAGAGGCCACACCATCCATCTTGTGGACAATTCCTAGGTCATACACAAGGCAAAGACTCAATACTATGTTTCCAGGGAGCTACCAGGATGCTTTTAATCCACCAAAATAACTCAGTAAGCAGAAAACGAGCCATCCTAGAAATTGGGTAACCTTCCAACCAACTGGAAGGTTGCTAGCTGGCTAGCTGAGGGACTGTTTTGGTCACACACTGAATGAATCGTCTCCAAATAAAGTTGAGAAGCAAGGCGGTGCATGAGTGAGGGGACTGTCTGGTGACTCTGGATTATATTCTGGAAAGCTTATGGCTGAGTGGGGCAACCCCATAAACTTTGCTGAGATAAAGGACAGACATGGAATGACAGGAGGAAGTCGTGGCAAGACAAAAAATGAGATCCTGCAGTCAGAATTGTGCTCAGTGGTGACCAGACAGCCAGGGTGCCCATCAAGTAGGCCTAACAGCTGCCCTGGCGAGGACAGGACTCAAAAAATCAAAACAGGACATTTCCTAAGGACCACCAAACAGGTTTTAGGGTGTAGCTTTTCTCCAGATTCTATAAAATATAGGATAACAAACACACAGCTATCCTTAGCCATCTAAACCAAAAGTTTTTGGATGAAGCCCTTAGAATCTGAATTCGTGTGACTCCCCATCTCCTTTTCCCAGCACGTGGAACCAAATTTTACAGATTCAGGTCCCACAGTGTCCCTCGTCAGGTGAACTCTATTTAAAATCCAGGCACTGAACAGACCTGAACAGCACAGGGTATCTTTACTTTCCCTCTTCCATGCATTCTCCTGTCTCCACCCTCTCCTGACCTCAACCTCAACACTCACCCATGAATTCCTTGATGCTGCCCTTTCCTAACCCACCCTCACTATGGCCCCTTTTCATTAGGAGAGTCCTCTGAAAGATGCCAAGGGCAGAAGAGATAAAGAAAAATAAAGGGAGTAAGGAAGTGTGTGGTCTGAGATAGGGGAATGAGATGAAAATCCTGCAGACAGACAGAAAGAGAGAGAAATAGAGACAGAGAAAGCAAGGGAGTTGGGGGGGGGAGGGGAAGAAGATGGCACTGCGGGAAAAAGAGCGCCACAAAATTAATTTGAGGAAGGGAACAGTAGAGGAGACGCTGGTGGAATAACAATCAGGCAGTAGAGGGCTGGGGGAAGGGGGAGGGCGCCGTGGGTGGGGAGGACCCTCCGTGCAGAGCACCAGCAGCACCACCTATGGGCATGGCGGAGGGTTACAGACAGCAACAAAAGAGACCCCCCGCCTGGACACGCAAGCCTGGGGTGCAGGTGGGGAGGGAGAAGCCACGCTTCTGCCCTCCAAGCCTCTCAGTAACACAACACGCAGGCTACAAGAATACATTCTATGCGGCTCTCCTGGGAAGATAGGGATTTAACAAGGTGGGGGCGGGGGAGTGCGCGCGGTGGGCACGGACAGAGAAAACTCCTGGCTTTTTCCATTCCAAGGAGGTTTCCGTCTCAGAACTCAAACAGTAGACAGAGAAGGGTAAGAAGAGGAAAGCCAGGTACTGAAGGCAACGTGCGCACCTGCTTCTCCCTTCATTAGCTGGAGAGAGGGTTTTCTCTTTTATTTCCAAGTGATTTCCTTTCTCCACTCGAGGCTGGAGTGCAGCTCCCTCCCTGGGGCACTGGCCGCCCCTCACTCAGCTGCTTCCTCCCAGCACTGCCCTGAAACTCCCAACCGTCATTAGAAACCCCCAGGGACCCCTAGCTCTGAGAAGGGAAGGGAAGGGTCCCCCTGCCGAACAGGCCTGGAGTGGGGTAGGGGGCCGGGGAAGGGTGGGAGAGAATGAGAGAATGCAAAAGCTCTGCAGAGAGGAGAGGGAAAACGTGATCTGTTGTGCTTTCAGGGAGCAAGGATCCTTCATATTTTTAATAATAATAAATACATGAAGACAGATTTGCCAGCACTGCTCTGGCTCCTCGGTGTGTGGGGGAGGGGAGCCAATGCAGCGGCAGCGCGGACCAGGATCTCCCCGCCCCTCCCCCACTACACAGAATCAGTATTGCGTCTCCCCCTCCCCTCGCAGTCCTCCCCATCAGAGCCCACCCTTTCTGTGGTCCCTTCGCACAGCTCTGCCCCTCCCTCCGCCACCTCTCCCTACTTCCCTAGCCCTAGACTCAGTCCATTCAGCACGGGTCCTCATTGAACACAGTCTCACTCTAGCTCTGAGACGTCCTGGTACCCACCTCACACTCCCTAATCTGAGGCCCCGCTCTTTCCTACCAGTGCCCTTCACAGCTGATACACAACACCCCACAGAAGTAAGCCGGTACATTTCAGCCTTTCCCAGATCCCACCAAAAGGGACTGCTTTTCTCACCATTTTTATTTCAGTGTGACCTCCTTTCTCACAACCTTAAATATAATGGCCATCAAATGTGCTCAGGGGGTGTCAGGGCCTCAGGACTAGGTAGACTACTGCCACCTATTGACCCAAATTTGTTCAAGATAGACCTCTAATACACTTCTTACACAGTGGCACTCTGTCATTTCAAAAGCATCAATAGCTTAAACATGCAAAGGCATGGCTCTTGGGGCTTCTCTGAGACCCTCTGAACAATGAGATCAAAGAAATACAAAAGCGAGACTGGGCAAAGAGCCAGAGCAATGATGCCTTTCTCCATGCAGAGGCAGAAAAAGAGCTCGAACCCAAGGAATGAAAAGCAACTTCAAGTCTCCTCAAGGGTCTGGAAGCAAAGAAAAGTAGGGGTGAGAGTTTTTCTCAAGGGCTGTTAAAAAACCTTGTGCATCACAATATGAATTATGTTACCAATAGAGCAGAAGGCAGGATTTCACTCATACGCCACTATCAAGTTGGACAAATCCTTGGGTAAGTCTCAACATGAATCTGAGGTTTACATACCTAATAGATTGCAGGGAGTATGGGGACACTCAGGAATGCTGCTGCCTCTCACTGAATCCATACCAATCAGAACTGGACATTGAATAGATAAACTGGGCTATGCCAAAGGGCAGGTCTACACCAAACAGCTCAGTGGATTGGTTCAGCTCTGTACCTTCTACCAACCCAAGGCAAGGAACACAATGAAAAGGCCTGCGCTCTCCATGGTGCTGAAAAAGGATGTCATGGAGTCCTCATAAACATGTTCTCCTAGTAAGGTATTCGTTAAGACTGCTGCATACTCCTGAAAGACATTTCCCAAGCCCTCATAAAATCGTAACAAAACAAAGCTTTAGAGGCAAAAACAGGCCTCAATCAAACCCTCTTCCCTCCCCCTCAGATGACAATACTAAGGCAGAGATGCTAAAGTACTTATCAGTACTAGATAACTAATACTGATACTTATACTACTGATAAGTAGTACTGATACAAGAGTAAGTACTCTCTTGCTGGAGTACAGCTCCCTCCATGGGGCAATGAACTCACTCAGCTGTTTCCACCCAGCACTGCCTTAAAATTCCAACCATCAATAGAAACCCCAGGGAGGCACCAAGCTCTGAGAAGAGAAGGGTCCCCCCACTAAAGAGACCTGGAGGTCGGGCGGGAGATAGGGTGGAAAGAATGAGAGAGAATGCAAAAAGTCTGCAGAGGGAGGGGAGAGAGATGTGATCAGTGGTATCTGCTGTGCTTCTAGGGAGGAAGGATGCTTCACATTTTTAACAGACACCATGTGATAAAACTGAACAAGTACTCGTGTGCACTGATGATATACCTCAGTCAGTTAATGTTGAAGTGATGCATTCTTTGAACTGATCAGATCTGACATTCATGTGGTCTAACCAGAGAACTAAATCTGAATAGGAAGAAGGGAAAGAAGAAAAGCAAATGACAGCCATAAAGAAACCCTGAAATCTTAATTCTTAGCTTCCTTGCCATACTACTATGAAAGTAATTTTGAAACTACATGCTGTGGAGTTCTAACGGTTCCTAGGAGCTCCTCAGAAATCGTGGGAGAAGTGGGCCATGAGAACATGAAGCTCTAGGAACCCTCATTCCCACTTCAAAGGAACCTCACTTGTCTTTTTCACAGGGTGAAAATCCAAGCAAAATTTTGTCAACAATGTTCTTTAAACATTGTTTGATAACTCTGGTGAAAATATTCTCAGAAATTACTCACGTTTTGGTTGGAAACCTCTTTCAAATAGCACCTGTCATCTAGAAGGCCAGGGATAACAAGATTTCCTGAGATTAAAGACTGGACTGAATTAATATAAGATCCACAAAGGCAGGGATTTCTGTCTGTTCAGTTCACTCCTATAACACAAAGAGGCCAGAACAATGTCTGGAACTTGTGATTTCTTTGAAGGCAAGGTCTTGAATAGAAATGGTACAGTAAGGAGAGAGCTAGAGGTCATAAATGACCTACCCCCTTTTTTTTTTTAAGGAAAAAAGAAGAAAAACAAAACCTTGAAGACCTTCATAAACCCAGGACACTTGGCCACCCTTCTCCTCTATTTACCAAAGCACAGGCTCTTTAGCAACATAACCCTGGACAAAGAACCCAAGTGTCTTAGCTGTCTCATTATGATGACATGTTTTATAAGAATTAGGTATAAAGCACTTAGTTCAGTATGTAACACACAGACAGACCTTAAAAAAAAAAAAAAAAAGAGCACCTCCTTTCCCTTGGTAGTTCCCACAATCTAAAAATCTTAAATTAGAAGCAAATGCAATAGCTGGTCCTAAAGGAGAAAGTAGTGGTCCTAACCTCTTGTCCGGTTAGCTCAGCCAGAAAGGAAAAAGGCAGGCTCTGGGTACATCAGGCTTGCTCAGACCTGCCAGGGACTAAGTCAGAGACCCCAGCAGTAAGTGCATCTTGGTATTATCCATAAGAAATTCCTCTAGGCGCCTTGGTTTGCAGGAAATCTCAGATTCAATCTAACACATTTATTTTTCAACTGAGGAAAACTAAAGGCCAGAGATGTCAAGTATTTGCAGAAGATCACATAGTTAACAGAAGACAGTCCTAGACTGTCTCTCTTAACCACTTTCTACCAAGCTATAGCTGACTGAAAGCAGGCCCTTCCCCAGACCAGTGTAAGTCCAAATTCATAGGACTTAGAATCAACAAGGTTTTAGTGATAGAGTGATCCAAATTATATCCCTCTCCATGACACATCATTAATTCCAAGGAATTATTTCTACAGACTCAACTCCCTTCCTATTCCTCTTCTCATTTTCTGTATTATCCAAGGCCAGAGGGATCTCTCACTAACAGAAGTCATTCTTTGAACTTAATATAAGATCTCAGATATATAACTTCTACCAGTCTCCTGACTTGGGCTGATGTCTGTGGGATTTTTATTCTTTTGGCCTGTTGGAGTTTTCTGCCTGCCTGCTCGTTGGCATTATTTCACAAGGTCTTTGTAACTGGCCTTTACTAACTGGTAACTGAAGCCTTTCTTGAAGGAGCATCAAGAAGTCAGAAAACCACAAGACTATCCTGATTCCTCACACTTCTCTTATTCATTCTGTTTTCTCTAGATATACGCTCTCAATAACTGACCTAAGGGCTGACCTATTTTCACGCTGTTTTAGAGAAAAGAAAAACATACAGAGAAGTGGAAACAAGAATAACTTGGTAGTGAGGAAAGGTTCCATTTAATAGTATTTGATTACAGTCAAAACCAAAGGTTTTCTGAACCACTAATGCCATCTGGTGGTCAGAAAGATACATTACCTGCGTGCACAGTCGTGACAGACTTTACCACCCCATGGACTGTGGCCCTCCAAGCTTCTCTGTCCATGCAATTTCTCAGGCAAAGATGCTGGAGTGGGTTGCCATTTCCTCCTCCAGAAGATCTTTCCTGATGCAGGGACTGAACCCCCATGTCCTGCATTGGCAGGCGGGTTCTTTACCACTGAGCCACCTGGGGATTCCCGTTAAGATACATAATAAATCTTAAAATGTCCATATATTTCAGATTATCTGTATTATCACTACAATAAATCATACAGGAACTTGGGGCAACATGGGGGTGAAAGAATGTATTACAATATTTTTTGACTAAATAGCCAACTTCTAGTTTCTGGGGAACATATTTATTAAATAAAACCATATGAAGCCAAACTTTCTTATTCCCCCCAAGATCTCCTCTTTCCCTTTTCCATCACCCTCTCACCAAAAATACCCACACCCAGAGGTTCCAGTCATATAATACATGTGCAAAAGGGGCTTGAATTTGTTAAGTAAAATCAATTTTATTAATAAAGATCTTTCCACATGTCCAGAGTATATGATTAATGAACTCCAAAGAAAAAACCTACATACAGTGAAATTAGAAGTGTCCCGGATGACAAAAATAAATTAAGTATGTACACCCATAATCACCGCCGCCTCCGAAAACCTGAAAGGAAGGGAAACCAAGAATGAGGCAAAGGACAGTTGGGAAAAACCGAAGAGACAGACAAAAAGACCATCTAGAGAAAAGGGCTCCTTAGGAGTGGGTCCCCGCGGCAGTGCTCTGTATCCTCCCAGGATGAAAGACTGGGAGGAGGAAGGAAACTGACACTGGATAGCAGTTCCTTCAAGTGATGCTTTTATATTTACATAAGCAAGCCTGCACAGGAGCTATGGGGATTCAGAGACAGAATCCAGAAGTCTCTTTTGTGAATGATACTGATTTTCATCTTGGAAAAGAAAAAAATAAGGCCCACATCTAAAGAGATTAATGCCCAGTATGGAAGATACACTATAGAGGTTGGTAAGAACTAGAATGGCAAATCCAGAGCCGTTATCTCAATTTATGAAGCCCATGCTGTGCTTGATCACCCAGGTCTGAGCCATTCACTCACCTTTCTTCTTCCGACCTTTCTTAGGTATCTTCTTCCGCTTCTTAGTAGGATTTTGATCCTGGAGATGCACGGAGAAGGGAAGGAATGGCTGTGCGCTTTCAAGTATTAGTGTCCCTTTCCAAGTTCCTCGTGGTAATAAGCCCACATACACTTAGCTGAAAGCATGAAGGTCACCTCCCACCACTGGATCAGCACCTCACCTCGTCAAGATGAGGGGTTCCTCCAGTCAGAGCACTGATGTCACTGAAGTGTGTGAGGGAATGAAGCTGTGAGCTCATGACATTTGCTCGTTTTCGCCGTCCTTTCTCCCGCTTGCTGACACTTAAACGCACCATCATGCTCTCCTCATAGTTAATCCTGCAAGAGAAACATAGACACTGTTTCCAGCATGCTCGGTCCACTGAAGCAGAAAGCTGCAGCCAAGAACCTGGCCCAGGTGTTTACTCAGCCATCATGTAGACAGTTCTCAAGAAATTTCACAGCTAGTCGCTATAGTATTTGCTGAGGTGATACTATACGCTCAGTACTCAATGTTCAATGAAATGCTCTTTGTGCTAAAACGTCCCTCCTCCCCAGAAATGAACTCACAGCCCGTCCACAGGAATATTTAAATTATTACATAAGAAAATCCTTTGTATTCCAGCTTCATTAACAGGATCCCCTACACGGACCCTCTCACTGAAATCTATCGACTATAGAGATAGTCACCTAGGCAAAGTTGGCAAATTTGCGTTCAACAACTGCTTTTCTACTTTTCTTCCCTGAACTAATCTAAAAACCTGATTTTCTTGCTTTTTTCACAAAATAAAGAGCAGGGATAGTGAAACAGAACTTTAGAGCCTTAGTCAGTGGCAATGCATATTTTTTTCTCCATGGAGCCTGGGTCGGGGGGGTGGGGGAACAACATTTTTCCCCTAGTCCCCATAATGTACTTCAAAACTCTAATTCTTAGAAATCATTAACCCAAGTTTAGTACTCCATTTCCTACATAACATGGGTTCTCTTGGAATCAGATTAATTATATTCATTCAAAACAAAAGGACAAGTCCCTATAGCATAGAAACAACTTCTAATGCACCTGTGTTGATCCTCCTGACTCTGGCGTGTAACATGAGGATGCCGAGCATCTCGGATTTCCTCTGGAGCATCTGAGTACTGCTCCTTTAGCTCACGAATGACAGAGCTGCTCAACGCCCGTCTCTTGGCTCGTTCTAGGCGCTTCTTCTCCCGCTCAGCTTCTGTTTCATCTATGTGATTAAAAATCAGCAAGGGTTATCCCAGAACAGAGAAGAGAAACACAATTCACACAGAGGAAGCAGCAGCCACAGTTCATACCATAATGAACTGGAACCAAGCGTGGTGGGACGTATTTCTTAGCTGTTCCTTTTCCAGATTTCTTCCCCGAAGCCCCAGACTGGCCTTCCTCTGCTTCATCTTCCTCCTCATCCTCAGAGCTCAACTATAAGAGGAACATAATGTCCACAAACTTAGGAAGAGTTAGTCAAATAAGTGACAAGGAAATCGAAAGCTGAAGTACCTGGGAAAGTGGGAATACAAACCAGAGGGACAAGGGGGAATCTCTTATTCAACACTCTTAGGTACAAGCTGGGAGTCAACAGTAATAAGAGAAATCCCAGGAGGTCCAAGAGCACCACAAGACTCACCCAGGTTTAGATCCCTCAGGAAAATCAGGGTACTGCAGCCTCTTACCTTGCTCATCATATTGCTGGGATGAGGCTTAAAACGGAGTGGGTCATTCTCACCTACAATATAAGATGCAAGAGATTTTACAAGACTTGGAACTTTTGAATGGTCCCCAGAAAACCTTACAATTTCCCCTACTTACTGAGGCTGCCTGTCACTGCAGTCTTGACCAGTTTGTCAATCTGATACTTCAATTTTTGGTCCAAAGGACGAAGCTTTTCCAAAACCTAAAATGTGGTTAAATTGCATTACATGATCTTCCCCTAAATAAGCACACATCAAAAGTTCCTATTTTAAGCTGCCAGATAAAGCCCCTAAAATATGCAAAAAGTAGAGGAAATGAAAACAAAAATGCTTTTTCTCCATTTGGTTTCCTCATTTAACATGAGAAAAATGAAAAAAATAAAATAAAAGTGTTAGTTGCTCAGTCCTGTCTGGCTCTTTACAATCCCATGAACTGCAGCTCACCAGGTTACTCTGTCCATGGAATTCTCCAGGCAAGAATAATGGAGTGGGTTGCTATTCCCTTCTCCAGGGGATCTTCCCGACCCAGGGAACATGAGAACACCCACTTAAATGAGAGCGATCATGTCACAGTCCTGGAGTTCAGGATTTAGCAACTTAGAGCCCGTAAGATGCCAAATGCTCTGTACCGTGCGAATCTCCACCAGTCTCAAAACTGCAGGATGTCCCTGAAGAGAACCTCCTGAGGCTTTGTCCAGGATGAGATGGCCCAAATCCATGAGGTACATGAGCAACAGCTGATCTTTTACCTCCAACAGGCTGAGACCCTGAGTTGAATCATAAGAGAAGCAGATCCAGTTTCAACCAGAGAATGAGGAGAGAGAGCCTAGGGAAAACAGGATAATTTTTCCCAAATTCAAGTTTTTTCCAAGCAGTTCATGTAAAGTATCTAGAGCAGTCTCAAGGAAGTGGCTATACCTACAACGGCCACAGAGAAAAGTATGCTAACACGATGGAAGCAAAGCTTACAGAATCATGGAAGACAGGAAGAGCAGGAAAATCAATAGTGTCCCCCAAAATCACTACAGCAAGGTTTCTCAAACTCAAGGGCTACTGATCCTTGGGGACAGATAATTCCTTGCTGTGGAGCACTGTTCCACCTACAGTGAACAGAGGAGGACTAGAAGGCGCTCAACAGCAGCCCTGACCTCTGCCCTCTGACCCCACCCCTCAAGTTGTGACAATCAAAAATATCTCCACACAGTGCTGCATTTTAAATTGATTTAACCAAAACAGTCACTATGATTTTATAGTGACTTTGAATCACTATAGTGAAAACATATCACATATAGTGAATACATGGTTTTATCCCCATATGATGAAATTATACATTACAGGTAAAAACAAGGATCTATACCTAGTGACATGGACCTGGTTCTATGTCAACACACTTTCTACCTACGTAGAAAGAGTGAATACTGTGGTTCAAATTGAGGAGGCGAGAAGCATGATACACATATTTTACATGTATAGAAAAATGAAAATAATACAATTAGCAACTGCTATCCCTGGGAATTGAGATGAGGAAAAGGAAGAAATGGAGTATACTATAAAAATGATTTTCCATCAAGCACATATTACTTTTATAACAAAAATTTTAAGTGTATCCCAGTGGTTATCTCAGAATGGTGATTACACTGATTTTTTAATTTTCTTGTGATTTTATGTATCTTTTCAACTTTCTAAAAATTAAAATGTATTACAGGGACTTCCCTGGCGATCTGGTGACTAAGACTGCATTTCCACTGCAGGGGGAACGGGTTCAGTCCCTGCTCAGGGAACTAGGATTTCACATGCTGCACAGGGTAGTCCACCACCAAGGAAGTGTATTACATTACACTGTATTACGATTTACTGATCATAAATTATAAGTGCATTCTTTTAAATAAAAAAGTAACTTGTGTAAGCAGACTTAAGGTATAGTTATAGGGGAAAAAAAAAGTCATTGTGACTACATTAAACAAAACTGAAAATCCACAGCCCTTGGAAGACCTACTTCAGACAGGTTAAATAAATAATCTCTGCCTAAGATAACATAGTAATAGGAGTAGAGCTGGGATTCAAACTCAGTCTGACTCCAACACCCAAGCCCTGGGTATCTGTAAACCAACATGCTTGAGGTCAACACTAGCATGATACAGGAGGACCAGCAAAGCATTTACAGACAGACAAGCTGAGCTCAACTTTTGAATTAGGCATTCAATAGTCAAACATCGGGTAAATTATGACCTTTGTCTCCTCATCTATAATACGTAACATGAGACTCAAATAAGATGGGAAAGTACTTTGTAGCCTATAGAACACCTGATAAAGGTCTTTGATTCTCAAAGTTACTAAATAACTGTTCAATGAATAAATATATAGTGATCTAAGATACATGTGAGCAGCTCATGTCAAAAAGGCATTAAAAGGCATAAAAGCATCATACCCAGAATAAAAACAGCCAAGAATGTGAGAAACAGGATTTTCTGACATGCTTGGGCATTGTCAAGCTTATGAGTTACAAGTGTATGGGTTACAAGCATATAAGACAAAAAAAAAAAAAAAAAAAACGAGAAGCGAAGATTAAAAATGAGAAGAGAACAAAAATGAATGAAGAGAAGGAAATGGCAAAAAGATACATTAAAAATTCATTTAGCTATCTTCCTAAAGCACAAGTCTGCTGTAAATCTCGTGTTTTAAAAACCCTCAATGACTTTTATTAACCTACTATAATGATTTCCATACTTCTGCTGACCTATGGAATGTCATGCTTAAATAATATCTTTAGAACAAAAGTTCAATACATAAAACAGGCAACACAGTTCAAGCAGGGATGAGGTTCCAGAAATCCCTCATTCCTTCTATACTGTCCTGCACCCAGTAATTCCCTTGGAAACTTCAAGACCTTAATTTGAAAATCACTGTATTTAAGATACACATCATTTTCATAGTCAGAATACATCTTTAAATCAACAGTATCTTAGTATGTCACAGATTAACAAGCAGCACTTTTTCTTAGTATACAAAGTAAGCAATATGCCCCCAATTAGCAAAATTTTGGATTAAATGAATACAGTAGTAACTCCTTGGTTGGTCTACAATGCTCTTCATAGAGTGACTACTTTTCCAGTCATATTTTCTAGCCCTGCCCCCAAAACACACAGAAAATGTACAAAAAAGCACACTACATGACCTACCTCCTTCGCAGAATATCATCACGTGTTAGGTCTTCGTGTTTCTGCACATGCTATTTATTTCCATCCCTCTGACCCTTGTTTATTCCTCACAATCCTGCTACCTCCTCTAAGACGCCTAACTCCCTTTGCTCCCTGCTGATCATTTAATCTCACTCCTCAGTTTTCACAGCCGCTCACCATGACTGCTACTGTTTATACCTACTGCTTTCACCTGCCTTCTCTCCTAGACTTCAGCATGGAAACTGCATCTTACTCATCTTCAGAGCTCCAGCACTGAGGACAGGCCACACACTCAGTAAGTCGACAATGGATAGAGCTGTTGAGAATATTAAGTCAGGGGATGCTTACTCTTCAATATGTCTTACCTTCTCTGTAGGATAAGCTTTAGCCTGAACTTTTTTGGTCAGAGTTTGCACTTGTGCTGTGACAGCCATCACCTGAAATTAATCCAAATAAAACCCCTGATCAGAATACAACCAAGTCATGTCTGTGAGCTGGGAAGGACAGAACCTAAACAAGCCACCTAAAAAATACTGATATCTGAGACACTGCCTAAAGTACACCATCATCTTCTTTTCAGTTCTGGGAAAGTACAGGAGAGGCTGATACTTCTTCAAAAAGAAGAAAAAACTGTCAACCTCTTCTTAAAGAGACTGACTTACCAAACCAGAGGTAGGGAATGGGGATGGGAAGTGGTCATGCGTGCACTGTGCCTTTGTGCAGCTGAACGTGCAATGGAGATCTATTAGTATATAACCGTGTATCAGCTGGGCACCCAAAGGGCAAATCACATCACCTTTCTCATCACTGGTTTCCTTATCTATAGGAATAAAGGAAACTGATTCAGATGCTTTTTTTCCCTGAAGTTTCCTATACTCCTTTGGATGCAGAAATCAATTACTCTGAATTGTTGCCTGAAAAGGTTTTCATTAGATCATCCTGCTCTTAAGGTATCTGGTCATGCAAATGCGTACTCAGCCGCTATGTCGTAACCAATTATTTTCGACCCCATGGACTGTAGGCTCCTCTGTCCATGGCATTTCCCAGACAAGAATACAGGAGTGGGTTGCCATTTCCTTCTCCAAGGGCTCTTCCTAACCCAGGGATCCAACCTGCGTCTCCTGCATTGGCAGGCGCGTTCTTTACCGCTGAGCCACCAGGAAAACCCCTTGACCCCAAATCACCAAACTTTAGAAGTAAGGCAAACAAAGTCAGAGCCTATCTGCAACTAATCTATTTCAAAAGGGGTGGCACTACTCACCTGCTCCTGGAGGCTTTTCAAAAGTGCCACAGCATTTGGCAGGTCTGACTCCAACACCTCCTATGAAGGGATAGTAAAGAAAAGTCATTTCTTTCCTCAGAATCATAAGACGGAAGCTGTGGGGTGGAAAAGTCCCCTCTCTCCTTCAAACAGCCCAGACTTCCTGCCTTCCCATTCCGAAGCCCGCGCAGCCTCGCCTCACGGCCGGCCAGCCTCTCACGTTACTGCAAAGGAGCGTTAACTCCAGTCCCGCCTCCTTACTACGGTTGTGGCTGGGAGGACGCCTCGGTAGAACTATTTTTATCACCATCCTTCCCTCGCGCCAATAATCTGCCTCCAGGCACCGAGGAGAAAGGAAACGTCCACAATATCAAGCCAAGGAAACAAACACACGAAACTCACCGGAGCCGCCATCTTCACAAAGCCTGCCCCTTCCGGAAATGTACTTCCTGAGAGCGGACGTTGTCATGATAGACTTGCGAGATCACCGCCGCTTGCAAATCTAAACCAATACGAAGAGGGGCTCTCTCATTTCCGCTCCAAACAGGATGTACGGAAGGAGGGGCCGGATCCAGCCAATGGAACAGAAGAACCGGCTAAACTCGTCAGACTTAGGAGGAGCTTTACCAATATAAATATGCTCTTGGACAGAGCCATATGATTAGTAGATTGAGTAGAATGGGTGGAGTTAAGCCAGTAAGAACTCGGCAATTGGTTGATTGACACTTTTAAAGGCCCAATGGGAAAAAGGAGTTAACTGAGCGAACTGAGAGCGTATTGGCTCTTGGATGCCGCAGTACCCGGAGTCTCTTTCAAGACACTTCCCTTGCGTTGCCTGAGCCTGCCGCTAGGTGACGGGCCTCAGCTTATCTCTGAGAAGGTGGCTACGTTATGGAGTCGCCTTTCCAGGCTGGTGTTCCAACGCAGGCCGTGCTAGATTCTTCATAGACCCGCAAGGCGTTTGTGTGATCTTGGAGAAGTCATTTGATCGCTGAGCTCTTTTCATCTATAAATAAGAGAGTTGGGCCAGAGAAGCCCAGAGCCAGAATTTAGGCACAGAAGATAAGCACATTCACCTCCAAGGTGACCACCTTGGGGCAACGCGTAAAGACCCCCTCAGCTGCCGCCCCCTACCAGTTAGGGGATGTGAAGGGGAGGACGTTTGACAAAAGAAGCCAGTTCAGATTTACGTGACTTGCTTCTGGTCACACAGATTCAAACCCAGCTTGTGCAGACGTAGTATTTCATTATGCGCTGCCTCATCTTTTCTTCATTTCATTTCAGTTCAATCGCTCAGTCGTGTCGGACTGTTTGTGACCCCATGGACTGCAGCACGCCAGGCCTCCCTGTCCATCACCAACTCCCGGAGTTTACCCAAACTGACTGCTGGAAAAACCGTAGCTTTGACTATGTGGACCCTTGTCAGCAAAGTAATGTCTTTGCTTTTTAATATGCTGTCTAGGTTTAACATAGCTTCTCTTCCAAGGAGCAAGTGTCTTTTCATTTCATGGCTGCAGTTATCATCTGCAGTGATTTTGGAGCCCAGGAAAATAAAGTCTGTCACTGTTTCCCATTGCTTCCCCATCTATTTGCCATGAAATGACGGGACTGGATGCCATGATCTTCATTTTTTGAATGTTGAGTTTTAAGCCAGCTTTTTCACTCTCCTTTAAAAAAAATTTTTTTTTTTAAAAATTGTGGTGACATTTATTTTGATAACAGAACAGGTCTCCACTCACCTGACCCTGAGCTAGACCCTGAGTAGGATGAAGCCCAGGTCTGGGTGGTGTGGAGCAGGAGCCCCACCCACCTGCAAATTCACTCTCCTCTTTCACCTTCATCAAGAGGCTCTTTAGTTCCTCCTACTCAATTAACCAGTAGTTTTTATACCATTTATCAAGATTTGTATTATGAAAGTTTTTCCATTTCAACATGAATTTATGAACTATTCAGATCCTCAGCCCATTTTTTAATCAGGTAATTTTTTGTTATTAAGTTGTATGATTTATATTTTGGGTAAACCCCTTATCAGATATATGATTAGCAAATATTTTCTCCCATTCTATAGGTTGCCTTTTCATTTTGTTGATGGCTTCCTTTGCTGTCCAGAGCTTTTTAGCTTGTAATCCCACTTGTTTATTTTTGTTTTGTTGCCTTTATTTTTTGTTGTCAGATCAAAAAATTCCTTGACAAGACTGCTGTTAAGAAGCTTACTGCCTATGTTTTCTTCTAAAATTTTTAAGGTTTCAGGTCTTCCGTTTAAGTCTTTAATCCATTTGGAGCTATTTTGTGTATAGTATAAAATAAGAGTCTAGTTTCATTCTTTTGGGTGTAGCTGTTTAGTTTTGGTAACACCATTTATTGAAGAGACTGTGCTTTCCCTATTGTAGTAAATTAATTGACCAAACAAATGTGGTTTTATTTCTAGCCTCTCTATTCTATCCCATTGATCTATGTCTTTGTTTTTGTGCCATTATGATATTGTTTGGACTACTATAGCTTTGTAATATAGTTTGAAATCATGGACAAAAATAACATTTAACCTATTATCTGGGCACTTTATGACTCAATCAGTAATTATACATGAAAATACACAAGCTCATTGATTCAAAAATCTATTTCTTTGAATTTGTTTTGAGAAAATCTTTCAAAAAAAAAAAAAGAAACTATGTATATATGTTTACAGAGATATTATAAGTTCAAAAACCTGCAAAGGATTAGAGAGTGATTGTTAATGGAAGTGGGATTCTTTTTGAGGTGATAAAAATGTTCTAAAGTTAGGTAGTGATGATGGTTACCAAACTATGAATATACTAAAACAACTGAATTGTACACTGTAAAAAGGTGAATTTTATGGCATATGAGTTATGTCTCAATAAAGATGTTATAATACTACAGGCAATCTAAATATCAAATAAGTAAAATTTCTTATTTATCTCTGTAGCCCACCAGGTTCCTCTGTCCATGGAATTCTCCAGGCAAGAATACTGGAGTGGGTTGACATTTCCTTCTCCAGGGGATCTTCTCGACCAACCCAGGGATCAAACCCTTGGCTCCTGCATTGGCAGGCAAATTCTTTACTATCTGAGCCACTGGGGGAGTTTATATTATCTCAGAAATAGCAAATAGCTCCATTTAATGAGTGCTTATCCTTCCCTGATGGCTCAGACCATAAAGAATTTGCCTGCAATGCAGGAGTTTGATCCCTGGGTTAGGAAGATCCCCCTGGAGAAGGAAATGGCAACCCACTCCAGTATTCTTGCCTGGTGAATTCTATGAACAGAGGAGCCTGTGGGCTACAGTCCATGGGGTCGCAAAGAGTCAGACACAACTAAGTGACTAAACCTTTTCACTTTCAGTTTTCATTGCGTGCTTATTCTATGCAAGGCATTATTCTGAACGCTTTACACATACTAATTCAATGGTTTTTCAAAGTGTGGTCCTTGATCTAGTAGCATCTGGAATACAAATTCAGGCCCCACACCCTGTCCTACTGAATCAGATCTCTGAGGCCAAGGCCTAAGACACAGTATTTTAATAAGCCTTCTTATTCAAGAAGTATGATTCTACAACATGGTCAAGGTTGAGTGTCTCTGTTTTAACTTGTTATTTAATACTCATAATAAACCCATAAGGTGGGAAATATGATTATCTCCATTTGATAGATGTAGTGGAATGTCTGCAGTCATAAAAATTAAAAAATTAAGATTGCAGAAATATGGAATTCTGATGGCTACAGCATGATAGGCAATGGCCGCCCACTCCAGTGCTCTTGCCTGGAGAATCCCAGGGACGGCGGAGCCTGGGGGGCTGCCGTCTATGGGGTCGCACAGAGTCGGACACGACCGAAGCGACCTAGCAGCAGCAGCAGAGCATGATTATGTACATACTGTACGTACACATAGCAGCCCTATATGCTATATATGTATTTTTGTATGTATATATAAAATAGAAACACAAGCACACCTTGGAAAGAAGTTGAGAATTGAAAATAGTTAATGTGAAACCTATATGCAGGTCAGGCAGCAACAGTTAGAACTGGACATGGAACAACAGACTGGTTCCAAATAGGAAAAGGAGTGCATCAAGGCTGTATATTGTCACCCTGCTTATTTAACTTATATGCAGAGTACATCATGAGAAATGCTGGGCTGGAAGAAGCACAAGCTGGAATCAAGATTGCCGGGAGAAACATCAATCACCTCAGATATGCAGATGACACCACCCTTATGGCAGAAAGTGAAGAGGAACTAAAAAGCCTGTTGATGAAAGTGAAAGAGGAGAGTGAAAAAGTTGCCTCAAAGCTCAACATTCAGAAAACGAAGATCATGGCATCTGGTCCCATCACTTCATGGGAAATAGATGGGGAAACAGTGGAAACAGTGCCAGACTTTATTTTGGGAGGCTCCAAAATCACTGCAGATGGTGACTGCAGCCATGAAATTAAAAGACGCTTACTCCTTGGAAGAAAAGTTATGACCAACCTAGATAGCATATTGAAAAGCAGAGACATTACTCTGCCAACAAAGGTCCATCTAATCAAGGCTGTGGTTTTTCCTGTGGTCATGTATGGATGTGAGAGTTGGACAGTGAAGAAAGCTGAGCACCAAAGAATTGATGCTTTTGAACTGTGGTGTTGGAGAAGACTCTTGAGAGACCCTTGGACTGCAAGGAGATCCAACCAGTCCATTCTAAAGGAGATCAGTCCTGGGTGTTCTTTGGAAGGACTGATGCTGAAGCTGAAATTCCAGTACGTTGGCCACCTCATGCGAAGAGTTGACTTATTAGAAAAGTCTCTGATGCTGGCAGGGATTGGGGGCAGGAGAAGAAGGGGACAACAGAGGATGAGATGGCTGGATGGCATCACTGACTCGATGAACGTGAGTTTGAGTGAACTCTGGGAGTTGGTGATGGACAGGGAGGCCTGGCGTGCTGCAATTCATGGGGTCACAAAGAGCTGGACACGACTGAGCGACTGAACTGAAATGAACTGAACTGAATGTGATTGGGTAGGAGATCTTGTGTGTCATTTCTGTACTTGCATAGTTTCAACAAAGTTTTGTTTGTGTTTCAGGAACAGCCCTGCTGAATTGAAAAGTACGTTCATAGAAGAACCACTGAGACCACTATATACAAAACAGATAACAAAGACCTACTGTAAAGCACAAGAAACTATACTCAATATTTTTTATTAATCTATACAAATATAGATTATGTATATGTATATATGTATTATTGAATCATTGTGATATACACCTGAAACTAACATGACATTGTAAATCAATTATACTTCAATTAAAAATGCAAATTAGAAAGAACCATCAGAGAATCTCATACATTCCATTAACATTTTTGTTAGTTATATATATTGTAATATTGCTGAATCTTTAATCAGAGCTATTTAGGCCTTTAAAACCTTGAATTTCCACATTTGAAAATGGAAAAAATATCAATATGCTACTCACTTTTGAGAGTCTACTGAAACAATGTATGTATAAGTAGATTATAATTTATTATGGGCTTCACAAGTGAATGATGTTTTTAAATGATTCTTGCATATATTGTTGGTGATTTCTCTATTAATAGTGGAATAGTTTTTCTGTTTGTTTTTTTGTTTTAAAAGAAGAGCCACTGAGCAGTGCCTGGAGAGGGCAGGCAGGAGAAGTTCCAACAACATTAGAGAGGTGGGAAGGTCCAGCCGGGGGTGAGGGTGCTATGGAGAACCAGTGAGACCAGGAAGTGAAGAGCTAAATTGGGACAATCTGGGGCCAGTATACAAAGTGTCTTTAGGTGCCATTCAGAAGTATTCAGGCTTTGTCTCCAAGACAACATGGAGCCCTGGAAGTTTCTATGAATGATAGATATATTAGACGTGGCACTTTAGAAAATTGAGACTGCCAGTCATTTGTTGAGAAGAGCAGCTAGAAGACTAGATAAGGTGCTATTGCAATTATCTAGACATGAGAAGGAAAGAAGGAAGTAGGACCTTCTGAAGGTAGAGTCTATAGATTAATAGAAATATTGTTCGGTGCCTTTCTCCTGAGCTCCCTTCCCTTTCTCATTTCTATTTCCCAGCTTCTCAAAGTAGTTCCCTGCATTCCCGTGACCACAAATCTAGAATCTCCTCTGCATATGAATCTGAAAACACAATGTCACTTTTCCCAAGAAAAATTATACCACCAATTCTATAACATCAGGTAACATCACCACCACCACACATGCCAACACCACCTTAAAACACATTAATGAGGCTCCATGCCTGGTTAAAATCCAAACTCCCTTGATTTGGTTTATAAGTTTCTTTTTGACCAGCCTTCACCCACCTCCCAGGCTCTTCTACTTTGGTGCTTCCCAGTTACTTCCATTCTTTAGCTACATGGTGCTCAGTCACTCAGTTGTGTCCGACTCTTTGCAACCCCATGGACTGTAGCCCTCCAGGTTCCTCTGTCCATGGAATTTTTCAGGCAAGAATACTGGAGTGGGTTGCCATTTCTTCCTCCAGGGAGAACCCAGGAATGGAACCAGTGTTTCCTGCATTGGAAGGTGGATTCTTTACCACTAACCTGGAAAGCCCTTAGCTACACTGAGTATGTTTCAATTCCTCTCAGGTTATTGGACAAGCTGGTCACTCTGCCCAGCTCCTCCTTTTCTTGACCTACTCCAGCTCAATGAGTAGCTCACTGAGCTCAGCTCATCCTTCAAGTCTGACCTTAAAAGTTATTTCCTCCACTGAACCTTTCCTGACCTCCAGTCTAGATTAGGTGACCTTGCTCTGTGCTCAAGGATTTCTTCCATCATAGTGCCTGCTACTTTCACTATTATAATACCTGACACGCTATTCTGTCACTGCCTGTTTCCCCTCCATAGTAATCTGTGAGCTCCTGAAGTCAGCACTGTGCCTGCCACAGTGGGTTGGGGCCTGAGATTCTGTAGTCCTAACAAACTCCCACTGATGAAGCTATATCAGTCCATTGGATCATGCTTTGAGTCGTAAGACTCTGCACAGTACTTCACTTTTTTCTAAGAGGGGTTAAATAACACCTAGGTCACACAGCTAGCCCGTAAGCCAGGGTTTTGACCACAGGCCTCTCTGGTTGAAACCAATGCTCAGAGCTTCCCTGGTGGCTCAGTGAAAGAATCTGCCTGCCAGACTTGGATCCCTGGGTCAGGAGGAACCCTTGGAGAAAGAAATGGCAACCCACTCCAGTATTCTTGCCTGGGAAATCCCATGGACAGAGGAGGTTGGCAGGCTAACATCCATGGGGTTGCAAAGAGTTGAACATGACTTAGCGACTCAACAATAACAACAACATATTCCCACTTGAGGATGTGTCAGTCCATGGATCATACTTTGAGTCATAAGACTCTGCACAATATTTCACTTTTTTTCTCAAAGGTGTTAAATAACTCACCTAGGTCACACAGCTAGTCCATAAGTCAGGCCTAATTGATGTCAAAACCTATGCTCTTAGTGATTAAGATACGCTGGTAAGTATGTGTGTACTCAGTCATGCCCAGTCTTTGAGACCCCATGGACTGCAGCCTGCCAGGCTCCTCTGCCCATGGGGATTTTCCAGGCAAAAATGGAGTGGGTTGCTATTTCCTTCTCCAGGGGATCCTCCCCACCCAGGGATAGAACCCAAGTCTCTTCCATCTCCTCCACTGGCAGGCAGATTCTTTACCACTAGCGCCACCTGGGAAGTCCTTTAAGATGTGCGGTCTCCCTCTATTTGCAGGAAACAGGACCCCCAGAGTCTGGGACTTAAGGGGGAAAATCGAATCCCTGAGAAGTAGGCAAGCACCAGAGAAACTAAGAGGGTTACCAAGACAGGGCCTTTGCCAGAGGGAACAAAACCAGGGCTCAGTTACCCGTTTGGGGCACAGGGTGGGGCCCAAGTCTCAGGAGCAAGATAGAAGCTGAGTTCCCAGAAGTACGGAACAGCGGGAAGGATGACTTGATAAGGACACTCCAAACGTGGGCAATGGCTTGTTCTACCTGCCCTGCCTGGAGCCGGACAGATCCTGCCTATGTGATAAGGCCACACAGGGGAGGAGAAAAAGCTCACCTCCACACTCTCCTCCCTGGGATCCTCAGCACGGCCTGGAGAGGCTAGGCCTCCCTAGGGCTCGCCAGCATCTTTTGGAACCACTGACCTACCCCCTGCATGCTCCCTTTCCACCTTCTCTTCTCTTGATTTCAAGCCTTCTTCCCACCTCGAGCCTCTACAAACTCCCTGTTTAAACGACAGGATGTTTCAATATTTCAGATCCTTATCCTATGGACCTTGTTCTGTCAGGATTCATAAAAGGTACCTTAAATTTTTCTTTTTCCATCACCTTAACTTTTGCCTTGCTCCCTTTGAATGGCCAGGGTATAGGTGTCTGGGAAGGGGCAGAGCCAGCGATGCTTAGAACTGGCTCAGTCTGGGGTGTTTGGTGGGGAATAGGGGGCCCGCAGGAGTAGCACAGAGCAGGGTGAGAATAAGTGCAGGGTATTTCGGATGCCTCTGGGCTTGTGTTTCCACAGCAGGAATCCAGCCATCCATGCCACACCAGCTGTCGGATCAAGGGCTGCATCACAGTCATCAACTATATTAGGATCTTGGTCAGAACTTTTGATTGGCTTCTGGCTAGAGGTCATTTCAGAACTTCCACAACAAGGGACAGGTACAAGTGTGACCTAAAGAATAGGTTACAGATCCCCCAAACAGAAAAACAACCAGATAAATTTCTGAGCATGAAAAATGTGACAATTCAGAATTGGCTTTGCAAAATAAGTGATCAGACATCATTACATCATTGCTACAGTTGTAGGGGGAGAAAATCTCTTTTTTATAGCAGAGACAGATATGGCCTCTGCTGTATTAGGAAATTTCTCATGACCCCAGAGTCCACCCGTATTCCTGTACTTCTGCCCCCAGGTGGAGTCCCTCTGTACAGTGACCCCTCTTCCAAGAGGAGGATATCCAGGGACAAGGATGAGCTGAGACAGAAAGGGGATGTTTGTTGGCATCGGTTACACATCCTCCTGAGCCTCTTGGATTCATTTTTTTAATTCATTTTGGTCCTTTTTTGAGAGTTTATTACTGTTTAGCTCTAGAGAGACTGGTACTCATTCAAAATGCAAGTTACTTGAAGAAGGACCCCCGGCATCATCCATGACCTAAGGAATCTCCAAAACTACAAACATTTCATGTTTTTATATCCCAGTAAAAGAAAAATCCCCAAACTTGTATTTTACACACATATATAAAAGTATATCTGGATGGATACACTCCAACTATAAACCATGGTTGCCTTTGCAGAATGGGACTGTGAATAGTGGGAGAAGCTTTACCTTGCTTGCCTGGTAGATTTATTGTTTGTATTTTTGAAGTATTAATAACAAGCATACTTTTATAATATGAGAGGAGGGAAAAAACAAGAAGGGAGGGAGGAAGAAATGAGAATGATTTGAGAGACAGAAGAAAAGTAGAAAGACAAAAAAAAAAGAGGGAAAGAGGGAGGGAGGAAGGAAGGAAAGGAGAGAAAGAGATTAAAAAAACAGGAACAGAAGAAAGAAAGGCCTCCTCCACCCTCTCCCTGAATAAGATCCAGGGAATCTCATCTATGTCCCTTATTCTGCAGGAGCAATTGGAGGCCTCATAGGAACAGAGAACAGCAGCTGTTCACCCTCTTTGGCACATTATTCATCATGCATTTATTTTATTTAGATTCATCACAGTTGAAAGAGCTCAAGATAAAAATATACATAATCACTTCTGGCCATTGAAAATATCAAAACAATGAACAATATTTACAGAGACCAGAGGCAAGACGGAAGACAAGGGGAAAACAAAAAAAGAATAGATTGGGCAAGAAAGAAGCAGTAGTTTCAAGTAAATATCGAGAAATAGCAGTCAGCCTAAAAGTCCTGGAGGCTGCTGCTCCCTGTCAAGCTATGACAACCTTGTTCCTTGGAGGCTGGGTCCAAAAGGTCAACATAGGAGACTTTGTCTCCCTTATTTCCCCCAGATGCACACAGCTCTGCACAGTGGCTGTGAAAGGGGTTGCTCAAGACCCAGCCCTTTCAGGACCCATGTCCAGCGCACTGGTAATATGCAGGAACCTTCCCTAATGGCCCTTCCCTCTCCCTGCCCTGCCTCTGCATTCCCACATTTGGAGACTCAAAACTTCAGCTATTTTACCCATGTTAAGTGTTGCCACTCTGGACCTGTGATCACATGGGCCGTGTGTTCATTGATCTGAAAACTCTGAGGACGAAAGGGCCTCTGACTTGCCTCTTTCCCCCTCGGAGCCTAGGTGCTGCCTGGTCCAGAGAGTGTGCAGTGACCTGACTGTCCTCCTCCCGCCACCTCTCCAAGCTCTTCTCCAGTGACAGTGCCAGAAGGCAGGAGGACTCTGGTTAGCAGATGACCATGCAGGCATGCAGGCATGTCTGTCTAATTCTAGCCAAGGGCACGGGGGGAAGGACAGAGCCCAGGGACCTGTGGCCTCTCCGCTAAGAGGACAGAGGGCTAAGAATAGGACAGGAGATTAGGGAGGGATTGGAACTGCATTGTTATCTCACAGGAATGGCGTTTGTTCGGGAGCATTTTTTTCCAAGCTCTTCTATGAGCCACCCCACTCTCTCCTCTGCCCAGTATCTGTAGGAGCACCACCACAGGTCTCTCACCACTTCTCTTTCCATCTGCTCCGCTCTGCGAAAGTGAAATCACTCAGTCGTGTCTGAGTCTTTATGACCCCATGGACTATAGCCTATCAGGTTCCTTCGTCCATGGGATTTTCCAGGCAAGAATACTGGAGTGAGTTGCTATTTCCTTCTCCAGGAGATCTTCCCAACCCAGGGGTTAAACTCGGGTCTCCCGCATTGTAGGCAGACACTTTACTGTCTGCGCCACTGTACTGAATGCCCATCCATTCCCAGCCCCTCTTCCTGTCCCCGGTTCCTCTCCAGCCCAATCCTAATTCCTCATCATAAATTAAATTCCTGCCCCTTCACCTATTTTCCCTCCTTCTCTGCCTGGATCTGCTTCTTTCCACCTCTTCCCATAAGTCCTTCCCATTCATCCTTTTCCCCACCTTTGTCTCCCGCCTGGCCCCTTTGCCCACCACCTCTCCGCCTAAGCTTCCTACACTCTTCAGCTCTGAGCACCAGGTTTTCCAGGCTGCTGGCCTTTGTCTCCCCTCTCCTAACTTTTTTGGACCAGTATTTTGTCCACTTCTCCCTCTGTCCTGTGTCCCCTCTCTCGAAGCTGAACTGGACAAGCACAAGTGGCAGAGGCTGAGGTGGGCGGACAGCCTCCACTCTCCTAACAGCTAGAAGCCATCAGCACCAGACACCAGGCAAAGGACAGCTCTGAGAACAAGACCCAGGACACGCAGGCCATAGGAAACACCTCCCCAAACTCAGCCACAGCTATTCTTAGGAACACAGTACCACAAAAGGGCCTTATGCTCTGTGTCACCCTCCCAACCCCCCCCACCCCACCCCCTACACACACACACACAAGGAGCTACTCTTGGCAGAGGTTGTAATCTCAGAGAAAAGGGGCCCAAGCACGGGAGGCTGGGCTGGAAACTCTGCCCCCTGCTCTGACTTTTCAGAGCCACGAGGCTCTGCCCTTGAGACAAGGTAACCTCCCACCACAGTGCACAGAAGCACAGCTCTGGCACTCTGCTCTCTCTGCAGTCTGAAACCCCAACAGAGCTGAACCTCATCTCTGCCGCCTCACCCCTTACTCCTCCATTGCCCACACACCCTTTCCAGGCTCTTCCCTACTCCCAGCAAACCAACTCCCTCCCCATCTTACTTCCTCCCCACTCTTCCTGCTCAGTAGGGGTCAGGCTCTTTTTGATCTAGTCAGTCCAAAGTCCCACAGTACCTGTCTCTTCTTCCCTTGCTGCAGGTGGAAGCTAAGACCCCAGCTCTGGTCCCTTGAGACATCAAGGAGCCTGACCAGCTCTCAATCCCTGGTCTGGTTCATGGATCTGGGGGGACCTGGCAGTCAGGTTGCCAGCTGCCCCTGAAAAGCTCCCTTGGGAGGAAACAGCAGCCAGGTCCTTTGTTGCAAATCAGACCCAGGGAGGTTGCTCACCACCCTCCCCAACCGCAGGAACCACCTTCTTGATGTGTGTACCTCTTTGTGTTCTTAATGAGTTTCTAATATTTGTGGGGTTTTTTTCTAATTTTTTTTCTAATATTTGGATAGAAGATTCGGGTGTATGTAGCAGAGACAGGAATCAAAGCCCTGCACTAAAACCCAGGCTTGCAAACCCAGCAGCAGGAATGCTGACCAGCATTGCACGGTGGACAGAGAGAGAAGGACTGGCCTCCACCTTCCATCCTCTCAGAACACCAGCGAGAGCCCTGCTCCCAGAGACCAGCCATTATCCCACGGCAGGTTACAGGTTCAGACAGGCAGGGGTACCTGTATTGTCAAGCCAGGAACATCATCTTTCCAGGTGAAATAAAAATTCTGAGGCATAAGCAAGCAGAAGCAGCTGAGTCACGGGTACTACTCATGTTTTCAGATCACTCTGTAGAGCTACACTCTGCCCTCCAGCCCTGGGCTGGTCCTCACACCATGGAACACAGGAGGCCCAGACGTTTCTCAGGCCAGTTGGGGAGGGCCACAGGATGAGAGTGTGACTGCCCCCATATTCCGCTGTGATCTCCCTGCATGCATCTCTGAGGATAAGGAGTGAGCTGGCTGAGCACCCTCCCATTTGCAAGCCCACTTCATGGAGGCGGGCACCTCAACCCTCCAAGTACTTCCGAACCACCCCTCTGGCTTCCAGAAAGAGAGAAGCAAAAAAAGAAAAACAGAACCAGAAAATGTAAAAGGGACTGGAGAACAAAACAAGGGTCTGTTTTATCATCCCCCTTCACAAGTACAGGATTGCCCGATTTTCAAAACAAAACAAATCATGTTATTTGGCCTTTTTCCCCTTCTGGTTTGCTGTCTAATCTCTCAGCTCACTGCCAAGCTCCTCAAATGCAGGGCTCACACCCACTGCCTCCACTTCCTGTCCACTCATCCTTTTCTTAATACCTCTCTGCAGCCTGATCTGTCCTGAGACTGCAGAAGGCGCTTGCTCCAAGATAACCCGAGTTCCTCCTCTCCGCCTCCCTGACATTCAGTCTGCCTTTGGCATCTGACACCATGGCCACCTGCTCCTCTTGAAGAACTTCTTCTGGTTTCGAGGAAACTGCCCCTTTCCTGTGCTCCTTGCCTTCTCCATGCTTTCCAGTCTGACAGCCATCCCCTGAGGCAGTCGGTCTCACGTACCAACCCTGCCCACCAGTCCCGTAATTCTGACTTCATACAAGAGTGCAAACCATCTTCATCAGATTCCCCACTGTTACCTCCAACTCCCCTGAACCAAATGCCCTGTCCTCTTCCTGCTTGTCTAAAAGCCCGCTCCCCTTTGCTGCTACTCCCATCCTTCCCAGGAACACACACTCATGAATCTTCCTTCCTCATTTCCTGCATCCGATCTGTCAGCAAGGCATTTGATTTCTTCCTTAGACACTACCATGTGTAAAACAGCTAGTGGGAAACTGCTGTATAATACAGTGATCTCAACTTGGTGCTCTGTGATGACCTAGAGAGGTGAGATTGGCAGGGGGTGGGGGGTGGGGGGAGCGGGTGGAGGGAGGCTTAAGAGGGAGGGGAAATATATATACATATAGTTGCTTCACTTTGTTGTACAGCAGAAACTAACACAACATTATAAAGCAATTATACTCCAATAAAAAATCAATTCAAAAAAAAAGGAAACTCTTCCAGCCTCGCCCTTTCTTTCCTTTTTGCATCTACTCTCCCCACTCTTCTCCTGACTTTGATGGTTATCCTAGCCTCCTCTCTGGTCTCCTTGCCTCCAGCCTCTTCTCCCTCAGAGGAAGAATGAGACAGGCTAGCAGCTGGGAGAGAGGCATTCCTGGTGAGTTCATCAGTCTGGTGAGTTCACTGGCTACAGATACAGCTCTGACTGTACCACAGGTGTTTTGCAGAGAGGCATACATACCCACCCTGGAGGAGGGGATGAGAACTCCCTCCAGTGTTCTTGTCTGGAGAAGTCCATGGACAGTGGAGCCTGGCAAGCTACATCCATGGGGCTGCAAAGAGTGACTGACAACTGAGCCATTAGCACATATACACACACACGCCCATGTTTGGGTAAAGTGTATAGGCACGTGTGCTTGGGTTCACTCACCTGTGTTTATGTGGGAGTGGAGGTGCGGAGACGGGTGACCGTCCCAGGGAGGCCTGCTGAAGGGGACTTCTGACCAAAAAACCTAGAGAACACATTTTTCCCTTGGGAAAGAGTGGCTGATTTCTCAGCCTTTTGGTTCCTCACTGAGAATTACCATCCACTCCTATTAAATGCTATGGTCTGTCTATATCCTGGGCTGATCCAGGCCTGACGGCCACAAGATGCTGCCCCAGAGATGCCTGTGATCAGAGCAGAGGGCCTTGAGTGGGGCAGTGGGGGTCTGTGCTGGGTCCCCAGCTGGGGTCTGGCACAGCGCAGGCAGCGTGCAGGGCTCCAGGTCTAACAGCACAGTGCTCAGCAGGTGCTGCGAGGGCTTTCTTTAGTTGCAGCGAGTGGGGGCGGCTCTCTGTTTCAGTGTGCGGGCTTCTCACTGCGGTGGCTTCTCTAGCTGCGGAGCTCGGGCTCTAGAGCATCCAGGCTTCAGTAGCTGTGGCAAATGGGCCTAGTTGCTCCATGGCTTGTGGGATCTTCCGGGACCAGGGATCAAACCTGTGTCCCCTGCACTGGCAGGTAGATTCCTAACAACTGGACAACCAGGGAAGTCCTGGTCTTAATAGCCCCTGACTATCCCCATGTTACAGATGATGAAACTGACTCAGGAGGTTCCATAACTGACATCAATCACACAGCTGGGAAACAGAGGGGTTGTGTTTCAAAGTGGACCTTTGTGACCGACTCCAAAGCTTGCCAGCGTGCCCCTCTTAAGCTCTCTGAGGCCTCCAGCCTGGATCCAAACTATTCACGCCCCCCAAGCCTCTCTTTTAGAGAGTTGTGCCCCTCTAAACACTCCCCGAGGGTAAGATCTACCTCTCCCAGCACCCCAAATTAAACAGGCAGGGCCAGCCTCAGCCCCTTCCTTCCAGCTGTCCACTGTCTGTCGGAAAGCAGAGACTCTGGACAAGGGGGTGGGGGCAGGGTGCAGAGGGGCGCAAAGATTTGGAAGCCAGCAGGAAGACAAAAGAATGACAAGAAGGAGCAGCTGTTTGCAAAGGGAAACCTGAGAAGAGCACAAAGCTCAGGCCCTAAGCCCAGGCTCGTGTGGAGCCAGGGTAGGGGTCTCCCCAAGGTCAGAGACTCTGGGGGCAGGCGGATTGGAATGCTGGGCCCCACTCCAGGGTGCGTCCCCCCTCCCATACGCGCAGACAACTGTGCCCTCTTCCTCTTCCTGGCTGAAGACACCTGCCTCTTTCTGCCGCTCTCCTGCTCCCATCCCATGGGTTTGGGGGCTCCTTTCTTATTTCCCTCCTTTCATGCTGAGGCCTCCTTTGACTTGCCCTGGTGCACCCCTCCTCCTCCCATTCCTGGTAGTAATTTTAGCAACTTTTCCTCTGAACTCCCGCTGGCATGTTCACAGCAAATGGCCCCTGCTTGGGCCTGACACTTGATCAGGGTGGTGACAGAGCCCAGACAAAGCAGTCACAATGCTGGGGAGGGGAGGGCAGCAGAGACAGATTACCTTCCTTCCACTGCAGGCCTTATTTGGTCTACCTTGGTGAAGCTGTCCGCCCTCCAGCCCCTCTTTATTTATAGCGTTTTGCTCTGCTCGCCTTTGTCTTATCTGCTATCACTCTAACACAGCCTACACTCTCCCCACGCACCCCCACACAGGGGGCCCCTGGCCCCTCACTCCTCCCACCAGGAATGTGCATGTGAGCAAAGGCACTGGCTCTAAGTTCAGGCCTGGATTTCACGTCTTCAAACAGTTGAGTAGAGCTGTGCGGAGGAAGGATCTTTATGTTGGTCACTGTTACATCCTGATCGACTAAAATAATGCCTGGCACATAGGTGTTCAATAAACACTAGTTGAATGAAGGAGTCAGCAAAGCTGCGGTCTTCAAACTGTAGTGAGTAGAAGGAAGAGAATCCTGATGGAGCTAAGTGTAGGTGCCAGAGGGCTGAAGAAAGAGTGGGGATATTTAAGGATGTCAGACCCTCCAATCTGGCTTCAAACTGGGGCACTGAGGCAACAAGCCTAGAGACAGGCGAGTTCTCTTCCCCCCTCCATAAGCTCTCTTGAGAAGAGTAACACTGTAACACCAGTAGACAGGATCCCCCCAACTCAGCAGGAGGGGAACAAAGTACCATTGATTTACTAACTGTAGAAAAGGCTTCCCAGTTCTAGGCCACAGACGCCCGTGATGAAGATACTGGCTTTGAAATGGCTCGGCTGGCTCCCAAGCATCCTCTGTGCATCTCAGTTGCCGGCATCTGTGTCCGAGCCCTGGGAACTCAGGGAGGGGCAGCCGCTTTAGCTTGGAAAGCTCGAGGGGGTAGATAAAAAGGAACTTTGCCCTTCGTAGCCAGTCCCTGAGGTCCCTACCAGTGGACCTAACCCCTCCGCACATGGCAGGGCCTGGTCGGGACCCTCAGGGTTTGTTCTGCTGAGCAGTGCCTGCAGGGGCTAGCTCAGCGGCTGCACACCGTGACACCTGGGAGCCGCGGCTGCACTGCCCCGCAGCCCCTGCGTTTCATGGTCGGCATCCCAGTTGCCAGCTCCTGCCCAACTAATGCCGCCCAGACTGTGTCGTGGTTACCAGGCAGCCCCCACCGAGGCCCCCACCTGGATCGCCCTTCCCTGCTGCACCCACCGCACCTTCAAAGTACACCTGTGCCCCATCCCCCTGCCTGCAGCTCTCCTTCCAAGCGGACAGTAATCAGATGGGTCAGCCCGCATGCGCTGAAGAGTTGAGGCTGGGAAGGAGGGGGAGCTTCATACCAAACCATCCAGTGGTTGCCTGGACACAGAGCCAGTGAAGCTTAAACACTGGAGGAGCGTGGCATCGGCTGTGTTCTGTGCTCACAGGCTGAGCCCCAACTCCCTTTGCTCCCCTCCTCTGTGGCTGCTCCTCAGGCCCTCAGGAAAGTGGGAGATCTTTCCAGTCCCTCTACCCACCTTGCCTGAACACTAATCTCACCAGAGCTGGAGAGTGGTCACCCCTACAGAACACAAGCCGGGTGCAGGCAGGCACAGCCCCTCCTAGACCACAGCAGCTGTGTTGTCTAGGCCCTGAGGTGGGGCATTTAGTGCCTGTGGTCAGGGCTAGGAAAACAGGCAAAAGGCTCCAACCAAGGACATCTGGAGCCAGCCTTCCGCACACAGTGGGCCCTGGGCTGCTCGGACCCCCAGCCCTCCTTCTCAGGCTCCTTCCCCAGGCTGGGCTCCATCCCCATCTCCTGAGCTTGAATCTTGCTGCCCTGACTGGCTGCATATCTCAGAGAAGGCTTTTCCTCTCCCCATGAAGTGAAGGACTTGGACACATCACTAAGGCCTGTCTGGCTCTGAGGCTCGGTGACCTCACACACTGCCTGGCTGTCCAAGGAAATCAGTGCCTGAGCCAGAGGCCCCATCTCTAAGCTCCCTGGTCGTACGTCTTGCCGTTTGGCTGGGAAGCCTCCTTCCAGCTGCCCCCACCTAGCCCCTACCCTCGGTCCAACTCTGCTCTGGGGTTGCTCGCTCTCAGCCCCATCCCATGTCACAGTTGGGTGCAGGAGCCAGGCCAGGGAGCAGGAAGGACACTAAGCAAGGGACCAGGCTGGTCCTGGGGGCAGGGTCCCCGAGGGCAGTAGTCCAAGAGGGCGTGGAGGTGGGGGACGGCCTGCCTGCGGTCAAGGTGGTCGTGGTCAGTTCCCCCTCCCACCAGCTGTGGAATGTGAGGCCTGGCCTGGGAGATATTTTGGCTGTACTTGGAGCCCTCCCCGCCCCCTGGAATCAGACCCTGCTCACTCCATGCCATAACAATGACGACCACTTCCAATTGTTTCCTAGCTGGAGGGGGGGGGGGAGGGGAGCACAGTTTGGGAAAGGAGGGGGGAGCCTGGGGGAAATGCTTCTAGTGACAACAGTCCTTTCTAAATCCGGCTGGGGACTGGGTGCAGGTGGGGGTGGGGGCGCCCTGCTTCCCCATATATACAGCCCCCGCCTGGCCAGGTCGGCTCCACAGCTCTCTCCTGCGCTCCAGTCTTCTCTCCTTGCTGCTCTCAGGTAGGGGCTGGGAGCTGGCGGCCCTCCTCTGGGATAAGGGCCCAGGTTTAGGAAGGGGCTCCTCCAGGAACAGCATGCTGCTTTCAGGGCTTCATGCAAAGTGTCAGGTCTGGTCACGGAGCACACACGGGCAGGTCTAGACATGTGTGTACATGCCAGGGGAAAGGGGGCTCATGTGTTACAGGGGGGATGTCTGTGTCTGACTGAACATGTGGGACCAGAGGGGTGTATGTGTGTGTGTGTCTGAATGTTTGGTGAGGGAAGCTATGTGCCTCACTGCCTGAGACACAGAAATATCAACTGAGAGAGGAGTTTATGATCAGGCCCGAGGACAAGTAGGAAGCGGCAAGAGGATGGCAGAGAACATTTCGGAAGTCTGTGCATAAAAGCTAGTTCTGTGAGGTTTGCACTGGGTGACTACCCACATTCACATACACAGGATGGCTCGTGTGCGCAGCTGGGAGTCGAGCAGTGGGAGTGTGTGTGCCCCCTGCAAAAGTTGTTCCCAGGGACAGGAACACGGCATCCTGTCTTCGTACCCTTGACACGGTTTCTGTGCTGGGCACAGACTGATGTACAGCTCGCCACATGTCTGTTGTGGAGCGCGTTCAGCTGTGCCATGGGTGTGTCTATGAGAAGATGCCCACGGGGGCTCCTCTCTGACAACGTCCACCACAATTGACCACAGAATGGGGACAGGATGGATGAGAACTGGCTCCGGAGTCATGAGACTTGGGTTCAAGTCCTGGCTCCGCCACTTACTGTGACGTGTTTTTGGACAAGCAAGCTCATGAACCTAGATTTCCTCCTCTGTAGAATGGGGTGAGGACTGAGGAGGAGGACGGGCATGAAAATGCTCTATAGGCTATAAAGCCCCAACAGTGTGACCACTGCTTGTATGTCAGGTGGCTCAAAAAGGCAAGCTTCACTAGATGGGGGAGGCCAGGGCAGGCCATCGGCCAGGAGCAAGGAGTGAGGGGCTTGCTGAGGTGACATCGGGAACCTGGGTGGGAAAAGCGAGAGAGAGAGCGGGACCGGAGAAGCCCGCCACCGCCTCCACCCCTGTTCAGGCCTTGGGGCGGAGGGGTGCCGAAGGGCGGGACTGGTGAGGCAGGGACACAGCCCTGACCAACCTTCCTTCTCTCCAGGCCCCTGCCGCCTTGAGCCCCTTTCCTCTCCAAGGCGCGTGTGAGAAGCCAAGGTAAGGCGAGCCGATCCGAGAAGATACACAACTCTAGTTTCTGCCTCGCCTTAGGGAGCACGGCCTGGTGGCCAGGAGTTCTTACTGGTGACTAGTGAAGGAGTCAGGTAGTGAGGAGGTTCAGAGAGGTGTGTAGTGTGTACAGTTAGGTTCCTGCTCCCAGAAGCCCAGGGCACTCTGCCCTCTGCTAGGAGGGCCCCAGGCTGGACCAAGTTAGCCTCCGCCTCTGCCCCAATAGATTTGCTGGGGCTAGGAGATGAGCTGAAGGAATGAGGGACTCTCGGTGACCCCTGCTGACCCCTGAGCACTGTGATGGGCTTTGGGGCTCCTGCTGCAGGGGAGAAGAGTGGAGGGGAGGGCAGTCAGCTTCTTCTCCCTCCCTTTGCAGCCGCAGCCATGGTGGACGCGGAGATGGCCGCGTTTGGGGAGGCCGCCCCCTACCTGCGCAAGTCAGAGAAGGAGCGGCTGGAAGCCCAGACCAGGCCTTTCGACCTCAAGAAGGACGTCTTTGTGCCTGATGACAAAGAAGAGTTTGTCAAGGCCACGATTTTGTCTCGAGAGGGTGGCAAAGTCACCGCTGAGACAGAGCATGGCAAGGTGGGTGGCGGGGCCAGCGTGAGAGGCCACCCTGGATGTCCCCCCATGCCTGGGTTGCCTGGAGGGGGGTGCCACCAGGATGCACCCCACAGAGTCCTGGTTTTCCCTTCCTCTGGGTAGGGATGTACTCTCTCCAAATAGCCCTTCTCATCCCCAACACCCCGTCTATCTTCTCTGGGCCCCTGGATTCTGTTCTCATGAACGTGGTTCTATAACCTGCCTAACTCCCATCCCTGTTCGTGGGCTGTTGCAGACAGTGACCGTGAAGGAGGACCAGGTGTTGCAGCAGAACCCACCCAAGTTCGACAAGATCGAGGATATGGCCATGCTGACCTTCCTGCACGAGCCTGCGGTGCTCTACAACCTCAAGGAGCGCTACGCCTCCTGGATGATCTACGTGAGTGCACCCCCGGACATCCCTCTGAATCTAGTGGCTTCCTGCTCCATGCATGTCCACCTCCTGGAGCCCAGCATGTCTGTCCTTTGTGCCCAGGCAGTACTTCACTCTGTCATAATCCCTACATCCTTGTGCATGCTAAGCTGCTTCAGTCATGTCTGATTCTTTGTGAGCCTATGGGCTGTTGCCCACCAGAGTTCTCTGTCCATGGGATTTCCCAGGCAAGAATACTGGAGTGGGTTGCCATTTCCTTCTCCAGGGGATCTTTCCAACCCAGGGATCACATTCGTGTCTCCTGCTTGGCAGGTGGATTCTTTACCACTAGCGCTACCTGGGAAGCTCACCTACATACTTGGTGCAGTTCTAATGACCTGAGGGCTGGGATTGCTCAGATGGACTGCGTTCATACAATTTGCTTTCTCTCCCTCTCCTAAGACCTTTCTCTAACTCCAAAAGCTGCCACCCCTCCCGCTTCATCACTGGCAACTCACTTCTTTTCCTCCCCTAGACCTACTCGGGCCTCTTCTGCGTCACCATCAACCCCTACAAGTGGCTGCCGGTGTACAATGCCGAGGTGGTGGCCGCCTACAGGGGCAAGAAGAGGAGTGAGGCACCGCCCCACATCTTCTCCATCTCCGACAACGCCTACCAGTACATGCTGACAGGTGACAGGCCCCAAGTGAAGGGCTTCTTGGGGGCCCCTCCTCCCGAGGGGTTCAGGCCTCTGGGAGAGATGCAGGGAGCTGGGGCAGGGTGGGGAGATGACAAAGCATCCTGAGCAACTCCTGACTTGTCCTCCCCATCTTCTCCCCGCAGACAGAGAAAACCAGTCCATCCTGATCACGTGAGTGTGGCTACTTCCTATTCCCTTCCACAATCTCCTTCAGCCCACCCCACATCAGGACCCAAGCCCCCAAGCACAGACCCCCAGTTCTCTTTCCCTCCACCTTCTGATGCCAGCTCTGATGTCTCCTCTGGCCTTGACCCTGGCCTTCTCCTTGCTCCTCCCCTTCCTTTCTCCTCCCCACCCCTCTTATTTTTCCTGTCCCATCTCCTTCACTCATGCCCCTCTAACTCATCATGCATCTATCCATAAGCCTGGGAACACCATGTCCTCTTCCCCTCTTCATTTTCCTTCATTTTTCCCTTCAGAAACCCTCCCCATTCTTCCAGCTCCACCTGTTCTTTTCCAAAATGGCCTGGGCCCATCTCCTTTGATTGACCTTGCCCAGCCAAGACCATATTGAGTTGTGCATAGTCACTCAGTTGTGCACGACTCTTTGCAGCCCCAAGGACTATAGCCCACCAGGCTCTTCTGTCCATGGGGATTCTCCAGGCAAGAATACTGGAGTGGGTTGCCATACCCTCCTCCAGGGGATCTTCCCAACTCAAGGATCAAACCCAGGTCTCCCGCCTGCCCAAATCCGCTTCTTCTAGCACATCCTTCCTAGTTGCTACCCTTGACCCTGTGTATGTCAGAGCACAGCTGTGTTGCTGGGATGCATATTATCTGCTGGCTTCCTGGTGCAGGGCTCTCCCTGCCAAATAAACTAGGCAATCTTTCCTGACTCGAGGCTTGTGTTCTCAAACAATGTCTGTTCACTGCCTAATAAGCCCGACTGTCCCAACAGTGGAGAATCCGGGGCAGGGAAGACAGTCAACACCAAGAGAGTCATCCAATACTTCGCAGTCATTGCTGCCATTGGCGACCGCAGCAAAAAGGAGCAGACCACAGGCAAGGTAGGCCTACTGTCCTCCAAGGGCCTGTGCCACAGAAAGGGAGGAGGAGGAGGAGGCCTCTCACCTGCCATCCTTGACCTCTGCAGGGCACCCTGGAGGACCAGATCATCCAGGCCAACCCCGCCCTGGAGGCCTTTGGCAACGCCAAGACCGTCAGGAACGACAACTCCTCCCGCTTCGTGAGTGGGCCCTGCCTTTGGACTTGGGATTTGGGCTGGTCAAGGGATGTGTCAAACAGCAGCCCTCCCTCAACTCATCACCACTTTTCTCCATGTCTCCAGGGAAAATTCATTCGAATCCATTTTGGGGCAACCGGAAAGCTGGCGTCTGCAGACATCGAGACCTGTGAGTGTCACAGATCTGCCAGGGCTCATCCTGACCCCGCCCTCACTCTAACTGTCTCCGACTCAGTCTCTCTGTCACTGGACCGCTCTGCCCCTCAGGCTGTCCTCCTCTCTCCCTGTCTCTGTGTCTCTAGTCTGCATGTTCCTCTCCCTTTGAGACTTCCTCTGGTCTGTCTCCATCTCTGTTTCTGCTTGTCCCTGTGTCTTTCTCTGGGACCTTCCTCTGCTCCTGGGACCTCGTCTCCATCTCCATCTCTGTGTGTGATCTCTGTGCATCTGTGGGTGCATCTCTCTCCCTCTCTTGTTTCTCCCTTTCCCTCTGTCCTGTTCTCTACATTTATCATTCCTTTTTCTCTATTTCCTTATACTTAAATCCGAACTTTTTCTTCTTCTCTTTCTTCTCCCCTCCTATTCACAGACCTTCTGGAAAAATCCAGAGTTATTTTCCAGCTGAGAGCAGAGAGAGATTATCACATTTTCTACCAAATCCTGTCCAACAAAAAGCCTGAGCTGCTGGGTGAGTCACAGCTACCAACTGAGACCAACTATTTCCATGGCAACCTGGTCCCCTCCACTTGCAGCTGCTTGTTGACAGGCCCTGGGTTTACTGCACTGCTGGATTCAGTTCTGTGGGATGCAGGACCCCATTAAGCCTTGTCATGTGCTCTTTTGCAGGTCATGTGTCATGGCAGAGAGCCCCAGGGAGGGCCAGAGATTTGTGCCCCCATTCTAACATCTCTTCCCCCACCCCCCAGACATGCTGCTGATCACCAACAACCCCTATGACTATGCATTCATCTCCCAAGGAGAGACCACTGTGGCCTCAATTGATGACGCTGAAGAGCTCATGGCCACTGATGTAAGTGTGTGAGGAACCAGCTGAGAGGCAAGGGGACTGGTGGTGAGGGGCAAATGAGTCCAGTTCACTGGCCCAGAAATAGAGCTAAGACCCTGGCTGTCTGTTGTTCCTTCCTGAGGGCTGGAATGTACCCTGTGACCTGGGTGTGCTGGGATATAGGTGAGATTAGACAGTGACTTGTATTTTCAATCAAAGCAAAGAGGGTTGAAAGCCATGGACAGAGAAACAGACAAGCCAAAAAACAAAGCATTACTAAGGGAAAGGGGTGGGTGGGGCCAGAGCAGGCTGCTAGGGGAAGAACAGGTGTAGACACATATGGGAGAGCCAGGCATGGATGCAAGGGAAGGGCCTAGAAGAGGGACAGCAGTAGAAACATGAGTGGGTCACCCAGAGCAGCTCCAGAGAACAGCCTAACCACTGACACCCGGCCAAGGCAGTCCACACCCACCCAGCTCTTATACTTCCCAGCTTAGTTTTGGGGTTCCCCACTGGGGATGGGAGTCTCAGCACCCATTCAGGAGATAAGATCTCGCTCAACTGCAGAGGGGCCTCATTTACCTTCCATATTCCCTTTTCTGGGGTCCACCACCACGGGTCCTGCCTACAGAATGCCTTTGACGTGCTGGGCTTCACTGCAGAGGAGAAAAACTCCATGTACAAGCTGACGGGCGCCATCATGCACTTTGGAAACATGAAGTTCAAACAGAAGCAGCGAGAGGAGCAGGCCGAGCCTGACGGCACTGAAGGTGGGAATCAGGGGTGCAGGGCCCAGCTATGGAGCCATGAAGCCTCTGTCTGGGAGGAGGCGTCCCCTTTCCAATTCTGCCATCGGCCCTTTCCTTCCAGAGGCTGACAAGTCCGCCTACCTCATGGGGCTGAACTCAGCCGACCTGCTCAAGGGGCTGTGCCACCCTCGGGTGAAGGTGGGCAACGAGTACGTCACCAAGGGGCAGAATGTCCAGCAGGTGGGTCATCTTCAGACATTAAATGGCAGAGGGGCTGGCCTGGTGTAGCCGGGGGAGCTTTGCAATTTACTCTTCCCACCACTCTCTCATTCGGGTTTCTCCCCCACCTTCCAGGTGGCGTATGCCACTGGGGCGCTGGCCAAGGCCGTATATGAGAGAATGTTCAACTGGATGGTGACGCGGATCAACGCCACCCTGGAGACCAAGCAGCCTCGCCAGTACTTCATAGGGGTCCTGGACATCGCCGGCTTCGAGATCTTCGACGTGAGTGGGGAGCCCAGGGTCTGGGAGAATGGGAACTCACTGGTTCACACAGGCAGCCACCGCTGGCCAAGCCCTGGGGAAGGCCGTGGGCTCCCCAGGGGTGGAGACAGCCACGTGTCCTTAGGGGGCGCTCCCTCCCTGCCCTGACTGGAGAGAGGCCAGCCACACCATTGCCAGGCTGGATGCTGCCCCGGGTCAACCCCTTGGGCCACAGAGCCCTGCCTGCCTGACCCACTCCTCCCCGTCCCCGGCCCGCAGTTCAACAGCTTCGAGCAGCTCTGCATCAACTTCACCAACGAGAAGCTGCAGCAGTTCTTCAACCACCACATGTTCGTGCTGGAGCAGGAGGAGTACAAGAAGGAGGGCATCGAGTGGGAGTTCATCGACTTCGGCATGGACCTGCAGGCCTGCATCGACCTCATCGAGAAGGTGCTGCCGCGGCCCCTCTGCCTGAACTCTCCATTCACGCCCCACACACATGAATGCCCCAGAAGAACAGCCGCCCCACCCTTCTGGGCATCGTGATCTAGCTAACAGAAGAACCCCAAGCCCTAGTTTCCAGAGCCTTGTGCTATCCTGGCCACCCAGGACAGGGTGGTCCTGGAGAGCTGAGTTCCAAAGCTTGAGAGTAGATTCGCAGAGGATGGACACTTCAGGGATGGCCTCCCACACCAGTGTGTTTAACGACCCTGGTTTACCCATCAAGGAGCAGGAAGTCTGAGGGTGGCATGGGGAAGCATAAGAGAGCACTTCTTTTCAACCGCAACATCTCAGGGATCTGGGTGACGGAGTAGGGTGTAAAGCACCTATAGCATCCGTGTTTCCAGACTTTCACAAAGGTCCCTTTGAAATCAAAGTGCCACCTTGGGAAGGTTTGAACAGGTGCCAGTCAATAGGTAACTGCTCAGAGCTGAAGTATCAGCTAACAGCCAAAGGGGCATCTCCATTGACACTAGAGCAGGCAGGATCCATCTCCATCTGCTTGAAGCAGGCTCAGTGACGCTGTCCCCTCTACCCTCAGCCCATGGGCATCATGTCCATCCTGGAGGAGGAGTGCATGTTCCCCAAGGCCACCGACATGACCTTCAAGGCCAAGCTGTACGACAACCACCTGGGCAAGTCCAACAACTTCCAGAAGCCACGCAACATCAAGGGGAAGCCGGAAGCCCACTTCTCCCTGATCCACTACGCTGGCACAGTGGACTACAACATCATAGGCTGGCTGCAGAAAAACAAAGACCCGCTCAACGAGACGGTGGTGGACTTGTACAAGAAGTCTTCCCTCAAGATGCTCAGCACCCTCTTTGCCAACTATGCTGGGTTTGACACACGTAAGTGGAGACTGGGACCCAGGGACTGGGAGCAGGTTTCTGCTGTGGTTCTGAGGCAGGTCAAGGGCTAGCCCCCACCACCACTTCCATGTCGGGCTGGGCCCCAGGGTTTACAGACGCAGTGAGAGAATTGGGTGGAGAAATTGGAGCACCCACAGTGAAGACTATGGCCTGCAACCAATTGTGGAGAGAGGTTGGGATTCCTCACCCGCTGCCCTGACTCCGCACATGCCCATTTGTCCCCTTTACTTGACTCTCTTCCACAGCTATTGAGAAAGGCAAAGGCAAGGCCAAGAAAGGCTCATCCTTTCAGACCGTGTCAGCTCTGCACAGGGTGAGTGTGTGATCGGTGCCAACCTAGCCCTGCTCCCCTGCCTGGCTCAGCCCTGACTCCTCCCACTCCCTCTCCTCAGGCCCTTCCTGACCATCTCCACCCTCTCTTCTCTCCCCTGTATCTGCTGGCCTCGGCTCTTACTCCTTTTTCCCCTGGCTTCTTTATCCCTTCCGCCTCCCACAGTCTCCTCCTCCATGTCTTCCCCTAGCCCTCCTTCACTCTCCAGCTCCTTGCATTCTCTCTTTCCTTTCCTTCCCCTCTGCTCCCTTTCTTACTTCTCTTTCACTTTCTTAACTTCTCCCTCTTGGGTTCTGGGTCACAGGAGAATCTGAACAAGCTGATGACCAACTTGCGCTCCACACACCCCCACTTCGTGCGGTGCATCATCCCCAATGAGACAAAGTCTCCAGGTGAGCCCAAGAAGCCAGGCCCAGCCCACCGCTGAGATGCACTGCCCCAAGGTCAGGGTCTTTTAGATCACCTCTTGGCTCCCACCTTGGAGATTTCCAGATCACATTCTTCCCCTCCCATTCCCCAGAGGCTCACACACAGCCTCCCACCCTGGCCCCAGCGCTGCCCTCCATTTAGAACGTGTAGCTCAGGGTAATGTGTAACTACTTTGATGGACATTCCCTCCTAAGTGCCTTATAGCCCTTGATGAGACATGTAAGGATTGTTTTTCCCTTTCTGAATCATAAGGAGATGGAGGAGTTCAGGTGTCTGGGTTCGGGTGCCTGGCTCTGCTAAGTTCAGTGACCTTGGTCAAGTCCCTTAACCTATCAGGGCTTAGAAAATGGTCTATATTGGCCCTGGCCACCACCTATGAAAACAGGCATAAACCATATAAAATAAGGACTGTGAAAGCCTTTTGGTTACTCTCAAATTTTATGGCAAGAAAAAAAAATACTGACTTGCTAAGGTTACAGGCCAGTCTGTGACAGAGCCAAGATCAGAACCCAGAACCCTTGGCTCTCAGCCCCATGCTCTCCCCACACACTTCTCTCCCTTCCCTCCTGCCGCAGGGGTGATAGACAACCCCCTGGTCATGCACCAGCTGCGCTGCAACGGCGTGCTGGAGGGCATCCGCATCTGCAGGAAGGGCTTCCCCAACCGCATCCTCTACGGGGACTTCCGGCAGAGGTGGGTACTGGGCGCTGTAGGGCTCAGGGCACAGGGGAGCCTGGGCAGCCTTGGCAGGACGCGGAAACCGCGAGTGGCCTTGGATTCTGCGGGCAGAGCCAATCACTGCAGAACATAGGTGACATGGGGCACCTCCCTCCCAGGTATCGCATCCTGAACCCAGCGGCCATCCCCGAGGGCCAGTTCATTGACAGCAGGAAAGGGGCAGAGAAGTTGCTGAGCTCCCTGGACATTGACCACAACCAGTACAAGTTCGGCCACACCAAGGTAAAGAAAAGGAGGAAACAAATGACGACAAGGAGACCTCTCTTGTCCTTTTACTTTGTGGCTCCTTTCCTTTTACCAACCCTCTCACAAGCATTACTGAACCACGTGCTAGCCCTCCCTGTGGACCAGACAGCCCTGCTCTCCCATTCTAGCTCCAGTTGCCACTGACCTCCTTCCTCCAGTTCTTCCCTGCCTTGTTACCCTCCCTAAGATAAGCCCCTCTTCGTCCCCCTCCTGCCTGTCCCAGTCATGTCCACACACAACTTCCCTGCAGGTGTTCTTCAAGGCGGGCCTGCTGGGGCTGCTGGAGGAGATGCGAGATGAAAGGCTGAGCCGCATCATCACCCGCATCCAGGCTCAGTCCCGAGGTGTGCTCTCCAGAATGGAGTTCAAGAAGCTGCTGGAACGCAGGTGAGAGAAGTTAAAGGGAGGGTCTCAGGCCTCTAAGGCCCAGGTTGGCTCAGAGCAGTAGAAGGAGAAAGAGCACCCCAGACCTTCAAGTGACAAAGGGCCAGAACACAGCAACAAACACCAGCGGTGGGCGTCGTGGTGGGGGGTGGTGCCTCGCTGTCACAGTGCAGGATGGATGGAGGAGCCAGGGCCTCTGGGCAGGAAGGAGGGAAGAGGCTGTCTCACTGACCTTCTCACTCGGCCCCTGCAGAGACTCCCTGCTGATTATCCAGTGGAATATTCGGGCCTTCATGGGAGTCAAGAATTGGCCTTGGATGAAGCTCTTCTTCAAGATCAAACCACTGCTGAAGAGCGCAGAGACAGAGAAGGAAATAGCCATCATGAAGGAGGAGTTTGGGCGCCTCAAAGAGGCTCTGGAGAAGTCGGAGGCTCGGCGCAAGGAGCTAGAGGAGAAGATGGTGTCCCTGCTGCAGGAGAAGAATGACCTGCAGCTCCAAGTGCAGGCGGTGAGACCCCCAGGCCTCTGCCCACATCTCCCACACACCCTGCACCTCCCTACCTGGGGGCTCCCCATCCTGTGCCCTCCCAGGCAGGGGATTCTGGAATTAACACTTCCACAGGCCTCCACAGAGGTCTCTAGAGAAAGAAAGGGAAGGGTAGAAAGCATTAACAAAAATACAGGTTTTCCATCAGGATTTAACCTGGATCCATAGCTTAATAATTCTGTGACTTTAGGCAAATGATGTGTTGTCTCTGGGTCTCCATGTCCTCATCTCTATAGACAGGGAATAAAGTTGCCCTTCTCACCAGGCTGTAAATATGTAAAGTGCTGGCATCAACAAATACAGTTCCCTCCCCTTTGATGGAGGAGACCAGAGGAAGAGGGCCAGATAAAGAGACTTCTGGTTCCCTTCCTCTCTGCTCTCATTCCCCAGTGCTCCTGTCACATTGCCCTAAAAGTCCTCCCCTCCCTATCCCTCTGAGGTTCTTCTCAGCTGGGGAGATCCTGGGGTTTCCCTCTTACAGTGAAGGTGGAGCCTGTCCCTCCAAGCTTTTGCCATCCACCCCATCCACCGAATAGCTTCTCCTCTGCACCTTGCCCTCAGGAACAAGACAACCTGGCTGATGCGGAAGAGCGCTGTGACCAGCTGATCAAGAACAAGATCCAGCTGGAGGCAAAGGTGAAGGAGATGACCGAGAGGCTGGAGGACGAGGAGGAGATGAACGCTGAGCTCACTGCCAAGAAGCGCAAGCTGGAAGATGAGTGCTCTGAGCTCAAGAGGGACATTGATGACCTGGAGCTGACCCTGGCCAAGGTGGAGAAGGAGAAGCACGCAACAGAGAACAAGGTGAAGGCAGCTCCCTTTGAATCCAGACCAAGTCTCAGGATTCCCAGACCTGAGTGTGGTCCTGGCCCTTGGCCTTGGAGGTCTCCATAGATGTCTCCAGGTTGGTGATGTCTGACCCCAGGGGGGATGGGGTTCTCGGCCAACAGGTGAAGAACCTGACAGAGGAGATGGCTGGGCTGGATGAGATCATCGCCAAGCTGACCAAGGAGAAGAAAGCTCTGCAAGAGGCCCACCAGCAGGCCCTGGATGACCTTCAGGCGGAGGAGGACAAGGTCAACACCCTGACCAAGGCCAAGGTCAAGCTGGAACAGCATGTGGACGATGTAAGTACACTATCACAAGGGTCTAGATGTACCAGGTCCGTCAGTGACTGTGTGCATATGTGTGTTTGGGGGAGTGGGGTTAGAGAGTGCTCATCTCCTGATTCCTTTTAGAAGGGAACTGGGGAATAGACAAGGAGAGGGGTGATCAATTCAGAGTTATGTATCTCATCTTGCTGATGTGATCAAGAGTAGAGATGGGCTTCTTTATTTTACTCTAGGTTCAAGCGTATATGTCTCCGTTCAACCACGGAATTTAGAGGGTTATCTCATAAGAACATGATAAATTTCCTTGGGAATTTTGTGAAGATCCTCAAGGAGGATCTTTGGACTTCTAATGCTTTAGCCAGGATCTGATCCTCAGTGATCACTGCTCCCATAGGTAGTCCTTTGAGTATATCTCTACTGAATCATTCTTTATCACTCTGTTATCATTATTGAAGTATTGGTCCCATCCATAGACTGGAAGCTGCCTTTAGGTGGAACTTGGTTTTATTCAGTTTGGCATCTGCAGTGCCTAGAATGGGGCCTGGAACCCAGTAGGTACTTACAGGATGCAGATGAAATGAAAGTAGCTTTGGGATTTTACCCTATAGTCATTCATTCAGTAATTTATCATAGTTACTGAGCATCCCTCCATGCTAGGCACTCTCACAGTGCCCTGGCCACATTTGGCCAATTCTGGGGAAGTATTCCCAAGTCTTGACACCTCTAAGGATCCCTCAACCCCAGAAAGAATGAGCTCCTAAATTATCAAGTCAGGATACTTCGCCTTAAGGTCACATTGGTCCTTCTCTTCATCAGCTGGAGGGATCCCTGGAGCAGGAGAAGAAGGTGAGAATGGACCTGGAGCGAGCCAAGCGGAAGCTGGAGGGTGACCTGAAGCTGACCCAGGAGAGCATCATGGACTTGGAGAACGACAAGCAGCAGCTGGATGAGCGGCTCAAAAAGTAGCGTGTTCCCTGCCCCATCACCCATCCTCCTCCCCCACCTGCAGCCTGGTCCACTCATGGAAGTACTAGCTGACCCAACAGATCCATCCTCAGAGGCAACAGCCTCATGCAGCTTCCATAAGGGGGTGCAAAACTGTGGGCAGAGCCTCCAGGAAGAGAGCTTTCCTCCCCCAGACACACACATCAAGGCCCAGCAGGCCTCCCTGGCAAAAGTCTAACCCAGATCCCTCCAGCCCTCTCTTCCTGCTGGGCACTCACCCCCTTTATACACAAGTCTCTTTGGAGACCAGTTGCATAACACAGAGGAAAGTTCCACACAAAAGCCTCTCAGGAAAGTCCTTTCAGGTCCTTCACAGAGAGCCCAGAGGACCACAGAGAAACATGGTCAGCCACCACGTGTGAGCAGTGCAGGGTCTGGCTACTTCTTTGTTCAATGATTTTGTGTTTCCAATTCTTATTGCAAGACCTTCCAAAATGTGTAGATCCACATTTCACACTTGGCAAAGAGTGAGTCTGTGCACATATACAGATAATCAAAGATCTTCTGTTGCTTTAGGGTCAGGATTCTGAAAGGCTCTGAGACTCATCCTGATCAACAGCCTCCCCAGAAAGTCTTCACACTTCCCCAGGCACAGTACTTGTTGAATGAATGAATATATGATCCCACTGATCCTCAAACGACCTTTTAAGAATGGTACTTTAACCCCACTTACCAAAGAGGAAAGGAAGGCTTGGAAAGGTTACCAAATTGCCCAAAGTAACAGACACAGAATTAAAGACCATCAAGAGCTAAAAGGTGCCTTTGAATTGGTCTAGTCCAATGCCCTCATTTTACGGACCAAAGAAGGGAGCATCTCGGAGCCCAGGTCCTGTCACTCCACCTAACAGCGCTCTTCCTGTTGTACTTCCTATTGAACTTCAATCCTCCAGCAGGTGTTACACTTTCAAGGACCCTACAACAGCCCTGGAAGCTGGTTGTTGTTTTTTTCCATGAAATCCTGCTCCTCATTTGTTTCATTACCATTTCCAACCACTGGCAGCCCCTCCTTGAGCCCGATCAGCCTTCTGTGCCTCACGGTCCCTTCTTCCTCGCAGGAAGGACTTTGAACTGAATGCCCTCAATGCGAGGATTGAAGATGAGCAAGCCCTGGGCAGTCAGCTGCAGAAGAAGCTCAAGGAGCTTCAGGTAAGGCCCCTGGGCTGGTCTTCAGCCTCCCGACCCTCTTCCACACCATTCTCGCCCAGCATCACAGGCACTGGCTCTGTGTCTGTGAAGGGAGATGCTGGCTATCACAAATCCCCCACGGAACACTTCCAGGAGGGCCGGCTGATCCAAGGATGACATAGGAAGAGATCTGGAAACACTCACCGGTCTGGGGACAGAAATCCCAGCTTCCTAGGTCAGCTGTGGTGTAGCTGGTGACCGTGGGGAGCGCGCTGCCAACCTCTGGATCTATGAGTCCTCCTCTGTTCCCCATGGCTTTTCAGGCCCCTTCAGCCCAGCTGGACTGTAACTTCAGTTCTTACCTCTAGAGTGGACACTGTGTTGGGTCTTTAGCTGTCTAGTCAGACAAACCTGGCTCTCTCATTCCAACTTCAATTATTTTTGCCACAAAACTGCCTAAGCTATCCCTGGAACTATCCCTTTGTCCTTCTTCAAGAGCAACCACTTTCCTTCCCATAAAGAAAATGTAGCATGTTTTGGCCCAAAGGCAGGCTAACTCAACTATCCAAACCATCTCACTGAGGTGATCCTTTTATTTCTACTTGTCCCCTGGGGGCACTAAGCTGACAAGCCAGGAGCCTTCTAGAGCCCTGGGAGGGGGCTCCGATAGAGGGGCCAAGGTGCTGGGTCTGAGCACCCCCTGTCCTGCCCAGGCACGCATAGAGGAGCTGGAGGAAGAGCTGGAGGCTGAGCGCACCGCCCGGGCCAAGGTGGAGAAGCTGCGCTCAGACCTGTCCCGGGAGTTGGAGGAGATCAGCGAGCGGCTGGAGGAGGCCGGTGGGGCCACGTCCGTGCAGATCGAGATGAACAAGAAGCGCGAGGCTGAGTTCCAGAAGATGAGGAGGGACCTGGAGGAGGCCACGCTGCAGCACGAGGCCACGGCAGCCGCCCTGCGCAAGAAGCACGCCGACAGTGTGGCCGAGCTGGGCGAGCAGATCGACAACCTGCAGCGCGTGAAGCAGAAGCTGGAGAAGGAGAAGAGCGAGTTCAAGCTGGAGCTGGACGACGTCACGTCCAACATGGAGCAGATCATCAAGGCCAAGGTGGGCCCGGCTCTCCTCTCCTCTCCTCCAATTCCCTCCACGCGCCTCTGCTTTCTGGCCACATCTCTCTTTGTCTTGTTCAGTTTCCTGCTTCCCTCTTCTACCCTGTTCTTGGACCCTTCCTTTATGCCTTCCTCTTTCCCTGCTCCTTTTAATTGCACCACTCGCACCCCATCAGCCCCCTGCATACACCGTATAACTCTCCTTCCCGTCTCAGGCTAACCTGGAGAAGATGTGCCGGACCCTAGAGGACCAGATGAATGAGCACCGGAGCAAGGCTGAGGAGACCCAGCGTTCTGTCAACGACCTCACAAGCCAACGGGCCAAGCTGCAGACTGAGAACGGTGAGCCCTACCCTTGTCTTCTGAGTTCCTGAGCCAGTCCAGGTTTGGGTATGCACACATCTCTCCAGAGAATGGGACCTGAGGGTTAGGGGAGGGGTGGGGGAGAGAGGAGTGACTGACCCTTGAGAGTTGAGTGTGCTTCGGTGCCTCTGCAGGTGAGCTGTCCCGGCAGCTGGATGAGAAGGAGGCGCTGATCTCCCAGCTGACCCGAGGCAAGCTCACCTACACCCAGCAGCTGGAGGACCTCAAGAGGCAGCTGGAAGAGGAGGTTAAGGTGAGGCCCAGAGTCAGGCCACTTGTCCAGCGTACTGGCTGGCCTTGCATCCACCACTTCTTTCCCAAGAATGAGGCTTGCTGTCTACCCAGTATTTTCCCATTTTCCAAAAAGAAAATGCCCAGACCCTACCATGTGCGTGTGTATGTGTGAGCACACTCAGTCGAGTCCAGTCTTTGCAAAACCACAGACTGTAGCCCGCCAGGTTCCTCTGTCCACTGGATTTTTCAGGCAAGAATACTGGAGTGGGTTGCCATTCCCTCCTCCAGGGGATCTTCCAGACCCAGTAATCGAACTTGTGTCTCCAGCATCAGCAGGCAGATTCTTTACTGCTGAGCCCCCTGGGAATCCCAGGCCCTACCATATGCCTCCTAATTCTACCTCCCATTCAGAGGCCTTCTGCCTTTCTGCAGCCATCTCTGGAGGGCATGGAGTAAGAGGTGGGGATGGGGGTGAGGGGAATGAGGTGAAGAGAGGAAATAAACTAGAGAGGTGTGATGGCCTTAGCTGGGCATAGGTATGGGATGCAGGAACTGTACAAGTGGTCCTGGGATTTGCAGGGCAATCTGAAAACTGGAGAAAGAAACTCAACTGGATCCTATTTTGAGCACTTTGCTGGGCTCATTAAAAAGGGGAAAGAATATGAATTTTTAAAAAGGTCAGGGCTCAAATCCTAATCTGCCTCTTAAGAGCTTGGTGATCTTGGGGAAATTGCCTAATATCTCTGAGCCTCCATCTCCTCCGCTGTAAAATGGCGGTGAGGATGATAAAGCCTACTGCGTGAGAAGCATGAGGGGGATGGGCACAAAGCCTTTTGTAAACAGTGCGGCACTGTATGAATTTTCTTTAACAGTACTCGGTAAACTGTTCCAGGTCCACTAGGGATTTAGAAACAGGTGAGAATGTGGGAGGATGTTGAAATTAGAGTGAGGAGACAAGCAGTGCATCACAGGGTAAGCTGAGCCCACCCCTCGGTGCCGCCCCTCCCAGGCAAAGAACGCCCTGGCTCACGCACTGCAGTCGGCCCGGCACGACTGTGACCTGTTGCGGGAGCAGTACGAGGAGGAGACGGAAGCCAAAGCCGAGCTACAGCGCGTCCTGTCCAAGGCCAACTCAGAGGTGGCCCAGTGGAGGACCAAGTATGAGACAGACGCCATCCAGAGGACAGAGGAGCTGGAGGAGGCCAAGTGAGTCCCGGGCGGCCTGCCTCTGGCAGGGGCCCCTGTGACAGCAGGCCGCAGCCCAGCCCACTGCTCACTGGGGCTGGCTGTGGGGATGGATGCTTAGCTAGCTTTTGACAATGCAGAGGACCCTGCCCCGGCCCCACCTCCTTCTCCTCTCAGGGAAGCTTTTTGCTCGCGTTATGTTTCTCATCCGAATATAAGACGAACAAAAGGTTTGTCTGAGGGCAGAGTGCACCCACCTGGGGCAGGGTGCCATGGCAGGTGAGAAAGGGGGGTGCTGGGACTGCATGTGTCCTCCAAGTCTGCAAGCCTAGAGGCTGGCCAAGGTGGGAGCACTGCCTCGCAGAAGGCCCCCTGGGCGCTGTGGGTCTTCACACCCTGTCCCCCAGACTCTCCAACAGCCTTGTTTTCTGCCCCTGGGCCTGTCCTCAGGCTTCTCCAGCAACACTTCTGAGCTTTCAAAGACTGTCTTCCACAAGACTCACCATGTTTCCCCTTGTCCAAATCCACACCCTCCATCCTCCCCACCCTCTCCCACCACTACTCCCCCGCCCTCACCAACACGGGCAGGAAGAAGCTGGCCCAGCGGCTGCAGGACGCCGAGGAGGCCGTCGAGGCCGTCAACGCCAAGTGCTCCTCGCTGGAGAAGACCAAGCACCGCCTGCAGAACGAGATCGAGGACCTGATGGTGGACGTGGAGCGCTCCAACGCGGCCGCCGCAGCCCTAGACAAGAAGCAGAGGAACTTCGACAAGGTGGGCCCGGGCTGCGGGCCACAGCCAGGGGGCAGAGCAGGCCGGCCGGAGGGAGTCAGGAGCATCCTCCCAGGAGGCTGAGGCTAGGGAAGGCTGGGCCAGGAGGGGGACCTGGGTCCCGGAGGTGGGGCCGGGGCTGCCCCTTGAGCCGCTTCCGTCTGTTGGGTCCCCACAGATCCTGGCCGAGTGGAAGCAAAAGTACGAGGAGTCGCAGTCAGAGCTGGAGTCCTCGCAGAAAGAGGCGCGCTCCCTCAGCACCGAGCTCTTCAAGCTCAAGAACGCCTACGAGGAGTCCCTGGAGCATCTGGAGACCTTCAAGCGCGAGAACAAGAATCTGCAGGGTGCGGGCGCAGGCCGGGAGGGGCGGGGCGGGGAGGGTCCGCACGTGGCGCCGCCCCGCGGCTCCTCCAGGCCACCCCGCACTGGCGCAGGCAGCCCCCGACTGAGCCGCCCGCCCCTCCCACAGAGGAGATCTCCGACCTGACTGAGCAGCTGGGCTCCAGTGGCAAGACCATCCACGAGCTGGAGAAGGTCCGCAAGCAGCTGGAGGCCGAGAAGCTGGAGCTGCAGTCGGCCCTGGAGGAGGCCGAGGTGCGAACACCGGAGTGGAGGAGGTGCAGGGGGTGGGAGAAGCTGAGGGCTAGGCTATGGTCCCTGTTCTCATCTCCCCTATCTTTTGTTCACGGGTCCACCCTCAGAGCCTAGAACAGTGCCTGACACTTAGTAGGTACTCAACAAATATCGTGGAAGGAACGAACGAACCGGTCACTCACTTCCCTTCACACAGACATTTTACCTATTACATCTTAGACAAGATTTCCTGTTTCACTCCCCCTCTTTTCACCCCTGCCTCCCTCTTTGAGCTTTTACATTCTGTGCCTGATTGCCTCTGTTTCCTTGGCAACACCACTCTCTTCATTTTCTTCTTTGTCTTTATAGCTCACTCTCCTCTGTGAGAGCCTGAATCACCTTCTCTTAGGCCTTTTTTTTGCCTTTCAAATTCTCTTTTCTTCTTCCTCCTCCTGCTTCTTTGACTGAAGCACTTACACCACTCTTGAGCTCACTTTGTATCCAGGATTCATGGACAGCCCCCTGGCCCCATCCTGTGCCCTGACTGCCTCAGACCTTCTCTTCCCCAACCCCCTCCAGGCCTCCCTGGAACACGAAGAGGGCAAGATCCTTCGGGCCCAGCTGGAGTTCAACCAGATCAAGGCAGAGATGGAGCGGAAGCTGGCAGAGAAGGACGAGGAGATGGAGCAAGCCAAGCGCAACCACCTGCGGGTGGTGGACTCACTGCAGACCTCCCTGGACGCGGAGACGCGCAGCCGCAACGAGGCCCTGCGGGTGAAGAAGAAGATGGAGGGTGACCTCAACGAGATGGAAATCCAGCTCAGCCATGCCAACCGCTTGGCCGCCGAGGCCCAGAAGCAAGTCAAGAGCCTCCAGAGCTTGCTGAAGGTATATGGTGACTTTTGGAAGCAGGAAGTCACCTCATCCAGAGAGGGGCAGTGGCATCCCATCATCACAGCACCAGCTCCCTCCGGCCCCTGGGCCATCACTGACCCCTCCCACAGGCCCTGCCCAAGCCACCACCACAGGGTCACTGCAGCATCCAGTTCAGCTAACAGCCTTCTGATGGGTTGAGCCCAACTCCCTCTCTCATGCGAACTCTCCTGATGCACAGGACACCCAGATCCAGCTGGACGACGCGGTCCGTGCCAACGACGACCTGAAGGAGAACATCGCCATCGTGGAGCGGCGTAACAACCTGCTGCAGGCCGAGCTGGAGGAGCTGCGGGCCGTGGTGGAGCAGACAGAGCGGTCCCGGAAGCTGGCGGAGCAGGAGCTGATCGAGACCAGCGAGCGGGTGCAGCTGCTGCACTCCCAGGTGAGCAGTGCCCTAGGGCGGTCCCAGAGTGGAGCACGGGCAGGTCTCCGCAGGTGAGTTTCAGGAGACATGCGTGGATGCTCAGTGCTGCTTTTCCTGCTCTGCCCACCCCTACCCTCAGAACACCAGCCTCATCAACCAGAAGAAGAAGATGGAGGCAGACCTGTCCCAGCTTCAGACTGAAGTGGAGGAGGCAGTGCAGGAGTGCAGGAACGCTGAGGAGAAGGCCAAGAAGGCCATCACGGATGTGAGTCCCCCTGCCTGGCCTGCCTACAACAAGCCAGGGTTTTCTTGGACTGGAAGACTTAGACCTAGTATCACTTCTCTCCCGTGTGCAGGCTGCCATGATGGCGGAGGAGCTGAAGAAGGAGCAGGACACCAGTGCGCACCTGGAGCGCATGAAGAAGAACATGGAGCAGACCATCAAGGACCTGCAGCACCGGCTGGACGAGGCGGAGCAGATCGCGCTCAAGGGCGGCAAGAAGCAGCTGCAGAAGCTGGAGGCCCGGGTGCGGGAGCTGGAGAACGAGCTGGAGGCCGAGCAGAAGCGCAACGCGGAGTCAGTCAAGGGCATGAGGAAGAGCGAGCGGCGCATCAAGGAGCTCACGTACCAGGTGCGGGCCCAGCAGCTGCCCCCAGACCGGGCCTTCTGCATCATGGCCTGAAGCCAGGGTGACAACCACCCCAGAGGGATGAAGTGTTCTCTCTTAGCCTCTTAGAGGGCAAAGAGCCAGAGTACAGCCTATGGCTACCCTGTTTCTACTCTGCCCAGCCCTGTTCTACCCTGAATACCCCTGGCTCAGGGGGCAGTCTCTGAGCCTTCTGGCCTTCAAGCTCCCCATCAACATTCACCATCAACCTGTCCCTTCAGGACACACCTGGAGCTCCAGCAGAGCTCACCCAGCACAGATGACCAGAAAGCAAATATGTAACCACATCTTAGCCTGGCGTCATCACCACCAAAATACACCAAAGCCATTGGAATGAATCTCAGAATTTTTCAGTTACTCAGGGAAGCATAGACTTTAGCTTTTGCAGTGTTTTCTAGAATCAGGCTATCAATTAGATTTTGTTTCCATTCCAGTCCAGAAAGTCGCCATCCCTCTATGCATACTTGTCCTTAACCTAGATCAAGTCTATGTCATTTCCCAGCAGTCCAGGAAATCCCATCAGGCCTGCAGTCCCAGAGTTCCTGCCAGCACATGCTGGGTTTATCCTCCGTGGGGCTCCAGGACCCCCCAGGGCCCACTTCCAGAACAAGGCCCATGCACAATTTTGTGTGCAATTTCAGGAGGCCCATCAGCTCCCTAGACTGTTTCTTGGCACATACTATTAAAAGTATGCAAATGTTTTTTTGGTAAGAAATTGTAAGGAGAACACAAGTGTTTGGTGAGGATCAGGAAGTTGAATTGGGTCAGGATATTACCTTCAGGGTAAAGCCGATGAATGTGGGAGGGGCCATACTGCTTCCTATGACCATGCCATATTCACTGCTGCCCCCCCCCTTCCCCACGACCCCCAGACAGAGGAAGACAGGAAGAACCTGCTGCGGCTACAGGACCTGGTGGACAAGCTGCAGCTGAAGGTCAAGGCCTACAAGCGCCAGGCCGAGGAGGCGGTGAGTGATCCTGCTGGGGTCCAGGCCTGGAGGAGGGGACCAGGCAGTCTCATAACCCCTGGCTCCTCACCTCATCCTCCCATCCCCCCAAACCCCCACAGGAGGAACAGGCCAACACCAACCTGTCCAAGTTCCGCAAGGTGCAGCATGAGCTGGACGAGGCGGAGGAGCGGGCGGACATCGCTGAGTCCCAGGTCAACAAGCTGCGGGCCAAGAGCCGCGACATCGGCGCCAAGGTGAGTTCCCCCCACGACAGCAAGCCCCCAGCCCCTCAGACATAGCCCCTCACACCAAGATTCCTTCCCTTCACATACTCCTGCAGCCGAACCCCACAGCCCCAGAGGCAAGGTAACTCAGTCCTCCATGATTTCTAAGGTTCTTTCCCCTCTCACTTTCAATGATTTTGTGATTCCCAGCCCTACGGTGGTCAGCAGAAACCCTAATTGACACATATTCAGTGTGTCCCGACCTCCCCCAACTGCTGTTTCCCCTTCTCTTCCACCTGCTTTGGCCTTCAGTCTTGTAACTCCCACCTAAGATGTACGTCCCAGAGGGCCTTGTCCTTGTTGAGGAAGCATCCCTCCGTTTGACCCCAGGGCCCTTCCCTCCAGAGCCCTCCCCTCCACACTTACCCCTAGGACCCATCTCCCACCACCTCAGGGCCTCCCTTAGGCCACACTGTGGTACTCCCCACCTCAGTGCCCATCTCTGCTTTGCTGCCTGTGCCCATCCCTGCCCAACACCCACCTCTCCGGAGCTAGCGTGGACTGTGTTTCCTTCCCAAAGGGCTTGAATGAGGAGTAGCCGTGCCACATCTTCTTGGTCTGCCCTATCTTGAGGGTGCAACGAAGCTCCCAGTCCCGGGGCCTGGAGAGCTGCCCCTTTGGAAGAAGCAGAATAAAGCAATTTTCCTTGAAGTGAGATCCTGCCTCTAGACTCTTCTTCACAGCCTGCCAGCCACAGGAACATGAGGACATGACCACGGGACGGGGAGGGGGGCTCCAGGGGAGGAGGCCAGACCCAGGAGGCCTCCCTGGGGAGACTGGGAGGCTCCGAGCATCCTTGGTGCAGCACTGCCATGGTCTCCCGTCGCCTCCTCAGCAGATGACACCTCTCCTGTCAGCCCTCTCCCTGGCCCAGAGACGCAGGGGGTTAAAGGAGATTTAGAGAAGCCCCTGAAGCTCTCCTAGAGCACGTGAGCCCATCTGTGCTGACCTACGCCCCTGATCTGAGCAACACTGCCCCCCACTGCTGACAATAGCCGGGCTGGGCCAAGGGGAGGAGGTTTAGTGTGCAACGGTGCCCTCCAAGGCATGACCCACTTAGAGTAATGACCCCCCAGTCCCCATTCGAGGTGAGTGTCTGAGAGGGCACAGGACTGGCATCTGTAGCTCCTCCCCCTTCCAGACCCAGCCTCCACTGTCTCCAACTACCTTCCCATCATGACCAGGAGAACTACACTCCAGCCCACCTCCCATCTCCTCCTGGAACCTGGCCTGTGGTCCAAGACACTCTATTCTTCTCCCTCATTACTTCCTACCATAGCTTTTGGCCTTGCTGGAAGATGGAGGTTCTTTGGCCTGTTTAGAGCAGGTCATCTGAGGGGGAGGCAGGCAAATGAGGGGCTGGGGAAAGTCACGGTGAGCAGGACCCTGGGGAAGGAAGAGGCTGGGGAGGAGCACCATAGGGCTGGAAAGTGGAGGAAGGAGTAAGCTCCCTCTCAACTAAACAAGCCCAGTCCTGCACCTCCCCCAGACTCACTGCCACACCTGGGCTGCTTAGGGAAGGCCTGGACCACGGAGCACGGGGAGTGAGGAGGCCCTGGCCTGAATCCTCCCCAATGTGCTACACATGGCCACTCCCAGCCACCCTGGGCTCTGAGCTCCCAATGCAGCAGCTAGAGTAAGTGCCTGTTCCAGGGAGGAGAGGAAGAGGAAAGAAGGGGAACAGGGAAGGAAAAAGGAAAGACCTAAGCAGGTCTGCAGTGGAGAGAAAGGGAGAAGGTTCAAGAACATGGAGGATGGTGAACAAGGAAACCAACAGAGAGAGAATATAGAGGAAGTGAGATGGGTGCCCCTGAAAGACCCACAGGCTGTCCCATCATTCTCTTCACCTCCTCCTCCACTCTCCCTGCCTAGCACCAGTCTTCCTAGGAAAGACTTGGAGAACAACGAGGAAATACCTGGAGGAAAGAGAGGGACACGTGTGAAAAGGAAGATGTGGGGGATACTCAGAGAATCCAAGCTTCCAGAGCAGAAAACAGAGGCAGAGAGAACAGCCAGCGCCCACGCAGCAGACGGGCCCCCGAAGGAGGGTGCTGAGAGGGGATGGGAGAGGAGACAGAGAGGGCGAGCCTTGGATAGAGAAGCTGGAAGAGCCAAGGGTCTGGTACTGGGCACAGGAAAGAATCCTGGGTCACCCTTAGACGCCGGCAAAATTGAGAAAGCGGAGAATGGTTAGGTTCAAGAGGAGTGGATGAAGACCCAGGAGCAGAATGTGCAGGCTGAGATGGGACAAGCAGAGGGTAGCAGAGGCTGGGCTCAGAGAAAGGCAGAGACGTGTGGAAATACAGGCATGTCAGACTGTGTGATGGGCAGAAATATGGCGCCAGGGAGAACGGGAGCCCAGCTCCAGCTTTGAGACAGGGAACCAGGTAGAGGGGAAGGGAGACAGACACAGAGAAGGACAGACATACAGGGAGCCAGGCAAATGCAGGGCTTCTCTCCTCGGCCCCTTACCTGCGGCAGGAGTGACCAACCGGCACGCTCACCCTCCAGGACTCCTGGCAGAATGAGGAGCTGCTTTGGGAGGACAGAGAGTAGGGATAGATGTGAGAGGGGGGCTCGGATAGGGAGAGGATGGCAAACCAGACCAGACGGGTGGGGCAGAACCCTGGAACCGTGTTAAGCCCTCCCCTCTTCCCCCTTCCATAGGAGACAGTGGGAACCGCCTGCCTACCCCTCACCACCCCCCGACTCCATCTATACTCAGTCTGGCTCGCTCAGAACATAGGGTTCCCTGAGGACAAAGCCTAGTCTTTGTCACCTGGTTCTGACCCAGCCTGACCTGATGTTCCCAGCCCCTTATCACGTCCCCAGGGCAATGGGAACTAGGCAGTGACGCACTGGGCCGCAGACTAAACCCCCAGCTTGCGTACTAGGTCCTCGAGTGACCTGGAGATGGGGACAAGTAGCTTTCATCCCAGGGGGAAATGAGTTGGCATATGCACCTGCAGGAGATGGGAATGTGGGGTGGACTACGGTCCCCCCAAGGACATGGATATAGGGTACAAGTCCCCTGGAGACGGATATGTATTCCTGAGTCCAACAATGGGGCAGTGGAGGGCCCTAGGGAGTTGGAGACCATGGGGGAGAAACCACATAATTGGTGGAAAGCAGAGAAGTCGACCCCCATCCGTCCTACCCACCTCCACACTCTAGAGCTATATTGAGAGGTGACAGGAGATGGTTTAGGAGAGGGAGCTTGGGAGCATGTTCCTGGGTGTGAGGGTGTAGGGAAAGCCGGGGCAGCGGAGTCTGGCTTTGTTTCCTGAACACAATGTCCACTTAGTCATAACAGGCACGGCTACTGTCTCTGAGAGGTGGCATCACTGGAGGCGGGGAGGGGGGCCACGAGGGCCTGAGGCGCTTGGGGACACTCTCCAAGAAGGACATGTGAGTATGAGCCCCACGAGGGTTGAGAGGCGACACCAGGGTTCTACCTGGGGAGACGGGAGCGGACTGCAGAGCCCCCACCCTGTGGAATGCCGAGCTTGGGGCCCAGCTGGTGTAAATCCCGGGGATCGCCAGGGCCCCAGTCAGCCTCAGCAGCACCTGCACCCTCTGGCAGCCCAGGGAGGCGGAAGGGAGCACCCCCACCCTCACCCCTCCTGCCTCAGGCTCCTGGGATTAACGCCTCTCCCACCCCCATCCCATCCCACAATGGGAGCAGAGGGTGGCAGTGAAGGGTAAAAGCTTCTGTGTGCAAATGTGTGTTTGGGTGTGCAAAACAACGCAGAGGAAAATCTGCAAACTGAAGTATGTAAGAGTGGAAAACCCTCATGTGTGTGTTAAGACTGGGCATGGACCCGTGGTGGCCAAGTCTGGACAGTAGATGGCTGGACTGCGGATCTGTGCGCACATCTGCCACGGTGGCATGGGGGAACTCCGTCTTCTGCTTGACAGGTCAGACAGTGGCCACTGTATCAGGAGCGTCCGGGAGGGGCTGGGGGCTCCGGATGTGTCCCTAATGTAATGCAACCTCACGTTCCCAGGAGGACACCTGCCTGCAGACAGGGGAACACACAGAAAGAGAGGGCAGCACGAAATTCTTTTCCTGACAAAGGGAAACTGAGTCAAGCACCCGGCAGTAGATCCCCTCCCTGGGCATCCTGGCTCCAGCTGCCAGGCCCCAGCACCATGGGGCTCCAGGTCCAGAGAGGGTGGGGAGTTGCTCCCAGCCTGGGGCTGTGTGAGGACAGGCCAGGGAGGAAAGCAGGAGGGGAGCCTGTGGCTGGGAGGCAGGGGACAAGCCTCTGGTCTGTAGAAGAAGGTGGCCCTCACCCCGTGTGCTCAACTCACCCTTCAGATTAAAAATAACCAAGGTAAGGGCTTGATGGGGTTGGGGGGGGACAGGGGGGAGGTGGTGTGAGAAGTCCTGTCTTGCCACTATCTGCCCATCAGTCTTTTGGAGGGGAGGAATGTGCCCAAGGACTAAAAAAAGGCCCTGGAGCCAGAGGGGCTGGGGCGACAGACCTTTCATGGGCAAATCTGGAGGCCCCGGGTGTCCTCTTGTCACCTCCAGAGCCAAGGGATCAAGGGAGGAGGGGCTGGGAGGAGAGAGGTGGAAGGGAGGGACCCTCCGGAAGGACTCCAAATTTAGGCAGGGAGTGGGGGCAGCAAAATATAAAGGAGTGTGCTCCAAGGACAGACTGACACTCCTCTGAACCAGGTAAGGTGGGGCTCAGGGTGGGAGCCCCCATCTCGAAGGGAATGGGGTGAGATCAGTCGGAGGCCCAAGGGTTCTGCTTGAACTGTCTTGCTCCAGCCCTGGGAAGTTGCCCCAGACAGAGGGGGAGGTTCCCAGGGGAAAACCAGAAACCTCTTTTCTTCTCCTACCGGCATGTCCTCCCCGGCTTTCGTCTCTTCCATGTGCTTTCTTCCCCTTTGTCCCTCCTTGGATGTCTTCCCTCTTGCAATCCAGTTTTGTTTTTTTTTTTTTTTTTTTTTAAAGGGAGGATAGTTATAATATTGTGATGGTTCTTGCCATACATCAACATGAATCGGCCACGGGTGGTTCAGTTTTATTTTTCCTCTTGGTTTTTGTCAGCACTTGTCACTATCGTACTTCCTGGTCTGTCTCTCTTCCTGCCCCTCTTGGCTGTGTGTTCTAATCTCCTTGCATCTCTGTTTCAAATGCAGATTCCATACCCCACTCCTTGCACTTTGACTAACTCTGCATCTTCTCTTCCCTGTCTCTCCGCCTCTCACCTGCCCCTGGCTGCCCCTTTTAGTCTGTCCCCGCTCGGGTGACTCTCTGGCTTGAGACTCGCAGCTTACTTCTCCCCATGGGCTGCCCCCCTTGTTCTTCATTCTCCTTGTCTCTTCTCTCTGCTCGGCTGTACCTCTGTGGCTCATGGTCCAGGGTCTTCAGGATTCTCTGTGAAGAGGTCACCAGGTGAGAATCACCTCAATTTTCTCCTGGAAGCCAGGTTGCTGGACCAGGGGCCCCTGTCTCTCCTCTGAGTGGCTTAGCACCTTGCCTTAGCAATCTCCAGTCCATTCCACCCCACACAAACCCCTCACCAACTTCCCTTCAGCCTCATATCAGAGGGCAAGAGGGGGCTGGATGCAGGCCAGATGCTTCTCAGCTGGGGAGGTGAGAGTGACAGGACCCAGGTGGTGAGGAGATGTGGCAGGGAATGGGGGCTGCAGAGGGCAAGGCCACCCACTGAGGCCCGGGCCCTCCTGTCTCGGCCGCAGAGGAGCAACAAGATGACCGATGCCCAGATGGCCGATTTTGGGGCGGCAGCCCAGTACCTCCGCAAGTCAGAGAGGGAGCGACTGGAGGCCCAGACACGGCCTTTCGACATCCGCACCGAGTGCTTCGTGCCAGATGACAAGGAGGAGTTCGTCAGGGCCAAGATCCTGTCCCGGGAGGGAGGCAAGGTCACTGCCGAGACAGAGACTGGCAAGGTGCGTGGGACACAGCACAGGTCGTGGGTGAGGGGCAGAGCCACATGCAGTGGGAGCTGGGGGGCTCTGGAGAAGAGCCAAAGCCAGCCAGGGTCCAGGACGAGTTCCCCTCAAGGGGCCCAGCATCTGGGTGAGAACTGACCATTCTTGTTGGATCTGAGCAAGTGTAACCAGGCCACCCCAGGGATGCCCACCCCTTGCCAGGGAGGATGCTGCAGGCAGGGAACCTCAGCTGGTTTCCTCGTCAGAGGGGTTATGTAGCTAAAGAGGGCCCAAACACTGCATCAAATGAAGCTCCCTTCTCAAACCTGCATCCCTCCACTCTGCACCTTAGTTTTCTCCACGGACCAACTCTCCCCAGTGCTCCCCAACCATACCAGGAGCAAATTTTACAGGTGAACACAAAGCAGGAACTCTTGAGCAGAATACTCAGTCCAGGGCTGATGACTAGCACTCAGAAGTCACAGGCCCTGGTCCCTCATGCCAGCTATGAGAACTGCCACCGGTCAACAGTAGCGGCTCTGAACGATGCGCCTGGTAGACTGACTGTCTGCGAGGCCGACTGTCTACACTGGCTGACTGTCGCGTCCCCTTGAGGTGTGCAGTAACAGGCCACAACCACTGGGGGCTTTAACTATGACCCCAACTCTGCCACTAGCAGCCACCATATACTGGCAAATCATTGATCATTTGCTCCACTGTAAAAAAAATGCTGAAATACTTACTCACAGGATCTCATGGTGCAAGGGCATGACAAACTGGCCAGTGGCGGCCAAACCGTTTGACAGTGACCAATGAAGAGTGTAGAGTAGGTGGGTGAGATGTTTCTCCAGCAGCAGCAAGGTTTGCCCTTAGCAACTGATGCCCTCAAGCATGCCCCCAAGAGTCAGGGTAAGATCAGAGAGCTTCTGCCCCTAGACTCTCAGGCAGGGACTGAAAGGTGATGCTCATGGGCAGAGTCTGGGGAACTGGCAAGACACAGGGACTCTAGGGTAATCCATAAGAAGGGACAGACAGCAGGCAGGTAAATTATCTGGCATCATGGGAAGCTATGGGGTAGGGCCCAGGCACTATGAGAAAAGAGCCAGGGGAACAAGGCCAGGTCACAGCCTGTGTTCTGGGAGGAGGTAAGTGGGCAAGGCTAGAGAGGGTCCTGGTAGAAATGTCTGTCCTACTGCCCCTCGCCCCCACAGACGGTGACCGTGAAGGAGGACGAGGTGTTGCAGCAGAACCCGCCCAAGTTCGACAAGATCGAGGACATGGCCATGCTGACCTTCCTGCACGAGCCTGCGGTGCTTTTCAACCTCAAAGAGCGCTACGCAGCCTGGATGATCTACGTGAGTGAGCCCTGCACATGCCAGGCAGTCTTCTGCACAGGGTCCAAAGTCGGCCAGGGCGACTTTCTCAAGGGGAGGGGACTGGAACTCTCCCTCTGCTCCCTCCCCATCCCTGGTTAGCTGCAGGAAGACAGGAGCCAGCTGGCATAATGGGGGACACCTCTGCCTGGCACCACTGCCCATCCCAGGCTCTCCCCTCCAACTTCTCGTGACTGCCCTGTCTCTTGCTTCAGACCTACTCAGGCCTCTTCTGCGTCACAGTCAATCCCTACAAGTGGCTGCCCGTGTACAATGCCGAGGTGGTGGCTGCCTACCGGGGCAAGAAGAGGAGTGAGGCGCCTCCCCACATCTTTTCCATCTCCGACAACGCCTACCAGTACATGCTGACAGGTGGGCTGGCAGCCCTGACGTGTGCCCCTCAACCCAACACCGTAGACCGAGGCCCTGAGCCCTGACCCCTCTGCCTCTCCTCTTTTCTCTTCCAGATCGGGAAAACCAGTCCATCCTCATCACGTGAGTGAGCAGGACCCATGCACAGAGGGGCCTGGTGTGGGGGAGGCCGAGGCTGATTCCTGGGGTGCTAGAGATGGTTGAAGGCTGTGGCTGCCAGGAGCTGGGTACTCTGAGGAGAGCCAGAGTGATCTACGGCGATGGGCAGATTCTGCAAGGAGCTAGGCCCTGGGGGAGGAGATTCAATGGCTAGGACTCTGAGGGAAGAGGGTGCAGTGCTGAGCTTCGAATGGAAAACAGTGGGAATCTGGGTTCTGATGGGTCCCTGTTGCCTCCAGTGGAGAATCCGGGGCAGGGAAGACTGTGAACACAAAGCGTGTCATCCAGTACTTTGCCAGCATCGCAGCCATAGGTGACCGTGGCAAGAAGGACAATGTCAATGCAAACAAGGTGCGAGGTGGGCCGCAGGCTCCGCAGAGGGGTTAGGGGGCAGGCTGACCAGGTGACGCCTAGCCCTGACCTGGGGAACAGTGCAGACAGCATCCCCGAGCCCAGTGCCCGAGACCTTCCCGGCAGGAGACGCATGCTCTGAGGTCTGAATATGGCCCTCTCGAGCTGCAGACCACCAGCAGTCCATCCCATTCCACCCCCACCTTCCCCACCACCGCCTGAGGTGAAGCCCCGCGCTCTGCCCCCTCTGCAGGGCACCCTGGAGGACCAGATCATCCAGGCCAACCCTGCCCTGGAGGCCTTCGGCAATGCCAAGACCGTCAGGAATGACAATTCCTCCCGCTTCGTGAGTGCACCTGACCACTGCCCACAGGCTTCATGCAGCGTTGATGAAAAGAGGGGTGGAGGTGCAGTTTTGCCAACAGTCTCCACACCTGGCTGACCATCCTGCATTTGGTTTTGGGATATCAAGTAACACACACGCCCACTCCAAACCTTCCCCACTCAGCCTAGCCCCCGAGTTCTGAGAACTCAAGGAAAGAGACCCAGAGCCACCAGAGCTGTTCGTGGCAGAACCAAGTCATCAGGCTGACTTGGGTCACATTCTGTGTTTTTTTAATGACTGTTCCCAAAGCTCTTCCACGCTGTAAGTGGAAGAGCTGGAAGGAGGACAGCAGGGCCAATTCCCCAGCCTTCCATCTGTCCAGCAAGACCCACCTCTCCCAGAGCCCCAGGTCCTTCATCTGTGAGACCGAGGTAGTAGTCTTTAACCTTGCTGGTTATTGGGAGGATGACGTGAGATCATATCAGAGGCACAAACAGGATGCATTCTACTTTGTTTATGATACTAAACTGGGGCTCCAAGGAAATCATTTACATTTCCAAAACCATCCAGGGCATTCTGGATTGTACTGAGGTCCAGGATCTCCATCTGTCTCTTTTAGCCTCCTCCCTCACTCTTTGTCCCATCTACCCTCAGGGAAAATTCATCAGGATCCACTTTGGAGCCACTGGAAAGCTGGCTTCTGCAGACATAGAGACCTGTGAGTATGCAGGGAGCCTGGCCCCCTCCTCCAGAGTCCTCCACCTCTGCCTTTACTCCTCGCTGGGCACCGTCTTCTGTCAACATTTTCCCTCCGTCTCCTGTCTCTGTCTCCATTTGCCTTCCGGCTTTATCCTTCTTTTCCCTTTAAACCCAGTCTTCCCCTGTCTCTCTCCACTTGCCATGGGAGCCTTTCACCCCTGACCTCCACGCTTTCGCTGACTGGTTCTCTTCCTTCCCACCTGCCCTTCCCCTGCCTCTCCTCCTCCAGATCTCCTGGAGAAGTCCCGCGTGATCTTCCAGCTGAAGGCTGAGAGGAACTACCACATCTTCTACCAGATCCTGTCCAACAAGAAGCCAGAGCTGTTGGGTGAGCCCCGTCAGGAGTCCCTGCTGCCCCTGGCACCCCCCGCAAGCCCAACAGTGCAGGGCGGACCCCTCCTCCTCCTCACCCGCCCTGCTCCTGCTCACCTGTCCCCTCCCTCCACCTGCACAGTACCTTTCTCTTCCTGCTTCACCTTGGACCCACCTGTGTCAACTCTTGCCTCCCTTTCACACCCTTGTCTTCTTTCTCCTTCCCTTTACTTCTTTTCTCCTTCTCCTGTGTTTGTCTGCCCCTCTCGCCCCCGTCACCCCCCACCATCCTCTCTCCCCGTGTCCGCACCACCCCCCTTTCCTTTTCTTCTGGCCCCCCTCCTTGGCCTTTGCTGACTGTCCTCCTCTCTACCTGCTCCTCCCTTCTCCCCACCCCTTCCCCCACTGCGCCCCACTCCCGTCCCCTTGTCCTCGGCCCTGCCCCTCGCCTGGACAGACATGCTGCTGGTCACCAACAACCCCTACGACTACGCCTTCGTGTCTCAGGGGGAGGTGTCCGTGGCCTCCATCGACGACTCCGAGGAGCTCATGGCCACGGATGTGAGTGAGGAGGCAGTGGGAGGGCTCCGGGGGCTCCTGGGCCACCCGCCCCATCACCCGCTCTGCCTCTCTCGCCCTGCCCCAGAACGCCTTCGACGTGCTGGGCTTCACTCCTGAGGAGAAAGCCGGCATCTACAAGCTGACAGGCGCCATCATGCACTACGGAAACATGAAGTTCAAGCAGAAGCAGAGGGAGGAGCAGGCGGAGCCGGACGGCACCGAAGGTTCGCAGACAGGAGGGCAGGCTGAGAAGGCCGGGGGGCAGCGTGTCTGCCTCTCATGCAGGGACAGCGCTCTGGGAGCAGAGTCTCCTCCATGTCACGTCCAAACGGGGTGCCTTTCAGTGATCCTTAAGGAGCAACATTCACAGCAGCAATGTTGGGACCACGATACAGAAAGCGGGAGGAAACAGAGCAGGAGAAGCAGGTGGTCGGACGGTGGTGCCTTTTCCCAGGGGTGGGCTCTCCCCACCTGATCTAGACTTGAGGCTTTCTGTTCCATTATAACCTAGCCAGACACCACCTTCTGTCCCAAAAGGCTGGATCCCAGAGGACCTGAGGCTTATGGGTGTGCGAGGGCAGGGACACGGGAGAAGTGGGAAGACAGGAGGCACCTCACAGTCCCGCTAGTTTCTCAACCCCAGCTGGACCAAGCAGAAGTGAAATGGAGAGGTTTCCTCCTGTGCCCAAGACTCCACCAGGCCCAGGAAAGCATGGACCTGAGTGCTGAGTATCCCCATCACTAAGGCAGTGTGTATGTGAGGGTGCCCAGCCCTCAGGAGAGCCCCTCACAGGCTCCGTGCCATATTCTGCTGGGAGACAGGAGGCCAGGGGTCAGGACCCAGCTCTGGGCGCTGGCACATCTCCCACATCACTGGGCCTCACCTTCCTCCTCAGTGGAATGGAGCAGTAGCCCTTCCCATCTCCCTCTGAGGCTGATTCGAGAATCCCTTGAGAAGGAGACGTGAAGGTGTAAACAGGGCTGGAGAAACGCCTGAGAATATTCCTCTTGACCTACCTTCAAGGATCCCTTCTCTGTATCTATCCAGATCAAATGCCAAACCTGAGTTTCACAATAGCATGTCACCAGTTATCATAAAACTCTAAAAATTAAACCAAGTAAGTCTCCTCTAAATAGAGATCATGGGGCTTTCCAAGTGGTTCAGTGGTAAAGAATCCACCTGCCGATGCAGGAGACACAGGAGCTGCAGCTTTGATCCCTGGGTCGGGAAGATCCCAACCCACTCCAGTCTTCTCACCTGAAAACTCCCATGGACAGAGGATCCTGGTGGGCTATAGTCCATGGGGTTGCAAAGAGCCAGACACAACTGAGCATGCACACCCACATACAAATAGAGTTCGCAGGTTGGATAGCACATTTGGAGAGCTGAGGGTTGGTGGGCTGACCAGCACACGGTTAGGAACCCTGATTTTCCAGCGAGTCAATTTGGTAGACACATAGATTCACTGTAGAGCATGCCCAGTCCCGGGCTAGATCCTGGGACTGGGGACAAAGACAGCAAGGAGCAGAGGACATCATCAGCCACAGTCCCTGCGCTGAGAGAGGAGAGGATGCATGAGGGCAGGGGGCACGCCTACAGGGGTGCTGGCAATGGGCCGGGTGCATGTAAAGATGGAGGTGAGCTGGCAGCATGGTGGGAAGTCTGGGGTGACGGAGGGGCCTCAGGCACACACTGGCTGTGTCACCATGGCAAGCCCTGTGCCCTTCAGGCCTCAGTGTGCAGCTCTTTAATGAGAGGGTTAGGACCTAGTGGCCCTGGGCAGGGAAGGACAGTCTATGGAAAGTGCTTGTTTCTCCCTTTCTTTCCCCACCAGATGCTGACAAGTCCGCCTACCTCATGGGGCTGAACTCAGCCGACCTGCTCAAGGGGCTGTGCCACCCTCGGGTGAAGGTGGGCAACGAGTACGTCACCAAGGGGCAGAATGTCCAGCAGGTGTACTACTCCATCGGGGCTCTGGCCAAGGCAGTGTACGAGAAGATGTTCAACTGGATGGTGACGCGGATCAACGCCACCCTGGAGACCAAGCAGCCTCGCCAGTACTTCATAGGGGTCCTGGACATCGCCGGCTTCGAGATCTTCGACGTGAGTGGGGAGCCCAGGGTCTGGGAGAATGGGAACTCACTGGTTCACACAGGCAGCCACCGCTGGCCAAGCCCCGGGGAAGGCCGTGGGCTCCCCAGGGGTGGAGACAGCCACGTGTCTTTAGGGGGCGCTCCCTCCCTGCCCTGACTGGAGAGAGGCCAGCCACACCATTGCCAGGCTGGATGCTGCCCCGGGTCAACCCCTTGGGCCACAGAGCCCTGCCCGCCTGACCCACTCCTCCCCGTCCCCGGCCCGCAGTTCAACAGCTTCGAGCAGCTCTGCATCAACTTCACCAACGAGAAGCTGCAGCAGTTCTTCAACCACCACATGTTCGTGCTGGAGCAGGAGGAGTACAAGAAGGAGGGCATCGAGTGGGAGTTCATCGACTTCGGCATGGACCTGCAGGCCTGCATCGACCTCATCGAGAAGGTGCTGCCGCGGCCCCTCCACCCGGGCCCCTGCACCTGCCATCCCAGACGAAGTGGCAGCCCTATCCCTCTACACCCAGGAAACTAGTCCCCAGATCTCCCAGCCTCCCTCCAGGCCCTGCTTCCCCTCACTGTGACATTGTGGGCATACACAGGTCCAGCCTTTCCTTCTCTCCCAGCACCTAGGACCTTGTCCCATATGGTGGACCTGAAGAGAGAGATGTAGTGAAGGAGGGGACTCCTAGCCCCCCTGACGCCCCATGAGAAGCATCATTCGTGGAAAGGACCTAGGCTGAAACTAGACACATTGGCTTCCCATCCTCTCCCAGTTGGCTGAGGATAAGCCTGTCTTCAGGCCCTCTTGTCCATGGAGCTTCCGCAGAGGACACTCCTTGTCCTGACTTGCTTTCAGTGAGCCTTTGCGGAGGGAGGCAGAGCCCGCAGCAACTGATGGCCCCCCAGCCCAGCCACGACCAGTCAGAAATAGGGGCCTCCTCCCCAAAGCTTTGCCTAGTGATCCAAGGCCCTGCTCTTCTGGAAGCCTCGGATTCCCCTGAGATTGTATGGAAAAACATGTGTGGACTGGTGGGATGGGGTGCATACGCAAGCGTGTGTGTGTATGCAAGTTCTGGGGAGGAAGTCTTGGGGTTCACCAAATTCTCAGTAGGATCCCTGTCCCAGGAAAAGTCAAAAACTGCTACACTTTCTGAAGTGCAGGACATCGTGCAGAACCTGAATCCCTCTAACCATTCCTTGGAACACTGTTCCCTGACATACAGGCACAGGTCTGGCCTGCCCTGCAGTCTGACGCCTCCCATCCCTTCTGTCCTCATCCCTCTCTGGGGCAGGGACATCCAAGAAGAAGGGGCTGTGCTGTGAGCCCTGGGGGTAGGGACTGGGAGTACAGGGCTCTTCTTTGGGTCCACTGGGGCAGGAAGAGGTTCCTTAGGCCAGATCTGAATGTACTCAGATTTAGGTTAACTTCAGGAATGTTAATGGGCTTCCCTGGTGGCTCAGAAGATAAAGCATCTGCCTGCAATGCAGGAGACTCGGGTTCGATCCCTGGGTTGGGAAGATTCCCTGGAGAAGGAAATGGCAACCCACTCCAGTATTCTCGCCTGGAGAATCCCATGGACAGAGGACCCTGGCGGGCTACAGTCCATGGGGTCGCAAAGAGTTGGACACGACTGAGTGACTTCACTTTTGGGAATGTTGGCTTCCTGTACCAGGACATGAGGTGGCCACACGGGCTCTCTATGGCCTGCCAGCTACACAGCTGCAGTTTCTCCTCAGTCAGGGTGTGGGATTCTGCAAGCCTGGGGATGTGTTCCGTGACGCTCTCCTCTCCCCCCTCAGCCCATGGGCATCATGTCCATCCTGGAGGAGGAGTGCATGTTCCCCAAGGCCACCGACATGACCTTCAAAGCCAAGCTGTACGACAACCACCTGGGCAAGTCCAACAACTTCCAGAAGCCGCGCAACATCAAGGGGAAGCCGGAAGCCCACTTCTCCCTGATCCACTACGCCGGCACGGTGGACTACAACATCATAGGCTGGCTGGAGAAAAACAAAGACCCACTCAACGAGACGGTGGTGGGCTTGTACCAGAAGTCTTCCCTCAAGCTCATGGCCACACTCTTCTCCTCGTATGCCTCCGCTGATGTCGGTAAGAGGGCAGCCCTCCACTGCCAGAGCAGTTCTGGAGGTGCAAGGGGCCAGGGGCCCACTGCTTCAAAGCACGTGACTCCAAAGGCAGGAGGGGGACTTCCCTGGTGGTCCAGTGACTAAGACTTCATGCTCCCTGACAGTGAGGGGTGGGAGTTCGATCCCTGGTCAGGAAACTAGATACCACATGCCACAACTAAGAGTTCAAATGCTGCAGCTAAAGAGCCCACATGCCACAACTAAGACTGGCACAACCCTAACCCTAATTAAAGAAATAAAGGCAGGAGGGAGCCTTAAGAGGGGGGTGTCAAGAGAGCCCACAGCATCCCATCTGTGCTATTTATGTGGGAGTGTGATTTTCCCCTCTGGGTTATGGATGTTGGTATACGTGTTCTGTGCCTCTTCAAGACTCAGAGCAACTGAAGATCAGTGCCAGAGGCACCCGCGTCACTGCAGCAGGCCTGGCATAGAACTATCCTCTGCAGGAGGCCGCAGTGAATGTGAGAGCATCACTGAATGTACGGTAGAACAAATGAGCCTCCCCTTCAGAGAAGGAAGAGAAAGGGTGTGGATTGAAATGAGGAGGGTAAAATACAAGAAGAAAAGTAGAAAGGGGAAAAATGTAAGCATGGAGAGGGAGGAGAAAGCACTAATGTTATTTTAAGACCTACTGTGTGCCAAACAGTGGAGAGGCAGACTGAAGCTTTGATCTTTTCTAATCTTCTCTATTCCAGTTAAAGGGAATGACTCTCCTCCTCGTGGGAAAACTGAGACTTGGAGATAAACTGTCCAAAGTCACACAGCTAGTGAGCAGCAGAGCCCTGCTCCTGCTCAAAGGGTCTCTGATTTTAAGCCCTGGTTCAACATTCCTTCTCTTGTTATTAGGGGACAGCAGTAAAGGCAAAGGAGGCAAGAAAAAGGGTTCATCATTTCAGACAGTGTCAGCCCTCCATCGGGTAAGAAGGGCCCAGAGATACCAACAGACTTGCGGTGGGCAGACCCAGCCCAGAGCATTTTGTCTGCACCACCCTTAACCTGATGCTCTGAGTCTGGGGAGGAAAGAAGCTAGAGTTATGTGGTTGTTTTGGGCATGTAAATTCTACACAAGCCTGAATTCACATCATAAGTTATGTATCCCCTCCCAATCCCTTAGAGGGTTCTGGTGACCGGTTGTCTGGGGCCCAGGGTCAGGGACTAAAGGGATGGCACTGCGGCTCCTGACCTCCGCCTCTCATTTGCCTCCAGGAGAATCTGAACAAGCTAATGACCAACCTGAGGACCACTCATCCTCACTTTGTGCGCTGCATCATCCCCAATGAACGGAAGGCTCCCGGTGAGCGACGCACAAGGGTCTAGTCTGGAGAGGGCATTTGGCAGCCACTTGTCCTGAGGCTGACCCCCTGCCTCTCCCTTCCTGCTGCAGGGGTGATGGACAACCCCCTGGTCATGCACCAGCTGCGCTGCAACGGCGTGCTGGAGGGCATCCGCATCTGCAGGAAGGGCTTCCCCAACCGCATCCTCTACGGGGACTTCAGGCAGAGGTGAGTACTGGGGTGCCGCAGGGCTCAGGGAACAAGGAAACCCTGGGCAGCCTTGTGGGGAGAGGAGTCTGCAGCTGGGCTCAGATTCTGTGAAAGTGAAAGTGCTCGTTCAGTTGTGTCTGATTCTTTGCAACCCCATGGACTGTAGCCTGCCAGTCTCCTCTGTCCGTGGAATTCTTCAGGCAAGAACACTGGAATGGGTAGCCATTCCCTTCTCTAGGGGATCTTCCTGACCCAGGGAATGAACCCAGGTCTCCAGCATTCCAGGCAGATTCTTTACTGTCTGAGCCACCAGGGAAGCCCCTTGATTTTGTGGGCAGAGCAAATCAGTGCAGAACATGGGTAACTCCAGGCACCTCCCTCCAGGTATCGCATCCTGAACCCAGCAGCCATCCCCGAGGGTCAGTTCATTGATAGCAGGAAAGGGACAGAGAAGCTGCTGGGCTCCCTGGACATTGACCACAACCAGTACAAGTTCGGCCACACTAAGGTGAGTCTGGAGGCCCTTAGGGTGGAGGTGTGGGATACCCAACCACACTGAGTGAAACAGCTAAGAGTTCAGAAGGCAGACCCTGACTCCTGGCTTCCCGTGTCAACCAAGAGTTGGGACCCAGCTTCTTTTCTGTCTTGTTTTTCACATTTCACTCCCAGGTCTAGGGTATGCAGGTGATGGGGCCCTGGGAAGCTCAGCCGGGGTCTCCCACACTCTCTCTCCCCCTTGGCTACCCTTCTCTGAGGCTGCGGCCCTCTTGGCTCTACCCCTTGCCCCCAGGTGTTCTTCAAGGCGGGGCTGCTGGGGCTGCTGGAGGAGATGCGGGACGAGAGGCTGAGCCGCATCATCACCCGCATCCAGGCCCAAGCCCGGGGTCAGCTCATGCGCATTGAGTTCAAGAAGATCCTGGAGCGCAGGTGAGGCTGGAGGGAAAGGGAGACACACTCTCAGAGATGTAAGAGGCAGACAAGCAGAGCCCAGAGGTGTGGGCCAAAAGACCTAAGTTCAATCCTGGCTCCATCACTCATTAGCTGGTCTGGACAAGTGACTTGACCAGTCTGGGTCTCATTTTGAGTTCTTTTTAAAAAAAGAAAATTCCCCATAGGGAAATGAAAATTAAAACGCCAACAAGATACCATTTTAAAACACTAGACTGTAGCCTGCCAGGCTCCTCTGTTCATGGGATTTTTCCAGGCAAGAATACTGGAAAGGGTTGCCATTTTCTTCTCCAGGGGATCTTCCGAATCCAGGGATCAAACTCGGGTCTCTCACATTGCAGGCAGACTCTTTACTGTCTGAGCCACCAGGGAAATGTGTGCAATCTCTTTGGAAAACAGTTTATCATTTTCTTTGAAAGTTGAACAGTTACATAGCTTTCCACTCCTGAGTGCATTCCCACAGAGAAATACCTGCACGTGTTCACAACATGAGACAAAAATGAATCTTTATAGCAGCATTGGTCAAAATAGCCAAGATCTGGAAACAATTTGAATTTTCATCTGCAGGAGAATGGGCAAATAGTAGCATACTCATTTGGGGAATATTATCAAGTAATGAAAAGGAGGGGACTACAACTACATGGTACAATACATTGGAGCCTTAAAAGCATATTGCTGAGTTAACAGAAGCAAGTCACAGAAGAATACATATAGTGTGATGCAATTTTTATAAAACTCAGTAATAATTTTAAAATAGCATCTTCCTGCAATGCAGGAGGTGCACAGGAGACTTCCCAACCCAGGGAAGTTCCCTGGGTTGGGAAGATACCTCATAGGAGGAAATGGAAACCCACTTCAGTATTCTTACCTGGAAAATCCCATGGACAGAAGAGCCTGGCAAGCTACAATCCATGGGGTCACAAAGAGTCGGAAGTGACTGAGCATACATACACATTGTTTAAAAATACATACACATATGGTTTAAATATTTTTGAAAGAGTTAGGAAATGAAAAACGCAAGATTCAAGGTAGTGACTACTTCTGGTGAAAGGACCGGAAAGGGGATGGAGTGAAGTCTACAAGTAGCATCAATGAAGGCAATGCTCTACTTCTTCTCTGGGTGATGAGTTCATAGATAAATCATTTTGCTTCATTGTTCATAACTTACACGTACATTATAGACATTCTTAAATGGAAAATACCATGTTCTTAACATATTTGAGGTTCTTAGGGGATTAGAAACACTGAACACAGTAGAGATGCTATAAGTGGTCGCTTCCATAGCTACTACTACCCCAGTAAGGAAGATATAAAGTGCCCTTTTGTTGAATTGATCAATTAATAAACATTTATGGAGCAACTCCATGCTCAGTGTGGTAATGTTGGGGTGGGGTTGCCTATTAAGGCTGCGAGAGCAGGTCCCTGCCCTCAGGTGCCCAAAAACTTGTTCAGATGTGCTGGGATCCCAGTGCAGCTGGCCCCATGACTGGAAAGTCCTCCTTCACAGTGCGGCTCCCTGCCTCCATGTTCCTTTGCCAGGGATGCCCTGCTGGTAATCCAGTGGAACATTCGGGCCTTCATGGGGGTCAAGAACTGGCCCTGGATGAAGCTCTATTTCAAGATCAAACCACTGCTGAAGAGCGCAGAGACAGAGAAGGAGATGGCCACCATGAAGGAAGAGTTTGGGCGCCTCAAAGAGACACTGGAGAAGTCGGAGGCTCGGCGCAAGGAGTTGGAGGAGAGGATGGTGTCCCTGCTGCAGGAGAAGAACGACTTGCAGCTCCAAGTGCAGGCGGTGAGACCATCTCTCTTTCCCCCTCCCCTGGATCCTAACCCATCTTATCATCAGGGACTATGAGTCTCCAAGCTTCAGCTCTCTTTAAGACTCTGGATCTCTCCTCTCTTTCATCACCAGCTCTCCTCTCTGTCCTGTTCTCTCAGGAACAAGACAACCTGAATGATGCGGAAGAGCGCTGTGACCAGCTGATCAAGAACAAGATCCAGCTGGAGGCAAAGGTGAAGGAGATGACCGAGAGGCTGGAGGATGAGGAGGAGATGAACGCTGAGCTCACTGCCAAGAAGCGCAAGCTGGAAGATGAGTGCTCTGAGCTCAAGAGGGACATTGATGACCTGGAGCTGACCCTGGCCAAGGTGGAGAAGGAGAAGCACGCAACAGAGAACAAGGTGAAGGCAGCTCCCTTTGAATCCAGACCAAGTCTCAGGATTCCCAGACCTGAGTGTGGTCCTGGCCCTTGGCCTTGGAGGTCTCCATAGATGTCTCCAGGTGGTGATGTCTGACCCCAGGGGGGATGGGGTTCTCGGCCAACAGGTGAAGAACCTGACAGAGGAGATGGCTGGGCTGGATGAGATCATCGCCAAGCTGACCAAGGAGAAGAAAGCTCTGCAAGAGGCCCACCAGCAGGCCCTGGATGACCTTCAGGCAGAGGAGGACAAGGTCAACACCCTGGCCAAGTCTAAAGTCAAGTTGGAGCAGCAGGTGGATGATGTAAGTAGGAACAACCATGCTACCTTTGTGTCTCTCAGGTCAGAATTTTGCAGGCAATGCCAATGGCAAGGGGTTTGCAATCCCTAAAAGTAATTTCCATCCCATCCGGGGCCCTTTTCTTCCTCCCCATGCTAAGTCGCTTTAGTTGTGTCTGACTCTTTGCGACCCTATAGACAGTAGCCCACTGGGCTCCTCTGTCCATGGGATTCTCCAAGCAAGAATACTGGAGTGAGTTGCCATGCCCTCTTCCAGGGGATCTTCCTGACCCAAGGATTGAACCTGTAGCTCTTGCATTGCAGGCAAATTCTATACCACTGAGCCACCTGTGAAAGCCCCTTTCTTTCTACAGTTCTTCACTAGGCTGGGTCTCTGAATCCTTCATGTCTGCCGGGATGACCCTGCTGGCTTGACTTCCAGTCCCACTGGACTTTGGGTTTAGAAGGGAGCAGAGGGGGATGTATTGTGGACCTCAGGTTTTCTACACCCTGTTCATTTTTACTTTTTCCACCAGCTGGAGGGATCCCTGGAACAGGAGAAGAAGGTACGCATGGACCTGGAGCGAGCTAAGCGGAAGCTGGAGGGTGACCTAAAGCTGACCCAGGAGAGCATCATGGACCTAGACAATGACAAACTGCAGCTGGAAGAAAAGCTCAAGAAGTAGGAGCATACGGAGGCCGGGAGGGGGTCCTGGGGGTGTCTGGCCTGACAGCTAAAGCTCAGGGTGCTGCACGGCCTCTGGCCAAGGCTGCCCAGGGCACAGTGGGAGCAAGCAGGTCAATCACAGCCCTTCCCCTGCCTTCACTCTTGGGGGCCAGAGGAAGAAGAGTGGTCCTTGCATGCAGAGGCAGGAGGAGAGGATGAGGGCAGAGAAAAGAAAACCACCTGTCACCTCCTTCTTCTCCAGGAAGGAGTTTGACATTAATCAGCTGAACAGCAAGATTGAGGATGAGCAGGCACTGGCCCTTCAGTTGCAGAAGAAACTGAAGGAAAACCAGGTGAGGTTCTTCTGGGTGTGGCCACCGGGGAGCTCAATGGTGGTGAGATAGGTAGGACTGCAGGAGCTGCTTAGGGTTCTAGACAGTATCTAGGACTCTGAGCTACCCAGAGGCCCTGTGAGCCCTGACTTCCAGGCACCTGGGAACATCAGCCTTCCCCCATTAGACCAATAATGTCTTATTTCATCTGGGCTATTTGGGGAGGTGGGTGGGGATCATACTTACTAAAACAGCTTCTCTTGCTGAGCTATACTCTGCCTAATGGGTTTTCTTGTGCTTAGTAGCTCAGTCATGTCCAACTCTTTGTGACCCCATGGACTGCAGCCCACCAGGCTCCTCTGTCCATGGGGATTCTCCAGGCAAGAATACTAGAGTGGGTTGCCATGCCCTTTTCCAAGGGATCTTCTCAATCCAGGGATTGAACCCAGGTCTCCCACATTGCAGGCAGATTCTTTACCGTCTGAGCCACCAGGGAAGCCCAATGGGCTTTCTGCCCTGGGAGCATTGGTAGGGCTTGGTTCTCTTCTAACCCTTCCTCTGGTGCTGCTTTCCCCTTGTGGGGGTGAGAAAAGCCTTCATGGAGCCCCTTCTCACAGGGAGTTCTGTTCTTATTCTTCCCAGGTACTTGCCTTGCCACTAACTGGGGCTGAATCCCCACAGAGCACTTGAGTCAACTCCTGAGACCTTGAGCAAGTCACTTCCCCTCCTGCACCTCAGATTCTCCTCTCATCTGTAAAATGGGACTAATGATCCCTGCCTTGCAGAGGACCGGAAGAGATACTGTATAGGAACACACTTTGCCAACCAAGAGGCTATATATACATGTGATTTTAGCATAGCTCAGGTTACAGAAGTCAGCCAGCCCCTTGCAAGATGTTCTTTTGTCTGCCCATGGCTTTCTTATCCCTCTGCAGGAGGAGACTGAATTAACAGCCAGAGTCTCCCGTGCCTTTCATGCACCCTGAATTTTAATGCACTTTTAGTCCTGTGTTTGTCAGAAGAGCCCTGGAGGCAAGGGAGGCAGGTACTCTCCTCATTTCAAAGTTGCATGACCACATCTGGACACAGTGACTCCTAGGCCAAGGGGACTCAGCTATTGACCCCCTCATTTCCTGAAGAGATCGCAGCTGGTGGAGAGGGCCAATATCCCCTCCGCATTCAGGCTGAGGGTCCAGGCCGCAAGTGACACGTGAACACAGTTCCACTCCTCTGGGGGCTGCTCAGGGGCTGTCCTGCCTTCAGTGATGCTCTTGCCTCCCATCTTCCTGGGTGCCCTTTCTGGGTTTTAGCCAGAATATTAGAACATCCCCAGGTTCTTCTACCCTGGGTCTGGGCAGCCTCTTGGACCCAGAACAACAGTGCAGTTATCCTCACCAGATCCCGGCAATGCACTGTGGCTCCTTCTTCTTCCTGTCCAAGCTCTTGCCCCATCCTGGGAGCAGAGGTATGGTGGTCCTGTCTCTCTTGCTCCCAGGAGCACCCCCTCCCCACACATACACATTCCATCAACACCACTCATAACCACAGGTGAAAGGACCCCACTGAACCTCCCTTTTGCTCCTGGTTAGTCAGATCAAAAGGTAGATGGGCCAAGGCTAAGGCCAAAAAAAATGAGGTGGGAACATGACATAGAAGAGGGCATCCTGCTAGCACTCTCCTGGCCTGGAAGGGAACAATCAAGCTGGAACCCAGCCATGGGCATAAATACAGTAAGCTCCAGAGAGCTAGGAATAGGTTGATTAGACTTGGTAGTTAACTCAGAAGATTATAAAAGTTTTTGATTGAGGCATACTGTAAATATTTGTAAAACACAATCACCAGCTTTCCCATCTTATCATTAGCAGTCTAGTGAATCTGTGGAATTTCTGAGATTCAGGATCTCACGGGATCTCAAGATCCCTCTCTGAACACAGATTCTCAGGATTCAGGGCAAGAGATGCTCAGATTGGGTCTGAGATGCCCCTCCAGGAAATGCCTTAAAGGTATGACTTCACCCAAACTCTTATTGGTAGTCTGTGCATTATTAGATGTTTAGCAGCCTCCCTGGCCTTGCCCACTAAATGCCAGTAGCAACACCTCCTCTCCAAGTCATGACAATCAAAAATGTTTCCAGACCTTGTCAACTGTCCTCTGGGGCACAGAATGTCCCCTGGTGGGAACCACAGCTCCGCAGGACCTGGGCATCTTGGCCAAGAGCCTTCTAGAGCCCTGGGAGGGGGCTCCAATGGAAGGACCCAGATGCTGGGTCTGAGCCCCCCTTGTCCTGCCCAGGCACGCATAGAGGAGCTGGAGGAAGAGCTGGAGGCTGAGCGCACCGCCCGGGCCAAGGTGGAGAAGCTGCGCTCAGACCTGTCCCGGGAGTTGGAGGAGATCAGCGAGCGGCTGGAGGAGGCCGGTGGGGCCACGTCCGTGCAGATCGAGATGAACAAGAAGCGCGAGGCTGAGTTCCAGAAGATGAGGCGGGACCTGGAGGAGGCCACCCTGCAGCACGAGGCCACGGCGGCCGCCCTGCGCAAGAAGCATGCCGACAGCGTGGCTGAGCTGGGCGAGCAGATCGACAACCTGCAGCGCGTGAAGCAGAAGCTGGAGAAGGAGAAGAGCGAGTTCAAGCTGGAGCTGGACGACGTCACGTCCAACATGGAGCAGATCATCAAGGCCAAGGTGGGCCCGGCTCTCCTCTCCTCACCCTCTCCTCCCTCACCGCAGCGCAGGGTACCTTCCCTCCATTTCCTCTCTCTGCCATCGCTCTTATTCTCACTCCCTTCATCACCCTCTGGTCTCTCTCCCTCTCACCCTTGCACCCACCTTGCCCTCCCTCTGCGTCTCCGTCTCACCACCTCTCCCTTCTTTAATTCATGCACCCTCTTCAGATTGTGCCCCTCCAGCCCCACCCGTCGCCGCCCCATCCCCCCGCCTCTGTGTTCTCCCCCACCTTGGCCCACCTGTCCTTCCTCCAATCCACCCAACCCTCCCACATTCACCCCTCCTGTGTCCCATGCCATCTGAAGGCCAACCTGGAGAAGATGTCCCGGACACTGGAGGACCAGGCCAATGAGTACCGGGCAAAGCTAGAAGAGGCCCAGCGTTCCCTCAACGACTTCTCCACCCAGCGAGCCAAGCTGCAGACGGAGAACGGTGGGTGCCCCTCACCAGGCCTGTGCCTGCCCCGGGACAGAGCATCAGTTGCCCCCCTCCCTAGCCCACAAACCCTCCTTCCCACCTGCAGGTGAGCTGTCCCGGCAGCTGGAGGAAAAGGAGGCACTGATCTCCCAGCTGACCCGAGGGAAGCTGTCCTACACCCAGCAGCTGGAGGACCTCAAGAGGCAGCTGGAAGAGGAGGGCAAGGTAAGGCCAGCTGGGTGGGCAGTGGACGGGACTGAGAGCCACCCTGGGCAAACAACCTCAGGAATGGAGGCTGGAGTGAGGCTGGAGACTACAGATAGGCCTCTGAAATAGAAAGACTTTCAGGCCAGGTTCTTCTACTCTTCAGCTAAGCCACACCCAAACATCACTCCTTCCCTTAAAAAAAAAAAAAAAAAGTATTTGGCTGCACCAGGTCTTAGTTGAAGCATCTTTACTTGCGGCATAGGGAATCTTCTTCTTTTTTATTTTTTGCATGTGGAATCTTTAGCTGTGGCATGTAAACTCTTAGCTATGGCATGTAGGATCTAGTTTCTAGACCAGGGGTCAAACCCAGGCCCCCTGCACGGAAAGCACACAGTCTTAGCCACTGGACCACTTGGGAAGTCCCCCTCCGTTCTTATATGGGAAGAGGTGGGCAAACTGGGAAGGTACCTCAAGACGTTGAGATTCCACGACACCAGCCCTCACCCTGAAGGAGGCTGAGATTTGATTCAAGGTCATAGATATGAAAAGATCCGAAAAATGGGGAGAGGGTCTTCCCTCCCACCTTCCCAGAAGCTGAGCCCACCTGCTGGTGCCACCCCTCCCAGGCAAAGAACGCCCTGGCTCACGCACTGCAGTCGGCCCGGCACGACTGTGACCTGTTGCGGGAGCAGTACGAGGAGGAGACTGAGGCCAAGGCCGAGCTACAGCGTGTCCTGTCCAAGGCCAACTCAGAGGTGGCCCAGTGGAGGACCAAGTACGAGACGGACGCCATCCAGAGGACCGAGGAGCTGGAGGAGGCCAAGTGAGTCCCGGGCAGCGCCCCCACCCCAATTCTAAGACAGGAAGGAGCAAGCGGACCTTGGTGGAGACAGGCAGAGTGGGCGTGGGAGGCAGATTTAAGAAGGAAGACAAGAAGTGGGGAGAAATGTGGTGGGCAACAGAGGTGCTTGGGAGGGAGCCTGGATCCTGCACTCTGGTGACCCCTGGCTGGCCCCGACTCACATCCTGTGACGGGCGAGCTTTTGGCCCGGGTTATACCTGATGCTCACGTATAAGACGAGCAAAAAGCTTGTTGGTCAGAGGAGCTATCGCCGATCAGCCTGGGTGGGGAGGGGTGGAGACTGCCACCCAGAGGCCGCTGCGGGTAGGAAGGAGACTGTTCTAGGCACCCGCAACCTTGGCTCCCTGGAAGCTGGGCTTCCAGAGCATCCCAAGGAGCTGTGGGGAGGGGCCTGGTTCTTCTCATCTGGCAGTTCTGGGAGGGGTGGTCCCAAGGCACCACCGTTCCCAGGTAGAGTCACACACACACACCCAACCACCCTGGGCAGGAAGAAGCTGGCCCAGCGGCTGCAGGACGCCGAGGAGGCCGTCGAGGCCGTCAACGCCAAGTGCTCCTCGCTGGAGAAGACCAAGCACCGCCTGCAGAACGAGATCGAGGACCTGATGGTGGACGTGGAGCGCTCCAACGCGGCCGCTGCCGCCCTGGACAAGAAGCAGAGGAACTTCGACAAGGTGGGCCCGGGCTGCGGGCCACAGCCAGGGGGCAGAGCAGGCCGGCCGGAGGGAGTCAGGAGCATCCTCCCAGGAGGCTGAGGCTAGGGGAGGCTGGGCCAGGAGGGGGACCTGGGTCCCGGAGGTGGGGCCGGGGCTGCCCCTTGAGCCGCTTCCGTCTGTTGGGTCCCCACAGATCCTGGCCGAGTGGAAGCAAAAGTACGAGGAGTCGCAGTCGGAGCTGGAGTCCTCGCAGAAAGAGGCGCGCTCCCTCAGCACCGAGCTCTTCAAGCTCAAGAACGCCTACGAGGAGTCCCTGGAGCATCTGGAGACCTTCAAGCGCGAGAACAAGAATCTGCAGGGTGCGGGCGCAGGCCGGGAGGGGCGGGGCGGGGAGGGTCCGCACGTGGCGCCGCCCCGCGGCTCCTCCAGGCCACCCCGCACTGGCGCAGGCAGCCCCCGACTGAGCCGCCCGCCCCTCCCACAGAGGAGATCTCCGACCTGACTGAGCAGCTGGGAGAAGGAGGGAAGAATATGCACGAGCTGGAGAAGGTCCGCAAGCAGCTGGAGGTGGAAAAGCTAGAGCTGCAGTCGGCCCTGGAGGAGGCCGAGGTGAGGGCCTGGCTCTGCCTGGACCCCTGCCTCTGACCCTCTCCTGCCCACCTACCATCACCCTCCTGTCTCTGACCCCCTAGTCTCCCTCACCTGGGGGTGATGGTGACCGAAGACAAACTCTATTAGATCATTTTCTTAGTCCGGAGTCATATACCCAGTACCCACTACTACCTCCAAAGCCAGAGTCTGCACAGAGGAAAATGCCACAGCTTGATCATAGGTTTTTCTTTCCCACTGGGTTTATAAAGTTGAAACCTGGCCATCATAACAACTCCTCAGACAGGGGGTGGGAGTGTCAGCTCCAGAGTTAAACAAATCTGAGTTTGAAACTTGGCTTGAGGACCTCCACTGTGTCATTAGGCAAGTTCCTTAACCTCTCTGTACCTGTTTTCACATCTGTAAAATGGCATTAATTGTACATACCTCGATCCCTGAGTTAGGAAGGTCCCCCTGCAGAAGGGAATGGCTACCCACTCCAATATTCTGGCCTGGAAAATTTCATGGACAGAGGAGACTGGTGGGCTACAGTTCATAGGGCCACAAAGAGTTGGACAAGACTGAGTGACTAACACTTTCATATTTTCATAACATTTTCAGTTCAGTCACTCAGTCGTGTCCAGCTCTTTGCGACCCCATGGACTGCAGCATGCCAGGCTTCCCTGTCCATCACCAATTCCCAGAGCTTACTCAAATTCACATCCATTGAGTCAGTGATGCCATCCAACCATCTCATCCCCTGCCGTCCCCTTCTCCTCCTGCCCCCAATCCCTCCCAGCATCAGGGTCTTTTCCAATGAGTCAGTTCTTCGCATCAGGTGGCCAAAGGATTGGAGTTTCAGCTTCAGCATCAGTCCTTCCAATGAATATTCAGGACTGATTTCCTTTAGGATTGACTGGTTGGATCTTTTACGCATGACTGTTATGATGATTTAACAAGGTAACGCACTTAAGAATTCAATATATATTAGCCATTGTTTACTGTTCATTTTTAAGAACCTGGGACTTCCCTGGTGGCTCAGACGGTAAAGAATCTGCCTGCAATGCGGAAGACCTGGGTTCAATCCCTGGGTTGGAAAGATCCCCTGGAGCATGGCAAGCCACTCCAGTATTCTTGCCTGGAGAATCCCCATGGACAGAGGAGCCTGGCGGGCTAAGGTCCATGGGATCACAGAGTCAGACACAACAGTGACAGTATAGCACAGCGCAGGGATAGCCCTGAGATTTGGGGCTTCTGACTTTTTTCACTATAGGGTGAGGGACTTGGGAAACAAAGAGAAACGTTTGAATTTATAGTTGTAGAAATCCTTTTCTATGCTATTTTAGATGGGTCAGGAACATGCAATGTTAATGTTGGAGCGTCTTGGCAATTGTGAGGTCAAAACATTTCCTTGATGAAGGAACCCCAGGGTATCCAGCATGTCCTCCCCCACAGCACCCAGGTGGCCTGGGATGCAGGTCCTGCCTCGCTGCCTCCAGGTGACACCTTGCACCCTCTCGGCCTCCCTCCCTGACGTGCCCTGTGCCCTGCGGTCCCTCTCCCCTCCAGGCCTCCCTGGAGCATGAAGAGGGCAAGATCCTCCGGGCCCAGCTGGAGTTCAACCAGATCAAGGCAGAGATTGAGCGGAAGCTGGCAGAGAAGGACGAGGAGATGGAGCAGGCCAAGCGCAACCACCTGCGGGTGGTGGACTCACTGCAGACCTCCCTGGACGCGGAGACGCGCAGCCGCAACGAGGCCCTGCGGGTGAAGAAGAAGATGGAGGGTGACCTCAACGAGATGGAGATCCAGCTCAGCCAGGCTAACAGGACAGCCTCAGAGGCCCAGAAGCATCTGAAAGTTGCCCAAGCCCATCTGAAGGTAACAGAAGTGAGGGCTCTCAGAAAGGGATAAGTAGGGTTGCTCACAGGAATGGTGAAGGCCCGAGGAAAGGGTCCTGGGCTAACAAATATGAGAGTATGGGGGGCACCAACCTCCTGGATTTGGAGGCTTGAAGGAGGAGAACTGATCAGGCCCTGGAGCATGTTTTGGACCAATCCCGCCTGTGGGCCTGGAGACCTGAATGTGTTTCCTGAGGTTAACACGAGGTTTGTCACTATAGGGAGGGATGTATCAGATCCCAAATGGAGAGGCCCTGATGGGGGCCTTCCCACATCACCCCTATCCCCGGCAGGACACCCAGATCCAGCTGGACGACGCAGTCCGTGCCAACGATGACCTGAAGGAGAACATCGCCATCGTGGAGCGGCGTAACAACCTGCTGCAGGCCGAGCTGGAGGAGCTGCGGGCCCTGGTGGAGCAGACGGAGCGGTCCCGGAAGCTGGCGGAGCAGGAGCTGATCGAGACCAGCGAGCGGGTGCAGCTGCTGCACTCCCAGGCGAGGAAGCTAGGGGAAACCTGCTGAAGGCCAGAGACAGGGTGTCTAGTGAGGTTCTGAACTAGATGCCCAGAGAAAGCATATGTCCAGCCAGGATCATACACTATTTCTTCTCTTGGACCAGCTTACATCTGTCAGTCATGGCTGCAGAACTACTACCTTGAGAAAGGGGTCTAAACGTAAAAGCCAGCCTCAATTTGCTCTATTAATGGGATTTTTGGAGTTTAAAGACAGCTTCCCTTGTGGCTCAGACAGTAAAGAATCTGACTGCAACGCGGGAGACCGAGGTTCCATCCCTGGGTCAGGAAGATCCCCTGGAGAAGGAAATAGCTACCCACTCCAGTATTCTTGCCTGGAGAATTCAATGAACAGAGGAGCCTTTAAGGCTAGAGTCCATGGGGTCACAAAGAGTTGGATGACTGAGCAACTAACACACACATCTATTTGCAAGTCAGATTCTCCACAGAGCACCATTTTTCTGCAATCCCATATACACTGTTTTCAGCTATATTCAGCAATGAGTTTTTATGTCCATCTTACTGCACTGTCCTGTGGAATTCTGTTCCATAATCTAGTACATATGGGAATGACATCACCCACTGACATCCTCTCTTCCTTACCTCATTACATTCTTTCTATAACTACAATCTCTTCCAGGATACAGTCCTTTTAAAACAGTTGTACCTGTTTTTCTTGGAACTCCCTGCAGGGAGGGATTCCCTGGAATTTCCTTTCATTCCCCTACGTAGACATGTTACTAAAGAGCTCAGGAGTGGAACTACAGACCCTTTCCTGCTTGAAGTCTTTAGAGCTGAGTCATTTTACATATAATGTCTAGAGTACATATATTTTCATTGGAAAAAAAGAAAGCAGGTACAAAACAAGGAAAATACTAAAAGCAAGACATGTTTTTTGAAAAATGACTAGTTCTAATTTTCTCTGGATAAATGTGTAGAATCATGTAACAAAGTATATACATCCAACAGTTTTCCTTACCCTTATCTAGAACACCAGCCTTATCAACCAGAAGAAGAAGATGGAGTCAGATCTGACTCATCTCCAATCAGAAGTGGAAGAGGCAGTTCAGGAGTGCAGGAACGCTGAGGAGAAAGCCAAAAAGGCCATCACAGATGTGAGTCACTGCACCTTCCTGCTTCCATGAAAGACTCAAACAAGGGCTCTGGATTCAGGCCAGGCCACTGTGCTGTAACAGCAGTTACTCTGCCCTTGTGTGGGCTTGAGGGCCTCCAGGACCAAGTGTCAGGATGAGAAAGAGGTGGCCCTTATGGGAAAGAAGAGGCCCCCCAACCCCGGGCCCTGTTCTTTTCCACTCTCTCCCGTGTGCAGGCTGCCATGATGGCGGAGGAGCTGAAGAAGGAGCAGGACACCAGTGCGCACCTGGAGCGCATGAAGAAGAATATGGAGCAGACCATCAAGGACCTGCAGCACCGGCTGGACGAGGCGGAGCAGATCGCGCTCAAGGGCGGCAAGAAGCAGCTGCAGAAGCTGGAGGCCCGGGTGCGGGAGCTGGAGAACGAGCTGGAGGCCGAGCAGAAGCGCAACGTGGAGTCGGTCAAGGGCATGAGGAAGAGCGAGCGGCGCATCAAGGAGCTCACATATCAGGTGCGGGCACTGGGGCCACGCACTCAGAAGTAGACGTGAAAACGTATCCCTTGCCCCACCCCCTGACCTACACAGGCCCCACGCAGAGCCCCCCTGCCACCTGCCTCTTGAGAACCTGTCTTGGGATTAGTTTTCTTTCACATTCTCTGAAGACAGGTTGGCTTGAGTCTGAATTTTTTTTAGCAAAGGGAGAATCTGCTTCTACTTCTTGAAAACTCCTGAACCAGCATTTTCCCAGATGTTTAATAACCTGAAGTGCTACCATGAAGGCTTCAGAACCGTCCAAGGCATCTTTCCACCAGCCTCAGAGGCAGGGGCGTTGTGTGGCATTTAGTGATAAAATCAGGGATGGGAAAAGACTCAGATCTTCCATGGAACTCCTAGGACAACAGATAGAAGGCCTTAGAGAAAGAAAATTCCAGAATGGTCTAAGCCTTCCATCTGCATAGCTCAGAGCTTTTGTTCTTGACCTATTACTTCCCAATATGCCTGGGTAGGAAGGACAAAAAAAAAACGAGGTGTTGGTTCATTTGACAGCTGGATATGAGAGGCACGGGAAAGAGGTACAAATGAGAACTGCAGGTGTGTTGTGTGGGTGTAAATAGAAACAGCATCCTAGCAGAAGCAGTGATCAGGAGTGACCAAGTGACATACGAACCATTGATCCTGGTGCTCAATACCTGACCAAGAACAATATATCCTGGGTTATGATAATTAGAATGATCTGGATTATGATAATCCCTTCTTTCTGCTTTCCTCCTGAGTCCTCTCTGGTTACTCTAGACCCACTGCCGAGAGCATCTGTGGTGCTCCAGATTAGATCTGGAACAGCCCTGACGTCTCCACATTATCAAATGAAGAAATCTCGTTTGGTTCCAAGCCTTTCCTCCTGTTTCTCACTTCAGGGCCACAGCCCTCTTTACTTTTTAGATCCTGGTGTGAGAACTCTGCCATGCCCTTTGGCCTATACGTCTCCTCAGAGATGAAATTTGTGCACAACCTCTTTGGCCTGGCCCATGGGAGGGAGGGGCAGCTGAGGCCTGGGAAGAGAATGGGGTCGTGAGGGAGGGAAAGATGATTGCTCTTGCTCCTTCCCCCAAACTGGCCTCCTCCACCCATCTGCCCCCAGACGGAGGAAGACAGGAAGAACCTGCTGAGGCTGCAGGACCTGGTGGACAAGCTGCAGCTGAAGGTCAAGGCCTATAAGCGCCAGGCCGAGGAGGCGGTGAGTTCATGGTTTTCTCTACTTCCTATGTATCAGAGCCGACAAGGGTCCACCCCAGTGTGGGACCCGGACGGAGGGATTGCTGTTCACTTTAACTCTCAAACTCAGAGCTGTGGCAGGCACTCCTGAGTTAACAAAAGCAAAGCTTATTCGACCCAGGACCTACCCACAAGCTGCTTATAATCCACCTAGCAGTGAGCCCAAGAGAAGGCAGTGCAGCTGCTAATGCAGCTTAGAGGGCCAGCCAGTGCTGAAAGCTGGATGGTGGCAGGGGAACTGGGCCTGGAAAGGGGCCTGAGAAGGTACAGCATGGTGGGGAGGACATCGGGTGAGCACGGAGGTGCAGACATGAGTTGCTGATGCGCATACGTGTGCAAGAACCCTCAGGGGTCGGGGAGCATCTGTCCGGGTCGCAGCTGGACAGGGACGGTCAAGCTGGATTCTGAGGGGGGCGGACCAGGCAGCATGGGATTCCTCTTAGGCAGTGGGTAGCCTGGATTCTGAGCACTGGGTAAGGTGCCAGGCATGTTTGTGGAGGGTGCCAAGCCAGGAGCAGGACACTTTTGTTGCAGGAACATGGGTGATAGATGACAGCGAGCCCCTGGATTAGGAGCCTGGGTACCCCCTCACCTCATCCTCCCATCCCCCCGAACCCCCACAGGAGGAACAGGCCAACACCAACCTGTCCAAGTTCCGCAAGGTGCAGCACGAGCTGGACGAGGCGGAGGAGCGGGCGGACATCGCCGAGTCCCAGGTCAACAAGCTGCGGGCCAAGAGCCGCGACATCGGCGCCAAGGTGGGTCCCTCCCCAGGCCCTGCTACTCACCCCCATGGCAGCACAGCCCCCACACCTGGGCATCCCCCTCCTGCTCAGAAAAGCCCCCTACAGGCTGGAACCTCCTTAGAAAGTCCAGTCCCACCCCGCCTATACCACAAAGACCTCTAAAGGGAACCCCAAGATTCCCAAGGCCTGAACCTCTCCCCCTAAGGGCATCTCCCTTTAGGCCCCTGAAAGCCCTGGAGATTTCTCCCCACACCCTTCCTTCCTCTCACCAGCTGCTCCCTCACACCTTTTATTCTTTCTCAGCAAAAAATGCATGACGAGGAGTGACGCTGCCTCCGAACCTCACTCTAGCTGCCCTCCAATAAACATGAATGCCAGACTTTGCCTGAGCCCCTGTCCTTCCCGCCGGCTGGCCAGGAGCCGTCCTGGACTCCTTGGGGGGAGGGTGGCCTGGCCCCTGCATCGAGCTGGAGGAACCAAGACACCCCACATCTCCAGAGGAGGAACTAAGGACCAGAGGGGTACGGCAGCCTGCCTCACCTGAGTCCCCATACTGCTCATCAACCAACCACCAGGGACGAGAGGGAGGAATTTCACAAACGAAGAGCACAAAGACACCAGAGGGTGATCCCATCCCAGATGCCTAGACACAGAGTTGCACTGCTGAAACTGAAGCCCTCCTCCACCTACCCCGCCTCTGAAGCCACGGGGGTTAAAAGTGTCCTGTTCCCTCCAAAATGAATTCCCCATTGATGCTAGGAGAGGCTCAAAGCTGGCTGGGGATGGAGATAGGATGGCACAGGTGGCTGGAGCCCGGGTGTGTGGGCCCCCCTTCCCATAGGGCATCCTGGAGCCAGCTGATGCCAAGCTGAACTGAAGTGCAGTATGGACCAAACCTGGGCCTTACGTGCCTCACGTTGACCCCTCACACACGCGAGCAGAGCACACGCAGGCCCACACCACAGGGCACGTCTCTGCTCCTTCCAAGCTCCCACCAGGGACAGGCTGGCCTGGGTCACACAACTGCTCAAGGGACAGGGTGGGTCCTGAGCCCCCTCTGCTACCAAACCCCTGCCCCCTGCTGTGCTTTACAGTCAGGCTCTCCTGACCACCTTCTCATTCCCATCACTGCTCCCCTATCTCCTGGACTCCCCAGCTAAGCCCTTCTGATCCCTCCTCTGAGGCCTTCACCAACCCCTGTCCAGGATGTCCACCACCACGTCTTGAGAATGGCCTGTACAGAAAGTCTTGAGAACCATGGGCAAAGACCAAAGAAACACAAAATTCAGTCGGTTCTAGCCCTAGAAAGGCCACCAGCCATGGTGAGGAGCCAGGATGTGAGGACAGGAGAACAGGACGTAGGGGCAGGAAAAGCCAGACCAAGAGAGGCAGGTGGATAGCATCGAGGGGAGCAGAGTGCCTCTACCAGAGCTCAGGTTTAGGCAGGTTTTGGGGCCACGGCCTGCATCTGGACAGAGCACCCGAGAAGAAGGAAGACATTTCAGGGCAGGAACACACGAGTGTTGGAGAGGGGCTATGAGCAAGTCAGCTTGGAGGAGCTAGGCCATTTTGGGATCTGCAAGGCTGTGCAGAGTCATCCTGGCCACACTGGGCTCTCATGGGCCAGGAAGGGCTGACTCCAAACTCCCCCTGAGCTGTGACTGCCCTTCACTAGCTGGTCTCCTTTCCCATCTGTGAGGCTCAAGGAGGGGGGAGTCTGCCAGCCACCTCTGAGTCCCTGGGGCCCAGCACAGGGTCTGCACATGAGATGTTCAGGAAATATCCTGTTGGGGTGCTGGCAGCCTGGGAAGGTGGCCCTACTGACGGAGAGAGCTGGAAATGAAGCTGGGCCGTTTTTAATGAGCGTCAAGGGGTTCAGTATAATATCCAGAACACCTGTTTGGGCGTTAGAAGTGCTGGGCTCCAGCCCTGTGTGTGCATGGTCAGTCATTCAGTCGTGTCCAACTCTTTGCGACCCCATGGCCTGTAGCCCTCCAAGCATCTCTGTCCATGGGATTCTCTCAGCAAGAATACTGGAGTGGGTTGCCATTCCCTTCTCCAAGAATCCTCCTGACCCAGGGATTGAACCCGGGTCTCCTGCATTGCAGGCAGATTCTTTACCGCTGGGCCACTGGGGAAGCCCGGGCTCCAGCCCTAACTCTGTCACAAATAAAGAGGTCACGTCCCCTAACTGAGCATGTCCTCTCTTATGTGAAATGAGGGCATTGAACCAGGTGATATCTGAGGGCTTGTCCAGCTCCAGCAACAATGGGACTCTCCCTCTTACATTGGATGCAGACCTCTCCCTGGTGACCTGGGGGGTCAAGTCCTCCCCACACCACCAGGGGGAGCTCTACACATGCCCCAGGCAAGCAACCCACTAGAAGGGCTGGACAGGTGGGCCTTCATTCACCTGGAGAAGGCTTGTGCTTTTTCAGACACAGGACCCGGGGTGCCCAGCCACCAGGCTCACCGCAAGGTAGCCTTGCACCCAAGAGTCATGGCATGGATATTCTGTGTTGAAGGACATCCTCTGCATCTTCAGTCTAAAGCCCCACTTGCTCATTGTTCAGACCTGGTCCCAGAGAAAGGACCATGACCTGCGCCATGCAACATTCCCATGAATATTCCTAGCATTCCTGATCTGCCTAATTTCTGAGGAAGAAAGAGATTCACCAGTAGGATTCCAATCTTTTAATTTGGGAATGACCAGCTTCCTCCTGCACCCTCCCCTTAGTCCCTAAAACCCCCTCCCTGGCCGAGCTTCATCAAATACCAGACTAGCCCCCACAGACAAGTCCACGTGACTTCTCAGGCCTGGTTCCATCACTGTAGGCTGGGGCAGTAGACAGTAGGCTAGGGAGCTAGTGAATCCAAAGGAGATGAGTCTCGGCTCCCCTGTCCCACGTTCTGGCTGGGCTCAGAAGCCAGGTATCCCCAGGGTCACTGCTGGTCCCCTGTGAAGATGGAGCCAGGTGGGATAGGGCATGGGGGGGTAGCTGGGTTGGGGGGCAGGGGGCATCTCCTCTCCCCAGAGGATAGGCACTCACCCTGGGCAGCCCTGGGCACCATCTCGGTCCGGTAGATCTTGAAGGCATCGTAGGCAAAGACAGAAACCAGGATGATGCCAAACACCTGTGAGAGCAGGAGGGGGATGCCACAACAAAGGCCAGCGAGCCACTGGACACCAGGGAGAGGGAAGTGGGTGATACAGGGCAAGGTGTGAGCCAGCCCCTGGGCACTGACTTGAGCTTGGGGGGGACAGAGGCACAGGAAGGGTGCGACCATCAGCCAGAGGTCCCTGGGGGTTGGGGAGAGCTGGAGAATTCTGCGGGTCTGGACTCACAAAAGCAGCAATGGCAGCTCCGTCCCGGGAGGTCACAGCCGCGAAGGAGACCACCAGGAAGATGATGATGGCGCTGACACAGCGGAGGAAGTCCTGGGGGTTGGGGATGCAGGGTCAAAGGGAAGCAGAGGGCAGGCGGCATCAACCTGAAGTTTTCCAGGCTAGTCAGCGGCTTGACCCTCAGGTACTGGGAATCCCTACACGGAGATATCCTTGGACACAACATAAGGCGCTTGAGAGACAGAAAGCAAGAGAGAGCTCACACAGCTCCCCAGGGGAGGGACGCAGATGGACGCAGAGGGACAGGAACCAAGACAAGAAGCCAAGGGGCTGGGCTGGGGCTGGACTTGCATCAGGAAGTGGTCTGAAGGATGGGGTCAAAGCCATGTTTGACTATAGGACATGGGGGCTGGATTCCTTGCTTACCCAGGAAAAGGAGAGAGGCTGAAAGAGGAAAATTCAATGTTGAAAGAAGAAAGGGCCCAGAATGGGGTGGGGGAGGCAGCATGGGGTGGGGACCCTCACCAGACAGGGCCAGTTCAGCCGATCGAAGCGCTGGTAGTACTGGGTGGCATAGAGAAAGAGGAAGGCTAGTGTGATGAAGAACTCCAGCAGCGCGGCAGCCATGTAGGCAGAGATGGAGGCCGTGAAGCAGATGAAGATGATGAAGGTCAGGGCCTGCAGGGCCGAAGGTGGGAAGTTTACCAGGAAGGGGACACAGGCCTGGACAGGTCTTTGCCTCCCTCTTTTCAGGAAGCTCCCCCAGCCAGCACACCACCTGCCCTCGGAGGTCTTGCCAACCCTGGTGGCAGGAGCCATGCCCAGGGCCTTTGCCCATCAAGGGCTGACTCCAGCCTCCCACCTCTGCCAGCCCAGGCTCCCCCTGCTCCGGGGCCCCAGCAGCCCCAGCAGTTTAACCAAGCTTCATGGCTCTGGGGAACAACACTCTATGAAACCCAAGAGAGTGGGTCCCCCTTTAGCACTGGGAACACCAGCCCCTTGAGTGGTGGGACATCAGCCTGTGCCCCCAGGAGGTACCCCATGCCCCATAATAATTCCAGGATGCCTAAAACTCCTCTAACAAGGACGAGAGCCCCTGGTTCCATGCCAAGAGGCAAGGATCAGAAGGCAGATGCTCCAGAATGGATGTGCGTCCCCTCAGCTCTCAAATGTAGGACGAGGTATATGCCGAAGACTCGGGTTTACACTGAGGTCTTGCTAAGTGAATAAGGGAAGGTACTTTCCTGAGGACAGATGTTCACAGGGAGCAGGCAACAGATAAAGCGGGGCTGCAGAAAGTCTGCCCTTTTGGGTAACTGAACTTCTTGGATATGCCGAGAAGCAGCCATCTAAGGCCCGGGAGGAGGCCGGCTGGTGTTACCCCGTCCCATCCCATCCCTGTGCCTCACACTCCCTCAGTGTCCCAGAGAGTGGTCCGCTGTCTAGCTTCAATCCTTCCTGAAGACACTGAAAACTGCTGTTGCTGCTTCCAGGTGGAGTAGCAGCAAGAAGGCAGGGGAGATGTAGGGAGGGTCGCTGGGGCAAGCGGGGTGTCCGAGAGGCGGGGGAGGGAGGCTGCTGAGGGGTGAGCCCTGAGGGGCCTGGGGCTGGGAGGTGAAGCTCTAGGCTGAGGAGGCGGCTGTTACCAGCTCAGTTTCCAGCAGGATGCCTTTGAGGGAGGAGAGGAAGGTCTTGTCCACCGCGAAGCCCTCGAGCCCTGCAGCTGCCCCCTCCTCAGGGGGCCGGTCCCGACGACTCCAAGCATTGAACATCTCCACGAGGCCCACCGGGTACAGCCCCCCACTGCCACCAGCCCAGGAAGGAAAACAGGAGGATGGGAACCTGGCAGGACGGGGAAGCAGACAGGAGCAGGAAAGGCACTTCGAGAAACCTCAGAGTGAAGCGGGCAGGGCTGCCGTGGGGGCCCGGAGAGGGCGGCCGCGCGGTGGGGCGGGGGGGGGAGGGGGGCGGCTTGCCCAGATAGGCCTTCACCCAGCTGCCCAGAGCGCCCTGCTGGTGCCTGCACTGGTTCCCAGGAGGCACGTGGAAGAGGAGGGGCGGGGAAGAGGGGAGGGGTCAGCTCTCCTCTTACTTGGAGCCTGACCCCGCCCACCCGCCGAGGGTGGGCGAAGGGAGGAGGAGAGAGGGGGCGGACTGCGAAGAAACCCGGAGGAGCTGGGAGGTGAGCCGAGAAATGGGCTAGGAGCCCCCGAGAACCCAAGCCTGAGGAAGTTTGCGTCCTCCCTTCCCTAACCTTAACCCTCTTCCTCACCATCCTTTCTCCCTTTTCCTTTCAGGGAGGGTGGGAGCTGGAGCCCGGCCCAGGCAGCGCCCCTCAGGACCAAGCTGTAGCAGCCAAAACTGAGGACAAAGGCAGATTGTTAGGGGGACAAGGGGGCGCTGTGTGCCTGCTGCAGTGCCTCAATGGGCCTCTGTTTCTCCAGTATGCCAGGAGGGCAGCCTGACCCCCACCCCGGTGTTTAGGGCTGGGCCAGGGAGCCAGGGAAGGGGAGGGATGGGGGGACCACAGCGGAAACTCTGGAGGGCAGCAGGTGGAGGCTGACAGTGGGGAGGAAATGGGACCAGGCTGGGGAGGGACCGCAAGATGCTCAAGCACCAGGGATGCCAAAGACAAATTAGGCCACTTTTAAGTACAGATTATTTATTTGAACAATTCTCTCCCTGCTCAATAACAGCCTCTTCCTTAGCAGCATTCATGTCAAAAGACTAGCAACTCCACCAGGAGGTTTAAGAGCTCCAAAGTCGACGCTCACCAAGCGTTTGATGAATGAGGGAAGGAGCGAGCAAACTACTGGACTGAAGGGCTCTCCACTGGGGAAGGGAAAGATCTGAAAGTGCCTGTGCGGCACCAGGGCAGCTGGGAGTGGCAGGAAAGAAGAGACACACAGAGCAGAGCTTTGAAGACCTTTCCCAGGAGGAAATGACAGGATGCCCGTTTCCAGGGACCGTAAACAGCCACTACTGCCTTGGATTTGCCCTGCATTTCTCACCCACTCCAAAAAGTGCAAAGTGCGCTCCCCCATGGTCCCCCATCCTGTCCCAAGATCCTGCTGCTCCGGGTGGCCCTTTGGAGGGGCTGTGCCTTCGGGTGTCCTGGTTCACCACAGCAGGTGGCTGTCCAACCAGGGACCAGCCACGGTCGGCACAGCTAGGCCATCACACGGGGCCGCACGCACACGCAAGCCAAGGAGACACGGTAGAGCCTGCGTTCCAGGCAGTAGCCATGGTGGGCGCCCTGCTGTCCAGGGCACGGCCGCCTGTAGAAGACGGTCTGGTTGTGGTAGAGCAGCTCTGAGTTTCCCAGGGGGTCCATGTGGGAGCCCGTCTGGAGGCTGACACAGTGTGGACACAGGCAGCGTGCGTGGTACAGATCCTGCGGGAGCCGGTTCAAGTCTCTGTCCAACCTGTGGGGCGGCAAGAGTCAGGTCCTGGAGGGAGGGGCCGGCCAGGGGCAGTGAGGCTCCGGGCTGGAAACGCCAGGGCTGCTGTCAGTCCTGTGGCTTTGGTTCCAGCTTGGTGCCCACAAGCCAGGTGGCTGTGAACAAGTCACCCCCTCTCCCCTGGGATTTATTCTCCTGAACTGTGAGGGTCGGGGATGGAAGAGTGACTTTCCAAATGGTGCCAGAGCCCTGAGGGGGGTGGGCCAGGTGGGGAGCTCCACTGGGGCCCTACCAGACCAGCTGTGGTTCCGTGTGATCCATATGCTGGGTTCTAGCATCAGGTTTCCTTGTGTGATTGTCAGTATATATGTATTTTTTTAAATTTAAAGTAAAAATTGCTTTTATATCCAAGTATAAGAAAGCATGAAGTGAAGGCTGACAGTCTGCCTCTCACCAGCCCCACTCCCCTGAGGGAGCCACTGTCTGCCATGTCCTGCCCGTCCTCCAGATTCCAACTGTGCATGTATAATAAGCACATGTTCGGGTGTATGGTAAGACTTATTGACTTATTCTGAAAAGGTTTCATAGCCCCCAGAAGATGTGAAAAGTCAGTGCTCCAAAGGTCTGTGCTCCAGAAGCCCAGTAGGAAACAGCCAATAGGTTGGAAAACCATCCCCCCAACAGACAGGCCTTTGCAAACTGGGGCTCAGCTAGTGTAGCATTTCCCAGAGTGGATTCCCTGACAAATGCGCTGTAGCAGAAGGGGTCTGTGGTCAAATGATTCTAGGAAGCGTTGAGTTTAATGGGCTCTTCTCTGCAGACTTCTCGCTGTGAATGTGCTGAGCACGCTGAGAACCTCTAAGGGGGTGGGGACTGCAGCAGTTTTCCCCCCATTTACTCGACATCACTTTTTTTCTGAGGAGCAGCTTTTGCGACACATGTTGCAAAGCACGTGCTTCAGGGAAGACCAGCCCGAGTGGTTATCAAGGGTTCACAGTCCAGGTGTCTAGACCCCAGCCAAGTCAGCCGTCTGGTACCCAGCCTCCCCAGAGGGGTTCCCAGCCTCTTTAGATTTAGTCTAGAAGCTAGCCAGCCTACTGAGACCACTTCAAAGCATAGTGGCCTGGAGTCTCCACCCTGGACTTGGTCTCAATCAAAGCTGGCCCCCTCCCTAGCCAATGACCTTCTCCTTTCATCCCCAAAGCCAAGGCTAAGCCAGAAATAGACTTACAGTGGGTGGAAACACAGATACCCCATGAGAATGCAAAACGGGAGAACTATGTTTGGCATCCTTACGGTACTAATTTTTAGTATTTTAATTCATTGTCCCAATTTCAGTACTTTCTACTATTTGTTTACATCATGACATAAATAGAGAATTATAATATGTGGCAGCACATGGAGAAAAAATAAGACAGGCCATGATCAAAGACAACCAGCCTGGAGGTCCAGCCACCCAACTGTCCCCCCAGAGCAGAAAGAGGGTATAATTAGAATCCATTCATGGCTCAAAGCACTAGCATTTGGGATTGGGCTGCTTTGTTCCTATATTGTACATTATTCCCTGATATTTTTGTTAGAAAAACACAGCCATTGTAGGAGAAGGAAAAGGAGAAGAAAGGAGAGGAGGAGGAAAGATAGAAAGGGAGGAGGAGGGGAAGAAGTAGAGGAAGAAGAAAGGAAGGAAACCTACATTTTCTGTACTAAGTTTAGATTTTTCACTGTTTCATATGATCTGCATCATTAGGCTATAGAATATCATTTCACTTTACAGATGAGAAAAACTAAGCTTTGAATCCTTGAGCAATGATTGGCCCAAGGTCACCAAAAATGTGTCAGGGCTAGACCTTGTCTAACACCCAAACTTGATAACCTCACTGAGGTAAAAGGGGGGCATAGGCTGGAATTGGCTGGAACTCCCCTGGTCCCTCACACACATCCTGACCAGCACATGAGCAGGCGTTTAGGAGGGGGCAGGGGCTGGCAGACTCACTCATATCTCCAGGGGGCGATGGAGCGGCTGTTGAGGGGTCCATCCTTGCTGGAACTGCAGGATTCTGGGTGGTGGGCAAGGCTGGTGGTCTCTGGGGGAGGCATGAACACACTGTTCCACTTCAGCCACTCCTCAGTGGGGTTCTGTCCCTTGCTGGGGCAGCAGCCAGGCCAGTGGGTGCAATGCCTCTGGGACCCCAAACAAAGGGTGTGGGTTCCCATGACCATTGCCAAGAATGCCATCGCCTGTAGGAAAAGGCTGGTGAGAAAAGTGCTCCCAGCTAGTCTGCATGCCCCCTCCCCAAGCTGTGCTCTGAGATTCTAATTCATGTCCCATCTGGTCCGCAGCCCCAAAGCTGAGAGCTCCCTCCATCCCCAGCCACATCTCTGCTCCTGCCTCACTCAGCACCGTCCTGGCCAGGCCCCTGCAACTAACCTGGTACATGCTGGATGCTGCTTGCCAAGCCTCAGTGCCACGCTGGCTGACAGCAAGGCCTTGTGGAAGCTGTTTGACTGGAGCAGTTTGGGAGTCCTGGTTTTATTTTCAGCAAACCTGTTTTGTTTATTCAAATTTATTTCCACTACCTTTTGGAGGGTGTGACCTGAGATTAAAAAACAAAACAAACCCCCCCCAAAAAAAAAAAACTTGAAAGTCTTTCCAAAAGCTGCTTTAAATGCTAGACTCATGGAAGTTGTGATTAACATCGTCGTAAGCCTATTGAGTAAACTTTGTTCTTTGCCCTTTTCTGGGCGTGGGGTCAAAGTAATAGTATCCTGTTATTCTGTGCCTTGGGAAACAGGCATTGTGAGAATTCTGATGGGTCACTTGATACCCGATATTAGGGAACATCACTTGGACTCTCTCCAAGAGGCCTTGCTGCTATAATCCCTGATGCTCCCACCCAGGGTCTTGTCTCTTCTCTTCCCTTTCTTCTCAGATATCCTCAGGATCCTCCACTTTAGTAAACATTTCCCTCTGTCTGCTTGTTCTCTGACCCCTTCCTCATCCTCCATGACCCCAACTTCTATAACCACAATCATCTATGATTTCTCAATGTCCATTATTTCTCCCCAACTTCCCCTTGCCCTCCCCAAGGGCCACCTACTCCCATTCCTGTACATCCCCTGACCTCCTCTGGACTCAGGGTACAGGCTTAACCCCATAAGCTGCCAGGAAGGCCTGGACTACAACAGTTTGTTGGCTGGATGTGCAGGGTCTAATGGAAGAAGTGGTGGGTGACTGTTCCCATGGCACAAATGAGAAGGCAGAGCCAAGAAGAGAGGCAAGGCGACAGCCTTAGCTAAGAGCCAACAGAAGCACTCAGCTCCCAGATCAGCCTGCCCCACCCCTACTCACTAGCTGAGGAGCATGGCAGGGGCATCTGCTACTCTCAGGCCATGGGGTAAGGTCTTGCAGTCACAGGTCCATAGACCACTGTCGGTCAGGAGAGGATATGTGTGCTCTGGCAAGGTTCCAGCTGGGCCTGGCTGCAAAGACACAGGTCAGTCAGGGGCCACCCATCTGGGGAACTCTCTGCCTATTTTGCTCCAATCTTTTTCTCTGCATCCTTGTTCAACAACTCCCCTCATCCCCTCACCAACCCCCCTCCACTCCAACACACTCATATACAGACACCGTCTCTAGAGTGATATTTCCTGATTTGCATGTGCTTTCCCTTAGAAAATACTCCTTTGGTAACCAACGACTCAGGAAATAAACAAAGGGAACCAGGAATAACTTAAATGGCAGAGCGATAAGGAATCTTTTGAATGCTTTAGGGCAAAGCAGCCCTAAAATAGAGGCGTGATGAGGTCAGAAGTCATTCGGAAGTGGGAGAAGCTGATCTGGTGAGTTCTGAGGGGCCCGGAAGTGAACGGGCGGTGAGAGCTTAGGGTCAACAGGTGATGGCTAGGAGAGCAGGGCCACTTAGGAAGAGCACTGGGGCCAGGAATACATTGCCCCACTCTCACTGGCCCACTCTCTGGCCCTGTGCTCCCAGGCACCCTCTCACTTCCATCCGCCCCCTCAGCTCCTGAGATCATGTGCCAGGATGGTGCCAAACCCTGCACATGCATCAGCTCGTTTTACCTTCATAATAAAACCATAAGATGGAAATTACTGTCCCCATGTTAAGATGAAGAAATTGAGACCCAAAGAAGTTGAGTAACCTCATCAAGGTTGCAGTTAGGAGGAAGCCGAACTGGTTCCCTCCCAGCCCTGAAAAACTCCAAAGCTAAGCAAGCTCCTGGTATGGAAATGCCACACTGTGGTGACCTCTGGATGGAAGGGAAGCCCCTGATGTAAGGGATTTCCTACTCACCCAGGTGTGGGCTGGACAGGTCTCACCTAAACCTGCCTGAGGCCACAGGGCATTCCTGCCCACTCAGGCACAGCCCGGCTGGCTGGGATCCACGGCTCCGGCTACCTCTCCCTCAGCCTCAGTTCTGCCCCATGACCCCCAGAGTGGCTTCTGGTGTTCCCGAACAACCCCCAGCCCAGCAAAGGCTTTGCGGGGACCTTCCAGAAGTGCTGGATCCCTCGGGTTTCCCCCAAACCGAACAAAGTCTCAGAGGCTGACACAGGCCCAGACCTCTTGATCTTGGCCCCCATCCAGGACAGGATGCTTGAAAGAGCTGGAAGGGATCCCAAACACTTGTTTCACTTGCTGACGCTGCAAACGACCCACACTGATTGCATGGGATGTTTCCTCCAGGAGAGGCTTTTGCGTTGTCCCCCTGCCTCTGTACCATGATTTCCTCTGAGAAAACTGCTGAGGGGCATTCTCCCCTGTGATGACCAGGCCTGACACAGAACCTGTCCTTTGAGACACACACCCCTGCCCCCCGCGCCCCCGCCCACTCCTTGCAGTTGCTCAGCCTCCACCCTTATCTCAGGAGCAGCTGTGGGTCTCTTCAGGGTGACTCCCTGCCATGAGACACATTTTCCAGAGGGTTTTCCTCTTGGGGTGACTAAGAATCCCTGAGTCACTTCAGCTTCCAGGGAATCCCTGGGGGTGTAGAGAGATGGGGGTGGCCATGGGGAGAATGTGGAGGTAGAAGCAAAGTTCGTCCAGTACCTGATATCAAGGGTGCCTCCCTGCCTGGGGCTGACCTGGCAGCCACAGGCGAGATCTGAGCATGCCACCCCAAGCCACTGACACGAGGTCAGCCCCTAGCAGGAAAGAACAGGGAAGATGTGAAAAGGGGCATCCCACCTGGGCCAAGAAAGCCTGAAAGATGCTACGATGGTTGTCCTTCCCTTCCTCAGAAAGTCATTCGAGTTCTCATCCACTGTCTTGAAGTCCTGCCCCTGCCTCTGATCAGCTCTTCACCGAGGGCCTTCTCTTCTCCTTGTTCACAGAGATGGGCATGCTTGGTGGGGAGGCTGAAGGGGAAGCAGGCAACAAGGATGGCCGCAAAAGTATCTTCCTGGTGGCTCAGACAGTAAAGAATCTACATGCAATGTGGGAAACCCAGATCCGATCCCTGGGTTGGGAAGATCCCCTGGAGAAGGGCATGGCAACCCACTCCAGCATGCTTGCCTGGAGAATCCCATGGACAGTGGAACCCAGTGGGCTACAGTCCATGGGGTCACAAAGAGCCAGACATGACTGAGCAACTAGCACAAAAGGGCCAACCAGCTCAGCAGCCCCTGAAACAGTGCTGGAACCACAGGGCTCAGCAGGGTCGTGGATGCTCAAGTGCATTCACCTGAGGGGCCCGTAGGGCGGCGGGGTGGGGCTGGGGGGTCAAAATGCAGAAATACTTCTGCCCCCTGCTGGTAAACAGATGCTGTCCTCAGCCCTGGAGCACCCCTACACCACAACCTCCCTGTGACCCCACAACTGACGGGAGACTGCCTGGCCCAGATGGAGGCCTTCAGAACAGACTCCCATAACCTGATAGGGACACCATGATGGCACCGGTTGCTAATTATTTATAGGACCACCTTTAGTTACAAAGATCCCCCTCCCTTCAAAAGGAGCCTGCCTTCAAACAGAACCCATTCTTGTCTGGGAGACATGCAGAGAATCAGAGTGAACAGGACAAAAAACAGCAACTCCCACCCCTAGCCAAGGGCTGGTTCCTCCCCAGCTGGGCCTTTGCCTTTCTCAGTCCTACAGTCATGGCTGTAGGATTCATCCATTTCGTTCATCCTGTTCATTCATCCATTTGCCAAACATTTATTGAGCACCTACTAGATGCCAGACAACATTCTAAATGCTAGGAAGGCAGAGGAGGCCAAGTCAGATAAGGCTCCTACCTCATGTCTTAGGAGGAGAGGGATGGTAAATAAGGAAACAAGATAATTTTTGATAATAGTAAGTGTTATGAAGAAAGTGAGACAATGTTAAGAGATAAGGAATTACTCGGGGTGGGGGATTGGTGGGGGGAAGAGGGCAACTTTAACTTAAAAAGTCAGAGAAGGCCATTCTGAAGATGTGGAATTTGACATGATGATGGAAAGGTTCTGGGGAAAAAGTGGTCCAGGCAGAGGAAACAGGACAACAGAGTTCTAGAGGTGGAAAATCTTGGCACATTTAAGAACAGAAAGGACAATGTGGTTGGAAAACAAAAGCTAAGGAAGAGTGTAGAATAAGACAAAGTGAAGAAGCGGGCAGAGGGATTTCAGTAGCTAAGACTCCTTGCTCCCAGTGCGGGGGACCTGGGTTCAATCCCTGGTCAGGGAACTACATCACACGTGTCACAACTAAAGATCCCAAGGATGAGGATGAGATCAGCTGGGGGGCTCTGCTGGGAAGGGACATGAGTGGGAGAGAAGATTGGGACCCAGAAAACCCAATGGGGGAGTTCCTTCCTTTCTACCCTGTGAACAGTGGCAAAGGCAAGCCCCGAAGTCAAGGGCCCCCATCTGAGGCAGCCGCCCACCCAGGGTCTTAGCTACCCATCCAGTCTGGGTTTTTTTCCAACCTAACCTGGGACCCAGAATCCTCCCTGAACAAGTTAGAATCACGTTAAACCTCTGTTTGCAAAGGAGAGGGCAGAGATGAGTCATAAGGACAAGGAGAAGACTCCAGCTGCCATTGACACAGAAATGCTTGGAGCTTTCCTGAAGGTACAAGCTGGGGGTGGGGGTGGGGTCATGGGGAGCCAAGGTGAAGAGGGAAAGTCATCGCGCTAAGCACTTCACATGTATTCACACCTCACCAAAGTCACTATTCCAGATGAATAACGGAGCTTCAGAGATGTTCCAGAACTTGACAAACTTCACATAGCTGACAAACCAGGATTCACCCCCAACCCCCACCTCTCCCCGGGGCTTCCCAGGTAGCTCAGCTGGTAAAGAATCCTCCTGGAAAGCAGGAAACCCCAGTTCAATCCCCGGGTTGGGAAGTTTCCCTGGAGAAGGGATAGGCTACCCACGCCAATATTCTTAGGCTTCCCTGATGGCTCTCAGACAGTAAAGAATCTGCCTGCAATGTGGGAGACCTGGGTTCGATTCCTGGGTCGGGAAGATTCCCTGGAGAAGGGAATGGCTACCCACTCCAGTATTCTGGCCTGGAGAATTTCCTGGACAGGGGAGCCTGTCAGCCCACAGTCCATGGCCTCAAAAAGGGTCTGAGACGACTGAGCAACCTTCCACTTCACTTCACCTCTCCCCGAGTCTGACTGACTCCATTCCCTGCCTGGGCACTCCAGAAGCACAGATTCATTTTCCTGCCGGTTTGCACTCTGCTCCCCTCACCAGGGACTTCCCTGGTGGCTCAGATGGTAAAGCATCTGCCTACAATGCGGGAGACCCGGGTTCAATCCCTGGGTTGGGAAGATCTCCTGGAGAAGGAAATGGCAACCCACTCCAGTATTCTTGCTGGGAAAATCCCATGGATGGAGGAGCTTGGTAGGCTACAGTCCATGGGGTCCCGAAGAGTCAGACACGACTGAGCAACTTCACTTCACTTTCCCTTTTCCCTCACCTAGCTACAGGCACTAGCTAGACCCTCAGCTACAACAAAGGCAGTGAGCCTTCTTGCCCACCTCCCAAACCACCATTCTGCCAGGTCCCAGCACTTCCTTCCTGGTTAGTCTTTTCCAGTCTCTATCTATTTCCTGTGCACCAGTCAGAGCATTCATCTTTAGAACTGGGTTTCTTGCCCACCTCCATCTTGAGCCCCAATTTGCCTTGGCAGTCCTCTGGGCAGAGATTATACCAGTCACTCCCTTCCAGGCAGCTAGGCCCCTAGGGCTGGGATCTGAAAGAGGCTGGACCAGGTTGGAGCTGGAAAAGGGAGCTCTCCCATCAGATGCATCTGAAAATTTAAAAGTTCCTCGCCCATCCCAAAGGAGTCTGAGTTTGTTCATAGGTGCCCAAGCAATAGGGAGAGGAAGGCGCTGGAGCAGGTGTCTCTCCCTCCCCTCCTGGCAAATGCCTGGACTTGTGGCCCTGTGGAATGTGGAGGTGGGGTGGATGGGAGGGGAGGTAGGGAGCCTCTATCCAAGGCCTCAGGTTCACAAAGGACCTTAAATTAGACTTCAGATGTTATCTCCAAATGAGGCTATGCATAGAGCCATTGTCTCTTGTGTTTGAAGTGTTAATGCGTTAAACGTAAATATTGAAATATGCTACAGCTTTTCGATCCAGATTGGCATCTCATTTTTTTAAATCCTAGAAACCTCAAAAACAGAAGGCGGCTTCTCCAGCGCCCCTGAGGGGGCTTTGAAGTCTTCTTTCCAAGAGAAAGAACGCGGGGAGAGAGTGGGGAGCTGGAGAGATGCCGGCACGCGAAGGAGCAATAGGGCCGACAGGTGTGGGGACCAGAGCCTCGTCCTTTCATGAAGCTCCTGGGGGTCCAAATCCCAGCTTCTCTAAAAGAGTCCTGCCCTTTTGTGTCCGCAGTGCCCACTTCTACTCTACTCGGCAGCAGGAGTGAGCCAGAGTGTGGGCAGGGGACAGGCCTAGACTGGCAGAGGAGCGTAAGAGGCGCCACCATCCGCCAGCTCGCCCGCCCCCGGCTCCGGGACCAGCAGCTCTGGCCTCACGTTCCCTCGCCCGGGCTAGAATCTGTGTCAGCTCCAGACCCCCGGCCGGCCATCCCTGCGGAGGCCACGCCAAGGGAGCAGAGAAGCTCCGCGGAGGACCCCAGAAAGGCGGAGGGAGCGCGCTCCCTCCCAAAGGAAAGACAGTTGTGGGGCTGATGAAAGGGAAGCAGAGAGGCGCGGGGCTGGCGGGCGAGAGCGGGGGCGTGACGGGGAGAAGAAATCTCCGGGGAGGGAGAGAACCGCACCACCTGGAGGTCCGCCGCGACGTCGGGCTGGAGCTGGAGGGGGAGAGGAGCCGGGAGGGGGCGCGCAATTTAGCCCGAGGATCCTGAGCTGAAACTCAACACCCGCCTTTGGAGGGCTCGTCCCCCTTTCTCCTCCGCCCCTTCCCTTCCCCTCCCTTATCCCCTCCCTCCTTTCTCTTAATCCCCGGGACTGAGCCCCGCGCCGGAGCCGAGAGGGCCCGAGGGGAGGAGAAAGGAGCTGCACCCAGCGGGCGCCGGGAGCCTGGGAAGGGGAGGGAAGGGGAGCCGCGAGGGGGTGCTGAGCCTGAAAGCCGCGCGCGACCCCCGGACCCTTTCCAGCCCTCTCAGTGCCCGCCCCCCCCCGCCACTTCCAGGCGAGTCCGCAGGACCCTAGCCGCTGCGCCTCCTTAGTCTTCTGTTTGCTCCTTTTGCTTTGTGGCCTTTCTCTCGGTTCCCAGAGACACCTGGGCTGCCACGAGCCCTGGGGCGCTCAGAGGGGCCCCGCCAAGGGTGCGTGTAAGCGGGGCGGCGGGGGCGAGCGTCCTGGGCCAGGGGACCGAGGGTGGGAGCGGGAGTGCTGGCACCGAGGGTTGGAGGGGGGCGCGTGGGGAAGGCCGTCCCGCCCCCTCGAGCCCGGCCCGCGTGCGCGTAGCGAGGCACGGTCCCGGCGCCCCCAGACCCCTAGGCGCGCTGCGAGCAAGGGTGCGTACTCGGGAGCCCGCCTTGGGGGCTTCGAGCGTTGGGGCAGAAAGCCGCCACTGGGGTCGTCCAGCCCAGCCGCCCTGCTCTCCGAGGCCTTTGGCCTGGCCTCCGCTGCCAAGTCGGGCGACTTTGAAGAGACACAAACTTCTTGATTTTCACTGCCCCCGCCCCATCCCTCTCAGCCGGGCTGCTGCAGAGCCCCGGACGCCCGAATCTCAGCCCCAGGAGCACCACTCTCCGGCGCGGCTCCGGGTGGGGAAGGTTGGCCCCTAAACTCGCTCGTCCAGCCCGACCGCCCCGGCAGCTTCTCCCTGCCCTCGGGGCTGTCCTGAGCGCCCCGGAGAGGCGTCGAGCGCAGCCCCAGCTCCCACCTCCTCGCCCGTCCTGGCACTGGAAGGGAGCTTTGGGCCCATGCGGACCCGGCGTACCCCCGCGGCCTAGGACAGGCAGCTCCGGGGGCCTGGCCCACCCTGCAGCCTCAGGGAGGCCGCGGGGACGGGGCAGAGCGCACGCCCTTGGATGAGGTCCCGCAGCGACGCCCCGGCCCGCCCCGCTCCTCCTCCTGCCCGGCCAAGCTGCCTCCCATTTGGGAAGTTTTGTGGGTTTTCTTTCTCCTCCAACCTCCGGGGAGGCCACGATTCAGGCGCCGCAGCCGGGGGCCGCCTCCATGGTGCGGGTCAGCCGCTGCTGAAGTCAGCGAAACCGAGCCTGGCCTGGAGCTGGCCGCGAGGAAGGCCAAGGCCATGGCCATAGCCACGTCGGTGAGTCCAACCAGAGAGAGGAGGCTGATGGGCAGAGACCGCCACGGTCTGTCCTGCACTCCTGTCACTTTTATTTCTGCCTTCTCTTTGTCTGGCTCCTTCGTCCCTTGCTTCTTCAGGAGACTGTGTCCCCCTTCTGGCACGTTGGTTTCCCTTACCTCCTCTCGCCTCTCATCCCTAACTCTTACTGGGTCTGGCCTCCCCTTCTCTCCTCCCCTTCCCATTCTCCTCTCTTTCCTTCTGGAGGTTGCCCCTGGAAGGAGGGGAGGGGGCAAGCTTGAGTCCTATCTCCTCTTTTGTGGGTGGGAACCGATGGCCACTGGAGGTTGGCAGGGGTTTGTGATTGGGAGGGCAGTAAAAGGTTGGAAGGGAGCTGAAAGAATGGAGGTGACTCCAGGAAAACTGGAGGGCAAAAGGCCCAAGGAAGCCCTGCTCTAGAGGAGGGATGGAGGAAAGGAGGGGAAATAGAGTAAAAGATGGAGATCAGACAGGGAGCAAGGGAAAATAGAGGAGGGGGAGGTGATGTCACCCAGCCTCTGGCCACTTTCCTGGGACTGGGGACAAAGGGAGGAGACAGCTGGCATGATGGGACAGTGGGAGGAGGCCTCCCAGGGAACGTGTGGCTCACTGCCACCCCTCTTTAAGGCAGCCACTCCCTCACAAGTCAGCTGGGCCCCTGAGGAGGGAGTAGAGCTGGGGTGGCCACACCCATCATCAATCAATCTATCAGCGACTCTAGTTGGATTCCCGCAATTGCACGGGAGGTTTGATCCCATTGGACAGAATTGAAATTGAACACAAGGAGGAGCTCTTCACAGCCCCGCCCCTGCTTTCTGTCTTGTACTCCTGTAGCCTGAATCCCAGCAAATGTATCCTCTTTCTACCCTTCCCTAGGCCTTAGGATGCCCAGGGAATTCGAGGCTGCCTCTTGCTTTCTGGACTCCTCTGAATGGGCATTCTGGGAAGGAGGATTGTGACGCTGGGAAGAGAAGCATGGCTGCTCACCTCTTCCCACACCCCTCGAGGATGAGTTAGATTTTCACTCCTTCTCAGACCAAACTCCTCTTAGCTTCTCAATCTATATGATGATGAGAAGACTAGTTCAGAGCCAGAAAGGGGGAGGTGGGGTACTCCGACATAAAGATGCTGCCTCAGGAGCCAGCTGATCATCTTTATAGTTCCAGGAGGTAGATCTTTCTTTTTGCTTGAAAGGGGAAAGTGTTGGTATTTATACTCGTGAAACACACAGGACCCTGATAACAGCTAATCTTCGAGTATTTACTGGCCCTAAACTTTGTCTTGGTATGTCCTGGTTCTTTGATGCATTGTCTCATCCAGTACTCACAACAACTCTGAAGCTAGTACTGTTATTATCTGAAAGTGGATATTCAGCTATGGATATGGAATTCTACAAAGGAGGAACCTGAGTCTGGCAAGGTTAAACAGACTGCCCAAAGTCACCCAGCTCGAAAGCAGCAGAGCCAGGACTCAAAACTCAGGTCTGTCTGCCTTAAAAACAGTGCTCTTAACTGCCTCCCTAGATCCAAAACACTGATTTCTAATTTATAGTTAGAAAGAAAAGTGCCAAGCTAACCAGGAATTTGTGTCATCTGGCTAGCATGTTTGCTTTCTGTGGCACAATTGCCTTTAGAAGCCAAAATGTAATCAGAAAAGGGTTTGATGAATTTGGAATCAGGCAAGAAGTCAGTTTGTTGTTAATCTCATCCAGCCATAAAGGGCTGGACAACCTCTCCAACTGAGGGAAATATCAGTCAAGAGGAGCATGCACTCTCTCTGGCTGAGCAGGCCATCCTTCCCCCAGTGTCTATTGACCAAATGCAGCCTACCCGATATCTTGAGCTTGAGAAGTTTCACCATGTTAGTCAATCCACATGGATTACCTGCTCAGTACTAACTACTCAGCGCCTAACTACCTGTTTTCTACCATCACTGTGTAAGCCACTAGCAAACATATCGGAAGTGGAGTATATTTTGATAGCGTGAGTGGCCTGATTCTACCAAACGACTTGGTGGAACCAGAGTCCAGTGATGAGTGACTAGTAAAGGGAACCCGGACATCATGAAAACTTCCTATGAACTTAAATCATGTTTGAGCTATGGATCGTCTTTTTTTTTTTTGAAGTGTAGTTGATTTACAATGATGTGTTAGTTACTGCTCTACAGCAAGGTGATTCACTTATACATATACACGCATTCCTTTTTAGTATTCTTTTCCACTATGGTTTATCATACAATATTCAATATAGTTCTCTGTGCTCTACCCTAGGACCTTGTTGCTTATCCGTTCTATATATAAAAACTTACATCTGCTAACCCCAACCTCCTATTCCATCCCTCTCCCAAACCCTCCCCCTTGGCACCAGCAGTATATCCTTTATATCTGTGATTCCCTCTCTGCTGCACAGATAGGCTCCCTTGTGTCATATGTTAGATTCCATGTATAAGTGATGTCATATATTTGTCTTTCTGACTTCCCTTAGTATGAAAATCTCTAGTTGCATCCATGTTGCTGCAAATGGCATTTATTTATTCTTTTTATGGCTGAGTAATATTCCATTGGGTGTGTGTGTGTGTGTGTGTGTGTGTGTGTGTGTGTGTAGTTTATGGCTGAGTAGTATTCTGTTTCATGGCTGAGTAGTATTCCATTATAGTAGAATTCCATAGTATTCCATTCCATTCCAATACTGAATAGTATTCCATGAGGATATATACACCACATCTTTATCCATTCATCTATTAATGGACATTTGGCGTGTTTCCATATCTTGACTGTTGTAAATAGTGCTGCTGTGAATTTAGGGGTGCATGTATCTTTTGGGATTATAATTTTGTCCAGATATATGTCAGAGGCCCTCTTGACTTTACTACTGTTACTATACAAGAAGAAAAAAGGAGATCCTTTCTTTTTGGCCATGCCACACAGCTCACAGGATCTTGGGTTCCCTAACCAGGAACTGAATGTGGGCCTCGGCAGTGATAGTCTGGCATCCTAACCACTAGGCTACCAGGGAACTCCCCAAAAGTAGATTCTTATGCTTGTGGTTGTGAAAAAGAGTGTGAGTGCAGCCTCTGGAATCACACAGCCTGGAGTTCAACTCATGTTGCACCAGCTGTATGTCATTGGGCAACATACCAAGCTCTCTATTCCAATTTCCTTTCCAAACAGGGATAATGATGGCTCCTCCCTTATCAGGTTGAGGATTAAATGAGATGAGATGATTAGTGCAAATACTTGTTCAGTGTCTGGATATACAATTCGCACTTGGTGTCTGTGATTCACCTGAGCCTAGCAGTGTCCAGGTGGCGCTAGTGGTAAAGAACCTACCGGCTGATGCAGGGGACACAAGAGATGTGGGTTCAATCCCTGGGTCGGGAAGATCCCCTGGAGGAGGAAATGGCAACCCACTCCAGTGTTCTTGCCTGGAGAACCCCACGGACAGAGGAGCCTGGCGGGCTATGGTCCATAGGGTCGCAAAGAGTTGGACGCGACTCAAGTGACTTAGCACGCATGCACATAGCTCTCAAAGGAAAAAGCTTAGATATCCCCGCCAGGAGAACTGGAAACAGTCTGGCAAATCTTTGCTCTTGGTTGGTCCACCAGCCCCCCCTACGCAAATACACACACACACACACATGAGCGTATATACTTTTCTCTTCATGGTAACGTCAGCCTCTGCTGGTAGAACCTTACTTGCTAAGACTGAGAACAAAACAATTGCTTTGGTTTCTGTTTTCTTCCCTATTATGCCGAGGCTCTGTCTGGGCTGGACTTCTCACAGTCTCTCTCAGAATGAGGTATCTGCAGCTGCTTAATCTAACCTGCTTGTAGGGGATACTGACCAGGAAACAGGGAAGGTGATGGAGATTCTATGGGAGACCTTTGCAAGATTTCCCTGTGTAATTCATTCAGCATACATTCATGGAGAACTGATTCCAGGTCAAGCCTATTGCAGGGGCTAGAAATATAATAGTCCCTTTTCTCACAGGGCTAACAGTACAAGGGAAGAAATCCATTTTTAAAAGTATGTAGACAAATAGTATGGGCTTCCCTTGAGGCTTAGCTGGTAAAGAATCCTCCTGCAGTGCAGGAGACCTGGGTTCGATCCCTGAATTGGGACGATACCTTGGAGAAGGGACTGTCTACCCACTCCAGTATTCTGGCCTGGAGAATTCCATGGACTGTATTGTCCATGGGGTCGCAAAGAGTCGGACATGACTGAGCGACTTTCACTTCACTTCACTTCAGACAAACAGTATAAACTAATGTGAAGGAAGTAATAGATGGAGATAGACACAGAAGGAGGTGGGGAGAAGAGTGGGAAGGAGACATTATTTATTTTTTGGCCATGCCCTGCAGAATCTTAGTTCCCTAACCTTAGTTAGGGAACCTAACCAGGGACTGAAGCTACATTATCTGTATTGGGAGCATAGAATCTTAAGCACGGAACCACCAGGGAAGTCCCAGGAGAAGGAGACATTTAAGAAGAACTGAAGGTGCTTCCCTGGTTGCTCAGTGGTAAAGAATCAGCCTGCCAATGCAGGAGGCTTAAGTTCAATCCCTGGTCTGGGAAGATCCCACACACCTCAGAGCAACTGTTGAGCCTGTGCACTAGAGCCTGGGAACCTCAACTGCTGAGACCATGTGCTGCAGCTACTGAGGCTCGTTCACATGGAGCCTGTGCTCTGCAGTGAGAGAAGCCACTGCGATGAGAGCCCCCCGCACCACAGCTAGATAACGGCCCCCGCTCCCCGCAACTCGAGCAAAAACCCTGTGCAGCACTGAAGACCCAGCACAGTAAAACATAAAGGAATTGAAAAGAGGAAGAACTGGAGGATGAAAAGGTCTAATCAACTGAAGAGTTAGGGAGGGGTAAAGGAAGAGCAAAGGCCCTGAGGTGGGAAAGAGCTTGTCTAGATCACAGGATAGAGAGCGAGAATGCTGGGAATGGCACTGAAGCCAGGCCGGGCCCATTGGGAAGAGCTGAGTCGGGAGGTCACATGTGTAGCTTGAGGAAACCAGGGAGCTCTGTATTTTGAGCAGGGGTAACGTGACCTGATGATGTGTGTGAAGACCCCTCTCCCTGCTCCCACCTCACCCACCAGGCCCAGCTGGCCCGGGCACTGTACGACAACACTGCTGAGTCCCCGCAGGAGCTGTCCTTCCGCCGAGGGGATGTTCTGCGGGTGCTACAGAGGGAAGGCGCTGGTGGGCTGGATGGCTGGTGCCTCTGCTCCCTGCATGGCCAGCAGGGCATCGTGCCTGCCAACAGAGTGAAGCTCCTTCCCGCTGGCCCAGCACCCAAGCCTGGCCTCTCCCAGGTGCCCCCAACCCAGCCAGGCTCACCACATCCGGCCCCGGAGCATGGCAGTGAGGACCAGGAGGTGAGCACTGGAGCCCCCCAACCCTGATTCTGGACAACCCATTCCTCTCTGCTGCTGCAGAGGGGACAGAAAGAGCCCTGAGACCCCCAGCCCTGCACTGACTCTGCTGTTCAAATCTTGTCTGCCAAGTCTTTCTGGGCTCTTTCTCCACTGGCACAGGGAGGGGGTTGGAAGGTGTTTAAGCTCCTCCCAGGCGCACACTATGATTCCCTGCTCCCCACTCTACCTGACCCACCTGCCTGTCGTCCCCCAGTTGTACGTGGTGCCACCCCCAGCTCGACTCTGTCCTACCTCGAGACCTCCAACTGGACCCTGCCCAGCCTCCCCTGACCCCATCTACAAGGTCCCCAGAGGCAGTGGGACCCAACTGGTTGCCCCTGGAGCTGCCTTGGAGGTGAGGGCTAGGGGTTCATGTGTCTGTTGGACAGGTGACAGATGGCTCTCGGAGATGGGTTAGGGGAGTGGGGGCCCCACTGCTGAGCCTGAAAGTAACTAACTTCTTCCTCTGCAGGTCTACGCCGTGCCTCCCACTGCCCTCCGAGTCCCCTCCAATGGCCCCTATGACTGCCCGGCCTCCTTTGCCCGCCCTCTGGCTCAGGCTGCCCCCCAGTCCCTTGGAGAGGATGAAGCTCCCTATGACGTGCCTCTGGCCCCAAAGTCACCATCAGACCTGGAGTTAGATCTGGAGTGGGAGGGGGGCCGGGAACCAGGGCCCCCCCTCTATGCTGCCCCCTCCAACCTGAAACGAGCATCAGCCCTGCTCAATCTGTATGAGGCACCAGAGGAACTGCTGGCAGATGGGGAAGGCGGGGGCGCTGACGAGGGCATCTATGACGTCCCCCTGCTGGGGCCGGAGACACCCCCTTCTCCAGAGCCCCTGGGAGCTTCGGCCTCCAGTGACATGGCCCTCCTTCTGGCCAGAAGCCCCCCAGCCCCACACAGGCCCCGGCTGCCCTCAGCTGAGAGTCTGTCCCGTCGCCCCCTGCCTGCCTTGCCTGTGCCGGAGGCCCCCAGCCCTTCCCCGGCTCCTTCTCCTGCTCCGGGCCGGAAGGGCAGCATCCAGGACAGGCCCCTGCCCCCACCCCCACCACACCTGCCTGGCTACGGGAGCCCCAAGGTGGAGGGGGATCCGGAGGGCAGGGAGGTGGAGGACCACCCAATAGGACACCACAACGAGTACGAGGGCATCCCAGTGGCCGAGGAGTACGACTACGTCCACCTGAAGGTGAGCTTGCCTCAGTCAGCCACCCCAGAATGCCTCCAGGAGAACGGGGGTCAAGACCTGAGGTCCCAGAGGCAGAGCCTGGCTTCCTCCGTCCCCTTCTCCCCCTCCGCTGACCCTGCACCCTGTGGCCTGTGACCCTGTACTGGGCCACATCGCTTGTATCAGTGCTGCAACCCAACCTGGGGTCCCCAAGCTCCCTGGCCTGCCACTCGGGCTCTCCCAGACCCAGAGTCAGGAGGCTGTGGATCCGATGGAAGGAGAGACCTTCAGGAGGACGTGGGAGTGGGGAGGAGCAGGAAGACCACGGGGGCTGCCTTGCCCTGCTCCCCTACCCCTGCACTGAGGCCCTTATCCCCTACTGCAGGGCATGGACAAAGTTCAGGAAGCCAGGCCTCCAGATAAGGCCTCCCCAGGGGATCCTGAACAGCTGGAGAGGGGGCCGCCAGAGCAGCAGGTAACCCGGTGCGGTTGGTGCTAGAGAAGGGGGCAGGGGAGGAGGCGCAGGAACCTGGAAGAAGGGGTATTCTTAACAGAAGCATCGAGGGAAATCTATTTAGGAGGGGGTAAGGGTTCGATGAAACGGGACAGTTGGGGTGGAGACGAGTTAGAATCCAGAAAGGAGCTGGAACTTCGAAAAGGATATCAGGAATTCAGAAAGAGAGGAAAGAATGTGTTGGAGAGGAGTCAGAAAACCGAGCAGTCAGGGGAACAGAGTTTCTGGGCCGGGTGACTTCTGAGGCTCCTTCCAACTGTAAATTCCTGGGTTCCTAAGAGACCTGGCTCTTAATTCCAGCTCCACCACTAAGAAGCCAGGGCCTCCGAAGCCACCAGTTAATCTCTCTGGGTCTCAAGGAAATGAGACTGTCTCCTCGATTCATGGTCTAGAATGGTCCTAATCACCATAGCTACCATCTGTCACGTTCGTACCAAGCGCCAGACCCTGTGCTCAGTACACTGCGCCTGTCAGCACTGATCATAGCAATAGTTAGCACTCATACGGTGCTTACAGTTTGCAGTGCTGTGTTCTCAGCTCTTTTTGTGAAAATCAACTAATCTTCACTGCAGCCTTAGGAGGCAGAAACAAGAACTGCATGATCCAGTGTGGTGACCACACGGCCACATGCAGCTACTGATCCCCAAGTGTGACCAGTCCGAACTGAAATGCACTGTAAATATAAAATGCACACCAGACTTTGCAGACTTAGCATGAAAAGCAATTTCAATAATTTTTATATTGATTACAGTGTTGAAACTACACCATTTTTAATATATGGAATTACAAAACATGTACCAATTTCTTTGTAACTTTTCTAACGTGGCTACTTGGAAATTTGAAATAGCATATATGGTTGGCATTATGTTTACACTGGACAGTGTAGTACTAGGCTCCCTGTAGATAAAAAAGATAAAGGAAGATGAAGATAAAGGAGATAAAGGAATGATGACGTTCAGAGACTTGTTTTTGAGGTTGTTTGAATCCAGATTTATCAGACCTCAATTCTGGGCATCTTCCTGTCACCCGCTAAGAGAATCTAAATTGTCTGATAAGCGAAGGTACAGTTTAAAGGGGTTGAGCTCAGGGAGAAATGAAGGCATGAGGACCAAAGGGAGGGAAGGAGAAAGGAAATAAGAATGGAAGTGGCACTGGCCAAGCAGTCCCGCTGAACCCTCTTCTCGCCCTTAGGAGGCCCTGTCCCCCGGGGAGCCACTGGTTCTGCCCACTGGAGATCTACAGCTCCTGCACTTCTACGCTGGGCAGTGCCGGGGCCACTACTCAACACTGCAGGCGGCCGTGGCGGCCCTGATGTCCAGCACCCAGGCAAAGCAGCCCCCACGCCTCTTTGTGCCCCACGGCAAGCGGGTGCTGGTGGCCGCCCACCGCCTGGTGTTCGTTGGGGATACCCTGGGCCGCCTGGCAGCCTCTGCCCCTCTGCGAGCACAGGTCGGGGCCGCAGGCACAGCACTGGGCCAGGCATTGAGGGCCACCGTGCTGGCCATCAAGGGGGCCGCCCTGGGCTACCCATCCAGCCCTGCAGCCCAAGAGATGGCGCAGTGCGTGGCGGACCTGGCAGGGAGGGCCCTGCAATTCACCACTCTGCTCACCAGCCTGGCCCCCTGAGCGCCTTGTCTCTGCTCTGCCCTCACCTGCCTCCCAGAGCCGCCTCCAGTCCTCAGGTGGCTGGAGGGCTCTGTTTTCAGGACTAGGAGACACTGAGGCATCTTTCCCCCTTACTGCCCTTTCGAGGCATCTGAGCCTCTCACTGAGGCCCCTCCTCCCCTACCCCACAGCTTTTTGTACGAGACATTTTGTATAAATTATTTATATTTAATATTATTCCCTGTTTTGTCAGGGGCAGGCACCAGGCCCTCCAGGGACCTTCCTCCTCCCTCAGCCTGGGGTGGAGGTTCTTGGGCACTGCAAGGCCAACCCCTCTGGAATCTTAACCCCACAGAGAGCCAAGTAGCTGAAACCTAGAGCCACCAGGAGCCCCTTTTTATGTCCTGTGTCTTAGCCCTGGAACATCAGCACCTCCCTGTTAGCCGCGAGTGAGGGCAGAACGTTGGCAGCCCGGAGTGGGAAGGTCTGGGAGAGGCCAGAGGACTCCTCCACGCAGAAGCAGGAGAGCTGGGCCTCTGACATGGTGCACCTCAATAAACCGGGCTTTCTGGTTCCCCGACTCTGCTTCCTGGGAGCCTGGGGGGCAGGCCCGGCACCCTTGGCCAAACTGTTGGGACACACACTGTGGGTAGTCTGCCTTTAGGGTTTGTGGAGAAATTCTGCTGTTTCTCCAGCTGTTCATCTAGCAGGTTCTCAGCTCCCATGATGTGCCAGGCACAGTTCCGAAGGTCCATTGTGGGGGTGAGCTGGATAGAAACAAGTCAGCTGAAACAAGTAAATAAAAAAAAGAGGAACCTGCCACAGAGTTGATAGTTGCTGGTAATGGAAATGAACAGGGTGATATGTGACTGAGCAGATGGGGAGAGGACATTGGAGACTTTAGACAGGATTGCTGGGGAGGTGGTATCAGTGCTGAGACCCCGAGGATGAGAGAACCAAGAGTAATCTGCAACGTAGCATTCTGGGAAGGCAGACCCTGATTCCTGCCCAAGGCCTCTCCTCCAAGACCTATGTCAGATGATGTCATTAGAGAGGTGCACACGTGGGGAGGGAGGCCATGAGAGAGCTTTGATGGTGCCCTGCTGAAGAGGTCACCCCAGCTGTCCTCAGCTTTGTGCCATAGGGCAGCTCTGACCCACTGGAGAGGACTGCTGGCCTGGATGCCCTCTCCCTTAGGTTAACCCAAGAGGGTCTAGTCCCTTAAACTCCCGTTCCCAACTTCCTGCTGACTGTCCTTCCGGACACACCACCTTTTAGAGGAGCTGAGAGGCCAATGAATTCAATGTGTTAGAAGTCCATAGTCCACAGGGCCTTGGTGAAATTTATGGGCCATGGCCTAGACAGGGGATCACTTCAGCCGTTTGCTGCAAGGGAAGAAGTCCAAGCCACAGATCCATTGCTTAAGCTCCGCTTTCCCAAGATTCTACTTTGGCACAGTGACTGGACTAGAGGTACCCCAAAATTCAATCACAGTCAGTCCCTTGGCCCTCTCCCCATGCATTTGCCTCCTCCATTTGAGGTTCTTCATTCTCATTTCACTCTCAAAAGAAACTCATTTCCAGAGGCTGGGGCCACCAAAATTCACTCCTAGGTGTTGGCATTAAAGACATAACAGAGGCCATCCTCCACCACCTTCCAGAAAGAATTTCAAGAGATCAGCCTGGAATTAGAGTCAGAGGTCTCAATGCAAGTTTCTGTGTACCTGTGTCTGCAGGTAAATCCTGTCAGATCCTCAGAGTCCTAGTTTCCTCTCTAATATGAGAAGGAACATAGTGATCTCCCAGGGCTGTTGTGAGGCCCTAACAAGATAATGCGTGTGAACAGCCCAGCAACGCAGAAAGTTACATGGATTATAATTCCAGGACAGACATGAGGAGACTAGCAAATAAATCCCCAAGGAATGTTGCCTGTGACAGCACCAAAGTAAATACTGAAGAGATGCTGAAATGGGTTGGGGGGTGGGGAGAGGCTGCTTATTGCATTAGAAGACTTTCCCACATCTGGAAAGTTTCTGAACAGAGGGGACAAATTAGAAGTGTGGTTCAGTGGAGAAAAGATGGAATGAATTTCCATCTTGAGATTGACAGGACATCCTTTTCAACACTAACCTGGGATAAGAGATAAAGAACCTATTAGAAATCAAGTCTTAAAAAAAAAAAAGAAATCAAATCTCCTTGAGAAGTGCGTTTCTAACTTTAATGTACATATACATGGGGATCTGGTTAAAAATGCAAAGTATCCGAAAGCAGCCTTCAATTCTACATTTCCAGCAACTTCCCAGGTGATGTGGATGTTCCTGGTCTGTCAATCATACTTTGAGAAGCAATTCAAGGAGTTAGGGGAGACTTCTCTGAGGCAAATATGCTTGAACTGACAGCTGAAGGGGAACTTGACTAAAGCAGAGCAGACTTCTAGGCACAAGGACCAGCTTATGCAAGGGCCCTGTAGCCCTGGAAAAACTGGAAGAATGTCAGTGTGACTGGTGTGCAGAATTTGGAGAGAGAGAGAGCTGCAGAGAGTATGGGATCACTATGAGGTCTAGAATATTGCATTTACCTTGATGGTAGAAGACGCTGATGGTTGTTAAACAGGAAAGGAACACAGACATCTGCCTTTTGAAAAGATCAGTCCATCTGCATTATGAACAGATGGGGGGAAGGGATTGGAAACAAAGCAGATACAGAGCACCGGTTAAGAACTGGGAGGCTAAAGCAGTCTGCACAACAGGTAGCTTGACTAGTGGTGCCAGAGATAGATGGAAAGAAGCAGAATATCTGAGAACTACACAGGAAATAAAATGGATAGGATTTTGTAGAGGATTTGACATGGGGTGGAGAGCGGGGGTAAGGAAGAGGGCACTCTAAGGGCTTTCACCTGAGCATCTGGCCACAATTGGACAGTGAAAGTGCCATTCAGTGAGGAAAGAAGAGCTAGAAGACAACCTCATTGGGGGGAGGGGGGAGATATGACCATGAGTTTGGTCTTGGACGTATTGACTGAGATCCTTGTGATTCATCCAGGATAAGAAACCAAATAAGAGGTGGCTTCAAGGGTCTGGGGCTCAGAAGAGAGTTGGGAACTGGAGACGTAAATGTGGGAATCAGGTTTATATTGGCTCATATTATTTATACTGAGGGTGATGGAAGCTGTGGGCATAAGTGAGATTCTGAGGCGGAGAGAACAGTAGTGAGATGAGAGGAGGACCTAGAATCAAGCTTCCAAAGATCACAGGCACTGACGGATGGTGAGGAGAATGAGTCTGTGGTAGAGAAAAGAGTAGCAAGAGAAAGAAAATCTGGAGAGTATGGGACGTGGCAGCCAGGGAAGAAAGAGTTTAGAGGAAGGGGTAGCCAACAAAGCCAAATGCTGTTGAGAAATGATGGAGACTCAGCCAGGGTGGGGTTGTGAAACCAGAGAAGTGGTCTTGTAGAGGACTAAAGCCAAGGCTGAGTGCAGTGCCCAGTGCAGTCCACCATATGCATGCATCCTTTCCAGTATACCTGTCTCTCTCCTCAGTAAGCCACTCCGATATCAGTCTTGTCCATCCTGTTACCCCCAAAGCCCAGCACAAGGCCAGAATATAGCAGACACTTAATAAATTGTACTGATGAGTGAGTGGATGGATGGATGGATGGATGAGGAGGAAGAATTGGAAGCAAAAGAGGAATCACTGGCACCTGCCTGTAATGTACTATCCTTTAGTTATTCCCTTTATACCGCAATGGCCCGCAGACCCAGGGAACAGAAACAGAACCCCATCTTCTCTCTCCCCTGGGTCCTGGCCCCCCTTCCTCTCTCTGACGAAGAGTCTGGACCGAAGGTTCTGCTGACGTTGGAAGGGGAGGAGAGTCTGGAGGAAGGGGTGGGGAAAGCGGCGCAGAGATCGCAGAGACGGAGGAGGCGCCCGCGGCTGCAGAGCTGCAGAGCGGGATCTCTCGGCTTCTGTGTCCGGGCAACGGGCACGCCACTGGGCCAGAAGACAGCGCATCCTTTCCGTGCGGGCCGCCTGGGCCCCTGCGGTCGGCAAACTGGCTCCCCGGGTGGCCACCGGGACCCCCGAGCCCAATGGCGGGGGCGGCAGCAAGATCGACAGCACTGTAGAGATCACCCCCAGCCCCAACGGAGTAAGTGCCCGCGCCCTGGGGGCTACGCCATCATCTCCCCGCACCCCCGGACAAGCGCCTGGCATTTTCCTCTCGCGCATCCCCCGCGGCAGACTGCCTTCCTCCCGCTCGCGCCCGCCCTCTTCCCTTACCCTGCGGTTTTCTGCGCTTCACCCTTCTCCCGCCACCCCTCCAACCCACATTCCCACCCCCAGCAGGTCGGGACCCTCGGAGATGCGGTGCCCACGGAGCAGCTGCAGGGTGAGCGGGAGCGCGAACGCGAGCGGGAGGGGGAGGGCCACGCGGGCGGCGACGGGATGGGCAGCAGCCTGTCGCTGGCCGTGCCCCCCGGCCCCCTCAGCTTCGAGGCGCTGCTCGCCCAGGTGGGGGCGCTGGGCGGCGGCCAGCAGCTGCAGCTCGGCCTCTGCTGCCTGCCCGTGCTCTTCGTGGCGCTGGGCCTGGCCTCCGACCCCATCTTCACGCTGGCACCCCCGCTGCATTGCCACTACGGGGCCTTCCCCCCCAACGCCTCCGGCTGGGAGCAGCCCCCCAACGCCAGCGGCGTCAGCGTCGCCAGCGCGGCCCTAGCCGCCAGCGCCGCCAGCCGCCTCGCCACCAGTACGGACCCCTCGTGCAGCGGCTTCGCTCCGCCGGACTTCAACCACTGTCTCAAGGACTGGGACTATAACGGCCTCCCGGTGCTCACCACCAACGCCATCGGCCAGGTGAGGCGGCCGGCTGGGCCGCGGGTCTGGGGGCGGGCCGCGCGCCACCAGCCAGGGGTCTCACACCCGCTCCTCCCTCTCGCGTCCCCAGTGGGATCTGGTGTGTGACCTGGGCTGGCAGGTGATCCTGGAGCAGATCCTTTTCATCTTGGGCTTCGCCTCCGGCTACCTGTTCCTGGGCTACCCAGCAGACAGGTGAGGGCTCAGCAAGTAGAGAGGAGGGCTTGCTAGGGAGGCTGGTCCAGGCAGCTAGCCTTCTCAAGAGGCTGAAGAGGCTTTGCTCAACTCTGCAGTGTCCTCTGGATTTCTCCTCTTCATTGATAGGCGGCCCCAGCACTGTCTCAGCTTCCCTCCCCACCAAGAAATACTCTTACCATACCTCTTCCAAACAGAGGATAACTCTCCCCCCACTGCCAGTCCCACATCCATGAATCAGTGGCCCCATCCCTCCTGACCAAAACCCCTAGGTCCACGGAAGTCCTAACTCTTCCTCTGTTGTCCTATTACCACCAAGCTCCTCCCTTGCCATCCTCATAGATTAATCCTTGTTAACAGTACTGTCTACCTGGACTGTTAGCTCTGTCTCAGTGGCCTCATTCCTAAAGATCATTATGTTAATTTCTAAATATCAACAGCCCCATTCACACTGACCAGTAGCTCAACTCTTCAAACAAATGACTACCCTCTTGGGGAGGGTCCATAGTTTAACCACCATGGATCAATGACCACAATAGCACCCCTCACCCCAGGCTAATAGTCCCATCCTCATGGATCATTAGTGCTCTCAGATCCTCTCAGATCAAAAGCCTCATTTCCAGGAATCAGTGGTTTCATCTCAAAGATCTACAAACCCATCCCCACCAACCAGCAGCTCTTCCAGGGGTCAAAACTCCATCTCTGATCCATGACACCATCACCACTGACCAGGTGCTCCATCCCTGGGGATTATTAGACATCTCCACTGGTCTACAGTCCCATCCAAATGGCTTTATAGTTCAACTCCCATGGCTCAAAGGCAACCCACCATTCAATAGTCCAGTTCCCTAAAAACAATACCTATCCTCACTGCCCAATAGTCATACACCCCTGTGGGCAAATGATCCTAAACCCATAGGTCAATAGCCCATCCTCATGCATCAGTGGCCTCGTACCCACAGACCAGTAGCATCATTCCTCTGGACTATGTAGCCTCATGCCCAAAGCCCTAAATTCAATCTCCTAAATTCAGTAGCCTTAGCCAATAAGCTCAACCCCATGGAAAATGGTCTCACCCTATTGGGTCAGTAGTTTCACTGTCAGGTATCAGTGTCCCCTGCCCAATGACCAGTGACCCCAGTCTACCTCCACATTACACCAGTGCTCTTATCCCTAAAAACCAGTAGCCTACCCTCCAAGGATCAGGAACCCTGTCCCCACTGACTCACAGTCTGTGACCATCACCACTGACCAATAGTCTCTCATTTCCTCTGCTCTGTGACCCCATGCTTACTGATAATCCATATGGATTAATAGATTCATCCCTACTGGCCAACAGTCCCATCCATCTTGACTGAAATCCCTACCCCAGGAATTAATAGCTACATCCCCAAAGATCAACTGTCCAATCTTCAGAAGTTAGTGATCAGCCCCACTGATTAATAGTCCTATCTCATGGATTAAGAGCTCCACTCTCATGAATCAATGGCTCCATCTTCTGGTCAGTGACCCCATCCCACTGACCACTCCTATGGATTAGTAGACCCATGTCCCAATCCCATGGAAAAATGGCTTCGTCCCCCCAAATCAACTACTCAGTTCCCAAAGATCAAGAGCTCCATTTTCACTGACCAATACCATCCCCACGGACAAGTGGCCAATGGCCTGCCTCCTTAGATCAGTAATTCCAACCCTGTATGTCAATGAACCCATCTCCTCTGATCAGTCTGAGCAAGACAAGCTCCATCCCCACGGACCAGTATCTGTATTCCCAAGGCCTCATGGATCCAATTCCCCTAAGCAATATCCCATCCCCACTGGTGGCTGGTCTCACTTCCATGAAGAAATGCCTTCATCTCTGACCAATAGCCCTGAGAGTCAGTGGTCCCATCCCTCACCGAACAATAGCCATACCCCAGTGCCCAGTAGCCAGGGTCCCCATCCTTCCCCATCTCCTGTAGCCTTAGTCCAACCCTTGTTCCCTGGGCCTCATCCTCGTATCTCTAAAGTGAGCAGCTGGACCCCACCCAGCCACTCCTCCCTCAGGGAGTCTGGGTGACCAGAGGCTCTCCCTGCTTTCCAGGTTTGGCCGACGTGGGATTGTGCTGCTGACTCTGGGACTGGTGGGCCCCTGTGGAGTGGGAGGTGCTGCTGCAGGTTCCTCCACGGGTGTCATGGCCCTCCGATTCCTCCTGGGCTTCCTGCTTGCTGGAGTTGACCTTGGTGTCTACCTGATGCGTGAGTGGCACCCTTCCAGAGCTCCTTCCCTAGAGGCTCATGCCTGCCTGTTTGTATCCCCAGGTCATTGCCACTGCTCCTTGGGACCGCCTCAGTCCCTTCTTCAGCTGTCTGGAATCTCGGCTCTTTCTGGCCAGGCCTTTAAAGGATCCAGGGGTCTTGCTTCTCATACGCCCCTCTCCTTCCATGATCTTGAAAGCTTTCCTTGCCCTGGACTTACTGCTGTCAGGGAATGAGCCTTATTTTAAAAATGAAATCCTGAGTAGCTGTAGGAGCTTGAACAATGGTTAATGTGAAGGTCAAATAAGAGGTCGGATGTGAAAGGGCCCATAAACTGGGAATGCTGAGCCCCCGCAGGGACTCTGAGCCTCAAGCCCTCCCAAGTTTGAGCAGGAGAGAGGAGAGGTCCGAACAGCCTCTCCACTCTGCCTTAGCGGTTAGTCTGTGGGAGGCAGTGGCTGCAGCCTCCACGCAGGGTCTGACCTTGCTCTCTGTCCTCCTCCCTCCCTCTCCCCTCCTCTCTTCCCACGCTTCCTTCCTCCCCGGCCTCTCCTCCCTGTCCCTGCTGTATCTCCAGGGCTGGAGCTGTGCGACCCAACCCAGAGGCTTCGGGTGGCCCTGGCGGGGGAGTTGGTAGGGGTAGGGGGGCACTTCCTGTTCCTGGGCCTGGCCCTTGTCTCTAAGGACTGGCGATTTCTTCAGCGAATGATCACCGCTCCCTGCATCCTCTTCCTGTTTTATGGGTCAGTATCACCCTCCACCTGTTGTCTGGCCATTCCCATCTCTACCTCCTACCTGTAGCTCTAGCCTGCAGACCCATCCTCTTCTCCACTGCCCCTCGTCCAGGCCTGCTCCAGCCCCAGCCCCTCAGAGGTGGGAGTTTTCCATTCTGGGTCAGGAGACGGGAAGCCTCACAGTACTCTCCTTTCCCCCTCCCCCAGCTGGCCTGGTCTGTTTCTGGAGTCTGCACGGTGGCTGATAGTGAAGCGACAGATTGAGGAGGCCCAGTCTGTGCTGAGGATCCTGGCTGAGCGGAACCGGCCCCATGGGCAGATGCTGGGAGAGGAGGCCCAGGAGGCCCTGCAGGGTAAGAGACAGGGGTCCCACCCATGTAGGAGGACCCTGAGTGCTCAGCTGTTCCTTCTAACAGCTCCTCTCTCTCTCCCAAGACCTGGAGAACACCTGCCCTCTCCCTGCAACATCCTCCTTTTCCTTCGCTTCCCTCCTCAACTACCGCAACATCTGGAAAAATCTGCTTATCTTGGGCTTCACCAAGTGAGCCTGGGTGTCGGGGCCAAGGGCCAGGCCGGTAGCTAGGATGGGGGCTGGTTGGGTGGGGAAGCCCTGAGGACCCCTGCAGAGTGCAACCAGGGTGGTGAAAGGCTGCAGGTGGCAATGCAGACGCCACAGACGCTGTCCTGTGCCTCCCCGCCCTGTCTCACAGCTTTATTGCCCACGCCATTCGCCACTGCTACCAGCCTGTGGGAGGAGGAGGGAGCCCATCAGACTTCTACCTGTGCTCCCTGCTGGCCAGCGGCACAGCGGCCCTGGCCTGCGTCTTCCTGGGGGTCACCGTGGACCGATTCGGCCGCCGGGGCATCCTGCTTCTCTCGATGACACTCACTGGCATTGCATCCCTGGCCCTGCTGGGCCTGTGGGACTGTAAGCTCCCTCCCTTCCCCGCAGTGTGGGCTCAACCTAGGAACCCCAGCAGAGATGCCCCACATGGACTCAGCCACTGCTTCTGGCTCAGGCTTCCCAGGACCAGACCAGATCCTGCCCAGATCTTTCACAACCCTCCCCCTGGCTGCACACTCCAGTCTGTTCTCCCAACTGATCAGTGAAGGCCCAGACACACCCGGCTAGGGATCAGAAGGGGTGACGGCAAAGACGAGGCCAAGCACTATCTGCTGCCTCCACTCACATGCCCCGTCTTGGCCCTCCAGATCTGAACGAGGCTGCCATCACCACCTTCTCTGTCCTTGGGCTCTTCTCCTCCCAAGCTGCCAGTATCCTTAGCACCCTCCTTGCTGCCGAAGTCATCCCTACCACGGTCCGGTGAGAGCAGGCGTGCTGCCAGGGCGGTCTCCAGGCCTCTATCTGAGGACAGGGCCTGAGGGGTGCCGGAGGAGCGGCTGCTGGGGAAGGGTGGGAGTGAGGCCCATAGCCGCAGGCTCAGTGCCTTGTCATCTCTCCCAGGGGCCGAGGCCTGGGCCTCATCATGGCACTGGGGGCGCTCGGCGGGCTGAGTGGCCCAGCCCAGCGCCTCCGCATGGGCCACGGGGCCTTCCTGCAGCACGTGGTCCTGGCGGCCTGCGCGCTCCTCTGCATCCTCAGCATCCTGCTTCTGCCGGAGACCAAGCGCAAGCTCTTGCCGGAGGTGCTCCGGGATGGGGAGCTGTGCCGCCGGCCTTCCCTGCTGCGGCAGCCCCCCCGCAACCGCTGCGACCACGTCCCGCTGCTTGCCACCCCCAACCCCGCCCTCTGAGTGACCTCTGAGCACCCTGGCAGGAGGCTGGCCCATACCGAAAAGTGGCACAAGGCCCTGGCAAGGAGAGCGGGAGGACTGAGTGAGAAAGGCAGGGCTGCCCACAAGGCTCAGAGGCACCTCGGGCCAGACAGGAAGGGGCACTCAGGGGGCTGCCCTCACCCCATCTCCCCCCGCTGCTGCTTGGTGTTCCCTCCCTTGGCTAGAGTCAGGGGGCAGGGAGAGAGCTCCACACTGTACCACCAGGTCTGGGCTCCATCCTGTGCCCAACCACATCCTCCCAGACCTCATTCTTTCTTGCTCTATCACTCTGTTTCAATAAAGACATTTTGAATAAATGAGCATACCATAGCCTGGACTTCCCTCCCTTCTGTCGTCCTGTCTCTCGGGGGAAGGTTTCTCTCAGTGGAATCCAAACCGTTAACCATCCCCTTCTCCTTCCCTGTGCCCTGCCCTCTCCTCCCACCCTGGCCCCACCTCCATGTTAACTTACAGACAATTACCACCCTTACTGATTGCTTGCTCTGCTGCTAGGACTGAGCTAGGCACTTCACAAACTTCATTTAATCATTTAATCCTCGCAACCTTGCAAGGTAGGTGTCTGGATCTATTAAAGTTTTTGTTGTTGTTGTTGGTTTTGCAAGCAGTAATAATTGACTGACTCTAATGAACTTAGAGCAACAAAGAGAATTTATTAGAGGGATTCGGTGGGGCAGGCTATGGTTCTACCCTATGGGAAAGCTCATGGGGTAGAAGGAAAAGCAGAACTAGTTACAAAAGGCCAAGAACCAGAAAGGGCAAGAGAGTCACTGACTGGCTAGCTTGCCTATCACAACCACCCCCACCGCACCCCACCCCCATTACTGCCAACTGCAGAGGGGAACAGGACCTGAGCGCTGCTGGCAGAAGGCTGGATGATGTACAAATCAAAACGGCCGATGCCCACCACAGTATTCTTTTACAGATGACAAAACTGACACTCAGAGACTCAGTAACTTGCCCAACATTACAAAGTTAAGGAGTGATCGCTGGGGTGTAACTAGATCCTGGAGCTGGTGCTCTCTAGTGATGCACACTGCGGCCACCTTCCCAATCCTTCCAATCTCTGTACACTACCCTTGGAATCGAGGAGTGAGTCTCTAGCCCCCGCCCCGGGAGGGGGCAGTAGGAGACGTCTTCCACCTCAGTGCTAGGGCCTGCCTCTGATTAACCCTGGCCTGGCTTTGGGCCAATCTCTCAACCTCCAGCCTCCTTCAAGGGCTGCTATGAAGATTAAACAAGATAATATATTGTATATGCCTCAAATTATCCCACTAGATGGTAAGTTCCTTGAGGACAGGAACTTTGTCTTACTCAACTTTGAAACACCAAAGCCTGACCCATGATAGGTGTTCAAAAAGTTGTATTTGTTCATTCTTTTGGCAAATCTTTCCTGTGCCAGATTTACAGACCAGTACTATCCTGGATATTAGGATTTCCAGGAGCTTGAAATCCACCTAACACTGGGAATATTAATGAGGAGGAAGACAGCAGTGTTTGGAGCATCGGAAGTCTGCCTCTTGAAGGAAGTGGGACTCAGAGAGGCAGGAAGACCTCAGGCAAAGACCCAGGAGACAGGTACATTGTTCCCAATTCAAAAGCCATAAAGCAGGAGGCTTCCCTGGTGGCTCAGTGGGAAAGAACCCGCCTGCCAATAGCAGGAGACATGGGTTCAATCCCAGGGTCAGGAAGATCCCCTGGAAAAGGCAATGGCAACCCATTCCAGTATTTTCGCCTGGGAAGTCCCATGAACAGAGGAGCCTGGTGGGCTGCAGTCCATGGGGTTGCAAAAGAGTCAGACACAACTGAGTAACAACAAGGAGAGCAGAGGCCTGGAGGGAGGAAAGGGTGAGGCGGTCCTAGAGGAGGAATTCTTAGGAAACCAAGTCTTGAAACCAGCCTCTTCCACATGAGGCAGGCCCATTACCCAGATTCCTGCAGTTATCTCCTTCCCCTTTGCCAGTCCATGTCCCAGGTCCAGAGTGCTGGAACTAAGCCACGCTTCTGAGTTCTCAGCCTCTGCAGAACTCATGGGAATCCTTCTCATTTAATCTTCACAGTACCCTGAAATAGGTATTACTAGTTTTATTCTATTTAGCTACTGAGGGAATGGAAATGAGAGAAATGGAAGGAACTGCTGTGAAAGGCAGAGCCAGGACTTAAACCCAGGCCTTTTGACTGTCCTTTCTACCATAGTTTCTGCACAGCTAGACATTCTGCATCATACGTTCTGTTCAACAGTGTCTGCGCCTTCTGAACTGACTCCAATGTTGACTTTTTTTTGGCCATACCGTGTGGCATGCAGGGTCTTTGTTCCCTGACTGGGTATATCAAACCTGCACCCCCTGCAGTGGAAGCGCAGTCTTAGCCCTGGACTGCCAGGGACGTCCCAATGTTGACTTTTTAGCTCTGAGTGGTCAATGATAACACAAGACAGCATACTCATCGCTGCCTCCAGAGATTCTGAGAGAACCAACAGACTGGTAGGTAAATACATTTTGGAAGATCCAATGTAAAGCTAAGGAGTTACTTATATGCTAATGACACTCTCCAAAGCACACTGTGAGGAACAGTGTCAAAGAGGCATTTCAAAGAACACATTCTTTGCATACCGCTAGAAAAAGGTCCAAGTAAGGAAAACAAAAATACTCAGGAAGCTAGCACAGCTCCTGTAGCAGGGCAGGTAAGAGAGAGCAAGCCTCTCTGACTTCAAGCCAAGAGGTAAAGGCAAAAAAAATGGCAGCATTTGGGAAGCATCAAGGAAGCACAGGGAAAGATACAGTCCCTCCTCCCTAAGCAATTCATGGTCTATGTGGAAAGGAACACTGTGTGTCGCTGCAACTGGCACCTTGTCAGTTGCTCTAAAATTCACCAACCACAGGATCTCTCCTTGGATCCATATCAATACCCCATGAAACGTTATTTTCACGCTTTTTCAGATGGGGAGACTGAGGTTTGAACCTCAGTCACTTTTGCAGTGACTGGTAATTAGAGTAGCTAGATCTTGAGAAATGAGAGCCTGAAATCTTCTTACTGCATACTTTACTTCTTACTGCATAGTAAATAATTCTAAACACCATGAAAGAAAGTATTACTTATCCTGTAATATTAAGTTGAGAAGTTACCCCCAGGAACCTGGAGATCATTTTCAGACAAACAAGGAAACAGCTACTTTCCCTGAAAAGGCTGTACTGATGAAATATGAACTGCTTTAGAAATGTTTTAGTTGTATGCACAACTAAAAGCCACAATGGATTATTGAGGGAGAAACTGAAAGGATATACAGGTTGACATTTCTAACCTTAAAAAGTTACATAAAGTGGTATGAAAGCCACTTCCATTCTTCATTCTGTCAACCTAGCCTGGCTACCTTGCAACTGATTTTTACTGATTATCCACTACTTTCTGGTGCTGCCTCAGGTCTTGGGAGCATGGTCCTGGCCTGCAAGAGCTCAGAACACTGGGAGATAATTACTGTCCTATACAGAACATACACAGAAATGGAACAAGTGCTGTAGCACCTCAAGGAGGATTGGATATATCCTATTGGAGGAAGTCAAGGAAAGCTTCTCAGATACCTGGATTGGACCCTACAGGTAAAGTCTTGAGCTTGCCAAGGACAGAAAGAAAGAAGAAACAGTGCAGACTAGAGACATGAATGACAGAATATGGTATACATGGAGAACAACACAGAGTGGAGAACATGGCATACACAGGGAACCACGGAATGAAGGGCAGCTGTGAAAACCCACAGCTAACACTGTACTCATCAGTGAGAGTCTGAAAGCTTCTCCCCCAGAGATCAGGAACAAGACAAGGATGTCTGCTTTCACCACTTCTATTCAACGTTGTCCTGGAGGTTCTAGCTGGAGAAATGAGTCAAGAAAATGAAATACAGGCATACCTCGAAGATACTGTGGGCTCAGTTCCAGACCACTGCGACAAAGCAAGTTACACAATTTGGTTTCCCAGTGCATATAAAACTTATGTTTACACTGTATTGTAGTCTATGAAGTGTGCAATAGCATTCTATCTGTAAAAGACAATATACATACCTTAATTAAAAAATACTTCCTTGCTACAAAATGCTAACCATCACCTGAGGCTTTAGTAAATCGCAATCTTTCCATTGGTAGAGGGAGTGAAATATTGTGAGAACTGCCAGAATTGCCAAGATGTTACACAGAGACATGAATTAAGCAAATGCTGCCTCAAACTGGTGCCAACAGTCTCATTTAAGGCAGGGTTGCCACAAACCTTCATTTTTTAAAAAAAAAGTAATTATCTTCAAAGTGCAAAAGCAAAACCCAATAAAATGAGATATGCCTGTAAAAAGCACCAAGAAAGGAAAAGATGATGTAAAACTATATTTGCAGGTGACATGATCTTGTATATAGAGAATCCTAAAGAATCCACACCAAAAAAGAAAACCACCAAAAACCTTTAAGAACTAAATAAACAAGTTCAGCAAGGTTACTAAACTTGAGATTGAACTTGGAGAACACAAGATCAATATACAAAATGAACTGGAGTGTTTTGGGTTTTGTGTGTGTGTGTGTTTTTTTTTTTTTGCCACACCATGCAGTTTATGGGATCTTAGTTCCCCAACCAGGGATTGAACCTGGGCCCCTGGGAGTGAAAGCTCGAAGTTCTAACCACTGGACCACCAAGGAATTCCCAAGATCAGTTGTATCTTTATTTTTTTTAATTGTATTTTTATAATAACTGCAATGAACTGTCTGAAAATGAAATTAAGAAAAGAATTCCATTTAAATAGCTAAACCTCAAATACTCAGGAATAAATTTAATAAAAGTGCAGGACTTGTACACTGTGTTCACAGATTGGAAGACTTAATATTGTTGAGAGGCAACCTTCTACAAATTGATCTATAGATTCTACAGAAATGCATTTCTCTGCATTTTCTGTATAGGATAGTAATTATCTCCCAGTGTTCTGAGCATTTGCAGGCCGGACCATGCCCCCCAGACCTGAGGCAGCACCAGACAGTAGTGGATAATCAGCAAAAATCAGTTGCAATCCCTGTTAAAATCTTAGCTATCATTTTTGCAGAAACTGACCAGCTGATTCTAAAATCCACATGGAAATGAAAATAACCCTGAATTGTTAAAACCACCTTGAAAAAGAGCAAAACTGGAGAACTCATACTTTTCACTTTCAAAACTTGTTACAAGGGGCTTCCCTGGTGGCTCAGTGGTAAAGAATCTACGTGGCAAGGTAGGATACACGGTGTAGATCCCACGAGGTGTGGAGCAGCTGAGCCTGTGCTCCAGAGGCCGAAGACAGCAACTACTCAGCCCGTGTGCCACAAGAAGCCACTCACTGAAATGAGAAGCCCCTGCACTGCAACAAAGTGTGGCCTCCATCCACTGCAACTAGAGAAAAGCCCTGCAGCAACAGACTCAGTACAGCCACAAGTTAAAAAAAAAAACTCCAGTAACGAAAACAGCGTCCTACTGGCAGACATATAGATATGAGACTCCAGAAATAAACCTGCACACTTACAGTCAACTGATTTTCAACAGGTGTTAAGAGTATTCAATGGGGAAAGAATAGCCTTTAAAAAAAAATCAGTTGTGTGCTTATTATTTTTGGCTGCACTGAGTCTTCGTTGCTGCACGCAGGCCCTCTCTGGCTGTGACAACTGGGGGCTGCTCTCTGGCAGCGGTGCAGGGGCAGAGCGAGGGCTCTAGGTGTGTGGGCTTCAGCAGCTGCAGCACATGGGCTCAGCAGTTGTGGTGCAGGGGCTTAGATGCCTCATGGCGTAGGGGATCTTCCCAGACCAGGGATCAAATCAGGGTCCCCTGCATTGGCAGGCGGATTCTTAACCACTAGACCACCATGGAGGTCCAGAATAGCCTTTTTAATAAATGGTGCTGGAACAAATCCATGATTTGCATGCAAAAGAATGAAGTTGGCCCTCTACTCATACCATACACAAAATGAATTCAAATGGATCAAAGGCTTTATATGACAGCCAGAACTATAAAACCCTTAGGAAAAAAACATAAGCATAAATCTTAGGTACTTTTGTGCTTCAAAGGACACTATCAAGAAAGTGAAAAAAAACCACCCACAAAATAGGAGAAAATATATTTGTAAATCATTTATCTGATAAAGGTCTAGTATTCAGAATATATCAAGAACTCTTACAACTCAACAATAAAGACAAATAACCCAATTAAAAGGTAGGCAAAGAATTCTTACTAGATGTTTCTTCATAGAAGATATACAAAAGGTCAGTAAGTACAGGACAAGATACACCCAAGAGAAATGAAAACATATGGTCACACAAAAACTCATACACAGATGTCTGGAGCACACATTCCTAATGGTCAAAAAGTGGGAATATCCCAAATATCCAACAAATGATGAACGGATAAACAAAATGTGGTATATCTATATAGTTGATCCTTGAACTTGGGGGTTTAGGAATGTCGACCCTCCATGTGGTTCAAAATTTGCAAAATTCTTACAGCCTACCCTCCATGTCATAGGTAGCTCTGCATCCATGGGTTCAACCATCAACCATGTACTACTCTAGTACATATACTGAAAAAACCCACATTTAAGTGAGCCCATGCAGTTCATGATCAACTGTATAATGAAATATTCAACCATAAAGAGGAATGAAGTATTGCTAAACGCTACATAGATGAATCTTGAAAACATTATGCTAAATAAAAGCAGCCAGGCAGAAATGGCCATGTATTATATGAGCCCATTTACATGAAATATCCAGAAAAGTCTTATCTGTAGATAAAGTATATTAGTGGTTGCTTGAGACTCAGAGGGAGGAAAATTGGGAATGCTTGCTAACAGGTATAGGGTTTCTGTTTGCTGTGATGAAAATGCTCTAATTAGGTAATGCACCATTAGGTAATGGTGATGATTATACATATGTACATATATAAATAATATGGTTACTATAAATACATCTACTAAACATTGCTGAAATTTAAGTACACTTCAAAGGCAAATTTTGTAAGAATTATATCTCAAAAAAAACACAAAGACATCCATAGAGCCTTCTGGTGGGATGAAAGTCAGAAGTCAGAAATATTGCAAGCTTTCTTCAGCAAATAACACAATTTCCTTAAAAAAATTTTTTTTACATCTTTTTAAGAATTTTTATTTATTTGGTTATGTTAGGTCTTAGTTGCAGCACTCAGGATCTTTAGTTGTAGTATGAGGGATCCAGTTTCCTGAGGTGAAGTCGCTCAGTCATGTCCGACTCTTTGCGACCCCATGGACCGTAGCCTACCAGGCTCCTCCGTCCGTGGAATTCTCCAGGCAGAAGTACTGGAGTGGGTTGCCATTTCCTTCTCCAGGAGATCTTCCCAACCCAGGGACTGAACTCGGGTCTCCCACATTGCGGGCAGATGCTTTACCATCCGAGCCACCAGGGAAGACTGACCAGTTTCCTGACCAGGTATCAAATGCAGGCCCCCTGCACTGGGAACGTGGAATCTTAGACACTTAGACCACTCAAGTTCCTTAAGTGTCCTTTAGTATCTCCTTTTTCTGTGACAAATTTGAGCACCTAGAACAGTGCCCAGTACTTGGTTAAATATTCAAATGTCTGTTGAATGAATGATTACCATAGGTATAAAGGGGAAAAAGGCATTAGCTGGGTCAACATTTTAAAACTAGGTAATTTGAGAAAGGCTACTCATCTAACCATATAAAACCGAGGAAAGCTATGGCATTATGGAAAAAACCCAGCCACTGCTTTTTTCTATTGCTGGTGACAAGTTGGGCAAATTCTGAGAAAGCACTGGGCTGTCCTCATTCATTTTGTATCACACATTGCCTCTGATTCAGACTCACTCTTAGACTGGCTTCCCTAATCTCTCAAGGACACTTCCTGCCTACAGAATCCAAATGAGATTGGATTTATTCCTGCCCCTTGCTTAAGACAGTTTACTAGGAATGACTGACAGAAAACCAACCAATCTTTTTCAAAGAAAGCAACTTGCTTCTCAAGCTACTTCCTCTAAAATCACTGAGGATGATACATGAATAATGAAGAGACCAGGTAGAACAGGAAATTTAATTCTTGTAAGGATATGAATCAGCAGGTCCAGGATAAAGGGACCATCCAAGGTGAATTAACACTTTCTGACCACCTAAGTGGCAACTGCTGTGAGGCCATACAAAGGCACAATCCATGCCCTTGAATTTTTAGTCTACTGGGGTAACAGGGATGGAATCATTTAAATTATGAAACCATTAAGTTCCAAAGAGAGGAGCAATTTGCCCTGAGTACAGACATGATTCTTTCTGCCCAGGAAATCAAGTTAGTTTCCTGGCTGTGGTATTTGGCTTATACACCTTGGCTTCTGTCGACAAAGTAGATGTGGTATGCATAGCAGGATAAACAGCAAAGAGCAATACATGAAAATAAAGTAAAAACTCAACAGGAGTGCACAGTGTATCAGATGTGCAGCAGGATGTGGCAGGAAAAATCAATCAGGATCAGAATTGGAGAAGCCTTAGTTCCACACCTAACAGCATATGGGCCTTTCCAGAAACATGAACTGGAGCCACCCATCTGCCATACCACTACAATGAAGGTAAGAGTTGTTCAAACAGTTAAAGCAGAAGACATACAGGATATTGAGAACTTGACTGAACACAGAACTATAAAAACTAAGGTTCAAAAAAGCAACTCACCCTTCCAAGATCAAACAAGTTTATAGAATTTATACATCGACTTACTGCCCCCTGGTGGATAGACAATACCCCCCCAGCATTAGGAACATCAAGCATTAGGATGTCGCACATTTTCCTAAGTTACTTATCCAGTCTCTTGCTAATCAGCCTCTGAAATTTCCATACTCAGTTTACAAGACATTGTTCTAGTTCAATCTAGATAGAGAAGACTCCCAAATATCTAACAAAGGATATAACAGGTAGTACAAATGATCAAATGCTCAATTACTGGTCAATACTGACCTGAAATTTCAAGCCATTTCAGAGGCAGACAAAGGCTCCATGAATATGGAAAGCTGTTCCTTTAACCTAAGATTATCAAAAAGAGCATCTACATCAAAGTTGATCATGAACAAAACATCGTAGGAACATAAGTGAATGGTTCAGTAAAACAAGAGGTTTAAATATTTAGAAACCCTGTAAAGCAGCCTACAAAGGGTTGGGGGGTGGATGCAGCACCCAAGGACTTTTACTTAGAATACAAAATGGAGAAATCAGGTTATTAATATGACCAAGCAGCTGAACTAAAGGATATTCAATGACCAGTTGTCCTAATGGAACCACCCAAAATAAGTTAGCTGAACATGTAAGCTTTGCAGTTATCATTAAACATTACTTTTCATTTTTTGAGGGTACCTTGGGGTAACCAAGAAAGGCTACCCAGGCCCCAATGTAACAATCTAATGCTGGTATGGGTAATTCATTTGTACATAAATCTTACTAGCCATTCTTTTATATTCCCAGGCTCAGTTAATTCACCTCTCAAATGCCAATCAAGACTGCATGATTTTTCAGAAAATTCAAACTAAACACATAATGTTCCTGCTAGTTGTAATTTTAACTCCTGCTCCTTAATTTAGGTTGCAATTTCCCCTCCACACCACCAGCATTTCCAGAAATGAGAATTAACAGCCATCTGGGACTTAAGAAAGGACAGGTAGATAAACAATCCATACACCCAAAAGGCCAAACATTTTTTATTTTCAAAAACAACTTTATTCATGACACATATTAAAAAAAAAAAACTCCCACCCCCTGGAAATGAGCTAAAAAAATAAACAAAATCCACCTCCCACCTCCCTGTTCCCACTTCCTCCCATTCCCTCCAAATAAAAGGGAAAAAAAAGGCAAAGAAAAACAAAACAAAAAAACTGAAAAACAAAAAACACCCCAAAACCCCCCAAAACAAGGTAGTGCATTCCCCAGGGGAAAGGGGAATTTACACTGGAGCCGCTGGGAGCGGAACGGAGATCTTCCGGCTACAGAAACCTGCAAAGAAAGACACTCAAAACAGAAAAAGAAACACAAAAGGAAACAAAATAGATCACCAGGCAATCTGGAGGGGCAGGGAGCCAGAAAGAGGGGCAGGGTGGGTGGCAGACCTGGCAGGACAGGAGCAGGCAGGAGGGGACTGTGAAAGTTAGGAAGATGGAGGGAAGGTAACAAGCAGAACAGTTTGGTGTCCTTCCAGAGCCCTGGGTAAAAAAACCCCTCCTACCTCCCATGCCCACCTACCCTTGAGCAGCCCCCAAGGGGGCAAAGGGGAACAGGGAAACAGGGGGAGCAGCTTGCGCGATTGAGACGTGTCCATGGCGAATCCCCAGAGTGAATGAGCAGCCCCCTGCCCCACTCCCTGGGCCTTCCCCTACTCCCCAAAGCAGGTCCCTCCTCAGCAGTTAGTTATGGGATTCTCCCCCCTTCCACAGTATATCTTTTTTTAAAAAATATTTTTTTTCCATCAAGGTCATCTTCTGTTTTTCTTTTTTTTTTTTTTTTTAATTCTTTTTTTTTTTCCTTCTTTCCTCTTTTTTTCCTCTCTCTCCTCCTAATACACACTTTTTTTTAGTAAGGGGAATACCATGATGTCGCTCTAGCCCGGCCCCTGGAAGAAAGAAGGAGAGTTAGGTGTTAACATGATCACTAAAGAGTTCAGCACAAGCCCCTCCCCCGTGGGCCCTCGCCCCAGTTACTGTGAAGGGAAGAGGGGAAAGAGGTTGCCAAGTCCTAAAACTGATCCCCACAATCCCAGAAACAGTGACACACCTGGCAAGTGAGAGGGGAAATTAACTGTTATTACTTCGCCAAACAGGGGCAATAAAAAAATACATCTGAGACACAGGGGCAAGAAAAAGGACTACTTGTTTATCCAGTTTTCAGTTCTCCACAGCTCTTAAATGCAAGGCTCTCACCAACAGATCTTCCCTAATTCCTCCATGGAGCAGAGAGGCAAATCTTGTGAAAAGCCAATATCTATCCACCTAATCCCTCTATTTAAATGTATAAAGATGGAAGTGCAGAACCAACATGGATGCCACACCAGGCCCAGCATGCATGTTAACCTTGCAAAAGCCTGGCTAGTTATTATAGTAGTAAGTATCTTGATCCTCCCACGTAGCGTTCCAGGAGGATCAACTAGCCTCTGGTTTTCTTCAACCCTTCCCTATCTCTGGGAAACGAAGCAAATGTCCAAGCAGTACTTTCACTGCTCTGAGGCCCTGTTCTTCCCGGGCCTCCTGTGTAAACATTTTCACTGCCATCAACTTTCATGGGAAAAAAAAAAAAAAAAAAACAGGCTGGGAGAAGCAGCATCTCTCAGAACAGGGTGGAGAGATCCAGCCCTTATCACGAATTCCGGCTCCAGAAAAAAGATGAGACTGGCCGCCTGGCCTGCAACTACCTTCCTCACCCTGCACAGGCAGGAGACCAAGTCCCTGGAACCAAGGGGGAGGGTAAAGGAGGGAGGTTCCTCAGGTGAGGAGAAAAGGAAGGGTTCATGGGAGGCGGGGGAGAGGAGCAGCCCATCTATCCTGACCTGTAGACGCGACCCCGGGGCCTGCTGTTAAAACCACTGTAGAATCGAGAGCGGGAACTGTTGTAGTTGGTGGTTCGGGCACGGTATCGGGCTCGTGGGAAACCTCGGTCTGTTGTGCTGATGCCTGGTCTGTTGGTTCGTTTAGGGATCACCTGAGAGTGGCAAGCACAACAGAAAGCCTTAGAGTCAACCCGGGGAGTTTACTGAGAACCAGAACGATGGGATGGGGCTTACCTTGATCTGTCTTCCTCTAAATAAGGATTCATCTAAGGCCAGGGAAGTCCTCACTGACTCTTTGTCTGAGAACTCTATATACGCAAACCTGAAAAGAGTACCTGTCACTTCATCTGAGGTCGAAAACAGGAGCTCATAGGTAAAATCCAATTTGCAAGCATGCTTTGAGTACAATGTGTTCATATTTTTAACTACTTGTCCAAAACAATTCTTAATGGAATTCTTTAATCAAAATTTGCACCTACTCCTGGAAAATTATAAAATAGGATACAGAGGGCCCTGGATTTCCAGAGGGTGGAACAAGGTGAAGCCAAGCAGAAGCCACCCCTCCATTCTAGCTCATGATCCCACCCACACCCAGCCCTCATCTGTTACCTCTTGGGCCTCTGAAAGCAATTTTAAGTATAATCCCTGATACATAACACTAATACTGTATCTTAAAAGATGAAGACTACTTACTTTAACATACAGTTAACTTACTGCTCAATGTAAAGCATAATTTACCTACTTTTTAACTGTGATTAAAATGACCTCAGCTTCCCCACACTTACCCTTTGGGATGGCCACTAAATTTGTCACAGAGTATAGTAACGCGGTTGACTGAACCACAGCCATGGAAGTGTGCTTCTAGCTCTTCTGCTGTTGCACCATAGTCCACCTGTTGGGGGTACATTTCACAGGCAATAGGCAAACTCGCATCTCAACAGACACCCTGCCAAGCCTTTGGGCTGAGCCATCTTTGCGACCCCATGGACTGTACCACGCCAGACTCCTCTGTCCCTGAGACTCTCTAGCCAAGAATTCTGGAGTGGCTTGACATTTCCTTCTCCAGGGGATCTTCCCAACCCAGGGATAGAACCCACATCTTTTGAGGCGGCAGGAGGACTCTTTATCACTAGTGCCACTTGGGAAGCCCCCAATATACACCAAAGCACATCGAATCTAGCTCTCTAAGGAACTCTTCTCCTTCCAACCCCAGAGCCTCTGCTAATCACCATTAACTCTCACCTCATTCTAACCTTCCCTCCACTCCTTAAATCCACCACCTATCCTGAAAAGAGTTTCCATCAAGACTGCTATTAAATAATCTCCCCAGCTAAGAGCTCCCCCAACCCCAATGAAGGCCCTCATACATACATTGCCAACATAGATGGAACGGGCATCAGCCTCCATCTTCTCCTCAATGGACATGATCACTGGGCCAGCTTTGAAGAAAAAATAATCAGAAAACAACCCTTGTTTTCTACTTGGGCAATATATGCACCACCACCACCATCACCACCATTAGTAAAGGCAAAGATTTTGGTCTGTTCAGTTCCCTGCTGTACCTATTACTTAGAAAAGTCTAGCACACAGTAGGTGCTTACTAAATATTTGACAAGTTATTGAACAGATGAATACATTCTTAAAATTCAAAGAAAACAGTAGATGAATCCCCTCCTGCTCCCAAATCAAGTCCCTATTGTACCCTTGGTTGAAATGATTTGAAAAATGAACAAAATTAAGTGGGCTGAGACTGGACATTTTGAGATTAGAGGAGAAGCCCCCTGCAGCTGGGCATTTTCTCTTAGAACTCCTAACTAAAGGGTCTTCGACTGAACGAAAAACTATTAGACTTGAAGGTCAAACACCAGCTGGCAACCTCCACAAAGAGTAGAGGAAGACTAAGAACAAAGAGCAACACATTTGTAACAAGGACAAAGGGAGGCACAAGACTACCATCACGAAAACATAGGCCTTGTCTCACAAAGGTCAGAGAAACGCACAATGGACTATGACCACGGCAACTGCCCAGTAATTGCTCAGACGAGCAGCTCTAAGGTTCCGAGTATCTAATTCCATATAAACCGTACTCTCATAACCCTTCCCACCCGAGGACCTGGGCTCCGCGTGCAACCGCCAGTTACTCACCATTGCCCGGAGGTGGACTCATATTCATCTGCTTCTCTACCTCGTTCTGTAGCTCCTTTAGCTTCTCAGCTTCTTCCTCCATCTCCCTAACTCGAGCTTTGATCGCTTCCAGCTCCTACAATGAGTGGGGAGGGTATGGAGAAGAGCTTAAGAGGAACCAACGCAGGGGCTCTGCCCTGCGCTCGATCCGCGCGCGGCCCCAGCCATGCTCGGCCATTTCCTTCGCCCCATGCGAGGGTCGTGAAAAAAAGAAAAGCAAGCTACCTTCTCTAGTACAACACTAGGCACCCATGACGCCGGAGTCAACCCGGCTGGGCCCCTTCTGGCGGTCGAGGCTGCGTCCCCGGCCCGGCCCCAGCCACGTTATTCCCCGCCCACCCCCACCCCCTCCCGCCTCCCGCTCGCCCGAGCTCTGTGCCTCCCGTGACCCGGCCGGTCGCCGGCCTCCTCGCTCGCCCTCTTTCCCTCACCGGGTCCTCAATGGCGCCGTCCCCCGGGTCACCCTCGACCAGTCCCGGCTCCTCCTCCTCCTCCTGGTTGCCGGGGGCTCCCGAGCCAGGCCCAGGGCCCGGAGCTCCCGGAGGGGCGCGGGGCCGGGGCGGCTCCTCTTCGGGCTCGGGCTCCGGCTCGGGCTCCAGCAGCAGCTCCTCAGGCTCCAGTTCCTCAGACTCCAAGCCGTTCCCGTAGTCCCCAGCGCCCCCCGGGGCCCCCTCCCCGGCCTCCCCACCGGCCCCGGGCACAAGATGGCGCCGCCGCCCCGGCCCGGAGCCCCGACCGCCCGCAGCCCCCGCTGCTGCTGCCGCCGCCGCCGCCGCCGCCATCGCCGCTCAGACTGGGGCCCGCCGCCCAGCGATTGGAGAGCTGCGCCGGCTTCGCCGAGGATTCATTAGTCAAACAGCCTGCCCGTCACCACGAGCTAGGGCTCCATTGGGGGATGTTACTTGGCAATCAAATAAGACCCCACCCCTAAGGCGGGGAATTGCGCCAAATTCTCAAATCCCGGTAGGGGAAGTCGGTCTGTCAATCAACACACGTCCCACCTCCTCTCAAGTCCTTAGGTAACAATAACGCCAAGCTGTGACGACGTTACTGCTTCTCCCCCGCCTATGGGAGGATCTGCGAAGTATAATGCTCGGTGATTGGCCGCTGGCAAGGCGACGGGAAAGGAACAGCCTTCCGATCGCCTCGCCGAAGTGGCTCAGTCTCAGATGCCAATTGGCTCGCGAGATTCGAAGAGCTGACACCCATTTCGCGACAGGTGAACCTTGCCCCCGAACGGACTGCCGGGCTCCCATCGAGGGAAACCCGAGGTCACATGACTAGTCTTTAGGAGGCCGCCATCTTGATGCTGCTGGTCGCCAACTAGTGAGCTCTTGGAAGGTAGAGGCCGGAAACTGCGGCTGTTCCTGGAAACCGGTCTTCTGTCAGGAATGCACCAGTAGACGGGATGTTGCAGCAGAGGGTTCTAGACGGCGCTGTCCAGAAAGGAGTTTACCTTTCCTACCTAGGTTATTGGCACCACTATCTATCCACCATCTGTCAGGTCTCCCCAAACCAGAAAGCAGGGAGTAATCCTCACTCCAGTACCAGTCATGAGTCTTCTGTGTGCTGTCTTTCTGCACAGGCATACTTTCCAAGCATTCTGTTCATGCCCCAGTTTCAGCCTGTTCTGCTTATTTACAGCCCCTTAATGGATCAGCTTCCAATGGGTCACGACCCCAGTTCACACCAGATAAAATCTCAAAACTCCTTAGCTAGATCTTAGAGAACTCCAGACCAGGCTACTTCGTGAATGTTATTTCCATGCTTCTCATTCCAGTGGGCGTATCTGTACCCAAGTCTGTGCCTCTGCATATGCAGTCCCTCTTCAACCAGAGCAAACCTCATCATCACCTCCCCTCCGAAGCCTTTCACTAGCCTCCCCCTCCTCTCCCATCACAAGCGGGCCTACCTCCTCTGAACAGTTCATCATTCTGTGCAGCCTTTCCTAGCTAGTGCTTGTGAGAGCTTGGAGATGAAAGGCTGGTCTCTAATTATATTTGCATCTCCACCTTAGGGCAATATGCCTAGCACAGAAGTGTCCAGATAAATGTTTGTTGACCAGAAGATACATTGACTGGGGATCTGGATGTCACCCTTCATTTACCACGCTTTCCGAGACTTCAGACCTTGGTTCAGACCCCAGAGGAATTCCACCACACCATTGCACTCTGAGATACCAATGATGAAATCTAGCCCTGCAAGACAGGGTTGCCATAGTTTAGTGGTGCTCCTATACATTTATTAAAAAGGACGGAATGGCGGTGCTAAGTTGGCAAGAGGGATAGTTATAGCCAGACCAAGCTACAGTTTGAAAGCCAGATTCACCTGAGCCTAACCAAATAGTTACTGAAACAACCTGGAGAGGATGTGCATAGCTTGGTAGTCGGTTTTGGATAAAAGGAGATTCCTATTAGCAAACCAAAAAGTCAGCTTCACAATATACCCAATTCTTCCCCTCACCCTCAATTTCCTCCCTCCCCCACACACAGATCCTTACCTCAGGAACAGGAGAACTTGGAGCAGAGTCACAGTTGCTTAAAATTTCACCGAAAAATACTTCATGAGCCATCTCAGCTTCACTGGTCTGGGAGAACTAAGCTTAGCCCCAAAGATAAGCTCTAAAAAACTGAGTTGGCTGGAAGAAAAATCTTTTCTACTGATTTTAACCAAGTCAAGACTTGGATGTTCATTGGTACCTAGTTTAAGAAAGCCAATTAAGGGAAATGGGATTTTTAAAATAATGCCTTTAAATCCAATTTTGTTAAGAACTTGATTTTGTAACAGGCACCATCCTAGACTCCTTGTTATGTTATCTCATTGGATTCTCAAAACAACATTATGAAGTAAGGAATCACAAAACCATAGTCTTTTTTAGGGATGAGAAAAGAATGAAGTAATTTGTCCAAGTCATGGAACTAATTAGAAGTGAGCAGGGAATTCAAAACCAGATTTAAAAGCTCAGACCAAAATTACTGTTTTAATATACAAAGAGAACATTATGTACGATGCTGAAGTTGGGAAAAGACTAAATTCCAACAATAGACAAATGTTTAGGCAACCTATAATTACATCACAAGATTATGCACTGGTTTTTTTGAAAAAGGTTTACACTATGATAACTTGCAAAAATTTTTGTTAGGCCAAAAAGTAGAATGTAAAATTGTATATAAAATGTGATTAAAGCTATGTATACCTAGTTTAAAAAAAAAAACAAAAAACTTGGGCATTGAGGGGAAAAATGAATAAGAACCAAGACAATCTTTTCTACGGCAATATGCAACATATTTCTTAAATACTGAAAATTTTAACCCAGTAATTGTGTGTCTTCTAATCTGTTCTAAAGAAATAATATAAAACCTAGATAAAATTTTGAGACTAATGATGTTCATCAAAGTGAAAAAAAATATAAACAACTTGATTGTCCAAAGTGGGCATTTTTCAGGAAAATTATTATACAAGCATATATTGTAATTTTATATAGTCATTGTGTCTTCAAAATGTGTAATGACAAGGAAAATGCTCGCAATATAATGCTAAGCAGAATGGCAGTATACAAAATTATATATACAGTATGATCATAAAATATAAGCACAGACAACAGAAAAGAAATATACCAAAATGTTAATAGTGATCCTCTCTGGATAGTAGGATTATGATTGATTTTCTTTATAATTTCCGATGTTCTATGATTTTTCCACAATATCAATTATTATTTTTATTTAAAATTTAAAAAACACTCCAACTTCCCAACTTACTCAATAAGCATTTACTTTTACAAACACATTTCCTAAAGATATTTGAATGGTGATTTGTAAGATACTTTCCTATTAGGCTGTAAACTGTAGAAGGCAGGGACACCTTCTTAATTATCTTTGCATTGCCATTGGCTATCACTGTGCTCAATAGGTGCTAACTGAATGGATGATCTGTAATAATCTTTTTAATATATATTTAATTGGAGGATAATTGCTTTACATGTAATAATCTTATATCATGCATTTGTTGATGCATAGAGAACATCAAAGAGATGTTTTCCTCTGTGAATGAATTTTTAAAAAATTGGTATGTAATGATACAAGGTTCACCCATTATAAGTATACTTTTCCTTCAGTGGAAGTGAAAGTGTTAGTTGCTCAATCCTGTCCTACTCTTTGCGGCCCCATGGTCTGTCCATGGAATTTTCTAGGCAAGAATATTGGAGTGGGTTGCCATTCCCTTCTCCAGGGGATCTTCCTGACCCAGGGATCAAACCAGGGTCTCCTGCATTGCAGGCAGATTCTTTACCTTCTGAGCTACTAGAGAAGCCCCCTTTCCTTCAGTAATAACCTATAAATAGAAGGCCGTGGAGTTTCAGAACTGTAACTCAGTGATGTTGTGCCCTAGGAGGAAAAATGCGTTAAGGAAAGTGAATGGTCAGTCTAGTTGAGAAAAGAAGAATTAAATCCATAAAAATGGATGCGGGCATGTCCAGTTCTGTCCAGAAGGGAAAAGTTTTCTCACTAAACATATAAATACTTAGGTTCCTAATATAGTTTCATCCCTATTTTTAACTCCTGCTTTGACAATTTTACCTTGACTGCTCAATAATTCCCTCTCATCTGTAAGTACATTGTTTAATATGGTAGCCACCAGTCACACATGGTTACTCTGAGCACTTAAAATGTGAAATGGTCTGAATTGAGATGTGCTGTGACTGTCAGATATACACTGAATTTCAAAGACTCAGGATGAAAAAGTGACTAAAATGACTTAATAATTGTTCAACATTAATTACAGATTGAAATTATAGTAGTCTTTATATACTGGGTGTAAAAAATACTATTAAAGTTAGTTTTACCTGTTTCTTTTAGCTTTTTTTAATGAGGCTACTAAAAAAGGTAAAATACCTATGTGGCTTGCATTCTATTTTGACTGGACAGTGTTGACACAAAACCTTGGAGCCTTGATCATTTACTTACCTCTGTTTTGAGTCCATTCCAATTATTTTCTAATGCCGAGTCTGCCCTGGCCTACCTTAACTCCCTAGGTCCAACCTTGAGAGGAAGTGGGGTTGCCATTAGTGAGAAGGAGCCTCTGTTGGGCTGCTTAATCTCCATTCTGCTAGGTTAACTTTTAGAAAACTTTGTTCCCTGAAAATCTTGTTTTAATATGCTGTACCTTATGAAATGTGTTCCTTATCAAAATTTCCAAAAATACTGATAGCAAAAAAAAAAATTACCCATAAAATCCACCATCCAGAGATAATCACTGATATTTTGGCATCTGCTCTTCCTCAAACTTTCAATACACAAATACATATAGAGGTATATATATGTATGTGTGTGTATACATTTTTTTTTTTTTTGCAAAATGGAATCATACTGTATATATTGTTTTCTACTCTATTTTCTTTTTTACCTAATAAGATACAGAAACACTCTTCCATGTCAATAAAAATATTTTTCCAATTTCATTTTTCATGACTTTATTCAGAAGTTACCTTAGGAATGAGGACTTTTCTGATCACTCTATTTATCATTGAAACCTATACATCTTCCCAATCCTACCCTAATGAATTATTTTTTCTCCATAGCATTTGCCCCTAACATGAAATGTTATATTAATTAATGCTGTGAAATTTATTTATTTATATAGGTAGATAGTTATTTAGCTTTATTTGTTTCTATTGCTAGAATACAAGTAACATGAAGGCAGAAATTTGTGCCAGTTTGTTCACTTCTCTAGCTCAGTGCCTAAAACTGTCCTCGGCACACAGAGGGTGCTTGAGTGTTTGCTGAATGAATGATTGGATTAATAAAAAACTATACATATTCTATTATCTTTTTTGGTTGATTTAAAAAATGTTAAAAAATTAAAATATTATTATTTTATTTATATCTCAACTGTATCCACATTTAAGACAGCTTTTAAAGTTTTCAAAGGATCTGCTCTCAACTAAAAACAGAATATCTATAATCCATCCATTTGTTAGTATAACTAAATGTTGCCCAATTTTCATCAGAAGTGGCATTTGGAGAAGTAACATTCACAGAGAACTGTGTGAAGAATAAACCATTCATCTGTCCATTTAGATAGTCTGAAATTGAGCCCTATTTTAAACTGTGGCAGCAGAGAGCATATTTGGGCCTAATGGTGGTGATTCTGATAAAACAAGCTTAGGACCTACTGAATCCTCCTTTGGTGTTTCTCCAGGCAACAGTAGTGTAAAACTCAATATTGTATTGATATTAGGTGTTTAGATGGTCATGTCCACTAATGGCACTGTCTTCTCAGAAGAGCCACAAAAGTTTGCTACCTTGAGGAACTGAAAAGTTTTATAAATCCTAAAAGGGATGTGAATCTCATTGTTTACCAATTTACCTTAGCTGCCAAGAAGCTCAGAGTTGAATTCATAGCCTACCTTTAGTATCTGGCAATACTGCGTATAGAATGCTTTTCTGTGTTAATTTTCCTTTTGCTGTCATTTTATTATAATATTTCAATTTTCCCTTTACCCTTACTTTAAAAATCTATATTTTCCTATTGTTTTGTCTGTTGTATTATAGTAAGATATTACAAATGCTTTTTGGAATTAGGCAAATTATAAACCAATCAAACCACAGTAGGAATAAATGCACTAGCTAATATAGCCGGGTGATAGGAACCGTTAAGACCATCTAACTCCCTTTTCCCAAAAGCCATGCTCACTAAGCCACTTTCTGATTTTAATGGCTTGTCCTGTAGATTTTTCTATACAGAGAGAATAGAAATGCAACAGTACATTCCTCTAAGCAGTGTATTTCTCACTGCAATTTAACACATAAACTAAATACCATGTTATTGCATTGGATTATAGAAAGACTAGAAACTCCCACTTGTAATTTCAAATTAAGATATTATTCTTGTCAGACATGACTTTGATATGGTCCTAGACTAGAAGTACAGAGGGATGGGCTAAACAATTCTATAGATCCAATCCAGTTTAGCAGTTCACATTAAAATGGCTGAAACCAAATGTCTAAGGGGACCAGGAAAGTAAACAAGGGCTCCATTTTTGCCAGACTTAAGTCTGAAGTAGGTAGCAGGATATTGAGAAATGTTCATCATCACACACTTCTGATCAGGGGCTAAACCACAACTGGGGATTTGATTCCATCATAAAGATTTTTGATAGGTTTTCTTTGTTTCGTTTTGGGTTTTGTTGTGGCTATCCCAAAGCACCATATACACGCACCCTCTCAAGGCTTGGGTTGGCACAGATGCAGTTCTTGGCTTTGGCATTTGGCCGAGATAGGGGGGTGGAGGAACAACTCTGATTTTTTTTTGGCCCGGCTTTCAGGATCTGAGTTTCCTGTCCTGGGATCAAATTCAGGAACTTAGGCAGTGAAAGTATGGAGTACTAACCATTGGACTGCCAGGGAATTTTTTTCTTTTTTTTAATCTCAATATTTTCCCAAATCCCTATAATCTAATTCTTGGCCTTAACAAGGTCATGATGAAATGATTAGATCAAGAAATGTCCTGACCGCAGGCTATACAGTATAGAAGTCACAAACCCTGCTCAGTCCTTCTCATTAAACTTCTGGGCTTTATTTATTTTCTTAATACGACCATTACATATTACACAAAAATAAAAGTCAAATGAACTTGGTATTTATAAATTATTAAATAAAAATACAGGAATATATATTTATATTTATAGAGCTTTTCTTCTCTTCTAAACTAACCAAATCTGTTCTCCCGCCGCTTTATGATTTTAAAAAAGTAAAATAGTGTATGCCCCAGGATAAGTGGGGAGTGGGGTTAATAAGTGCAGGACCTAGTTGCCCTACCTCTGCTCCTTCCTTGGCCTAAGCAAAGTCCATATTTGTCCCTTTGGGCTCTGGAGAGCAAGAAACACCCTCTCCACCTATTTAATCTCTGAAAAATGGCAATAAGATTTATTTCCCTTATTTTTTAAAAAATGAAATGGATTTAAAAATTGGGAGCCATACTCAGCCATCTTGGCCAAGAGCTAATCCCAAGGAACTATATGGCTCTAAAAGAGAGTCTCTAGTTTTCCCTGACAGAAGAGTCTCTGGGGTTTCCATTCCCTCTCAGGCTAAGAAGGGCAGGACATGTCAAAACTGCCCTCCGTGGTCCCATCCAAGCTATACCTCTGGAAATCCAGCCCATGCCCTTTTCCCTTTCAGAAAACAGCCTCTCCTTCCACTCAGGTGTGAAGGCCTCCGAGCAGGGCTAATGGTAACTGACCATGGTCCCTGCCTCCGCTGTTTGCTACAGGCTCCAGGAAAACTACGAGGGCTAGACGTTCTGTGGTAGAGGGCCGGGGGAAGTCTGCCCCAAACATGGGGGAGCACAGGCTCCAATTTGGATGGTCTAGTCAGTGGTTTTCCAACTTTCTTTTTTCAGCAGCAAACCCCTTAATGCAAATAAAATCTTACCCTGAACCCCGATATGTAAGACAGCTACAGGGGAGCTGTTCTGTTTGAGGGCAAGTCGCCTAGCCTGCTCAGCACCCCAGCTTCGTCTCCCCCAAGGACTCCTGAGGCAACCCCTAGGAAACTTCAGGCTCCTGCCAAGCAGGTGGAAAACCAACGGCCTAGTTTGTCCTGAGCAAGTCAGAGACCCCCCACACACAACCCAAAACTGCCTACCACAGACCAGCTCTGAGTGCCTGGTACCAGCATACTCACAACAGACCAAGGGGCCCATGCAGTCCACCACCTCCCCTATAAATATCATTAAAAAGTGCAGCTCTCCTCAAAAGCAAAAGTCTGAGCTAAACACCTGAGGCCAATTTTGGTCCCACGTTTTCGTGAGTACAACTATGTCGCCACATTCTAGGACCAGTGAAAATCTCCAAGAGTCAACCATGGTCTAGCTAAGCAGGTCAGTGCTCAGGATCAAGGGCAGGGTTCTAGAGCACTGTGTCAGAAGTCAGCATTGGAAAGCAGCAATTTTAGCACCTTGGAAAGTGCAGCAGTGAGGTCTGGCTCAGGACATGCATCTGGAGTGAAATCAATCATGTCTTTCTCAAAAGAAAAAGCTGTCATCTGAATCTGTTCTAGAGGACTGTGCGCTCTAAAGTTAACATCCTCAGACTCTGAGGTACAGACAAGTAACACCCATGCAAACAGTGTGGCCTCCAAGAAGATATCAACGCTTCTATGTCATGGGAGGTACTCTGGAACCCAGACACCTGGCCTTTAATGAAGCAGCACCAATGCCCACCACGTGGACCAGGCCAGTCACAGAGTTTACACATCACCCTCACACGCATGGTGTTCAGAGCTGGAATGTTCCTCTCAAGGCATCCACAGTCTTTCCGAGACACAGTGCAGGACCAGACTGTATTCCACGTCTGCATTTACGTCCACACACTCAAAATGAAAATTAGTCAAAAGCCCCAATTTAGACTTTAAGTTTGGATACAGAAGGTCCCAGAGATAGGGAACCCTTTAGGCACCAAGGCGCCCCAGTGGGAGAGGAGGGCAGGGGCAGCTCCAGCTCCCAAAGCCCCCATCCACCGCAGGCTCCACAGCCCTGCCTTTGTGTCAGAGCCCAGGAGGCAGCAGCAAGTGTGTGATGCACAAGGAAGGGGGATGATGAAGGAACAAGGTCAGCTATAGAACTGCTCTTCTCTCCAAAGCCCTGCTGACAACTTTCTGCAAAAAAGCGGCCAGAGCCCTCAGCCTGGATACAGTGTTTCTCCCTCAGCCTTGAGGCAGCAAGATAAGGGGGAGAGTGAGGGGAAGGTTGGGAGGAGGGACAGAGAGCTGCCCTTGTTCTCACCACTGCTAGAGGGAGTGAATGTTTTCTCTTCAAGGAATCTCACCGACACCAGATTAGACAAGCAGCCCAGCATGCACACTCATGTCTCAGCAGCCCTCAGTCATAACACCTCTTCCTAGCCCATGAGAACCCCAAGCTCCCGTTCCAAAGGGATGTGCCTTCTGTATTTGCCCCAAATCCCACCCATTGAACGGAGATGCCAACCCCCTCTGCAAGTCCACCTCCCTCAGGGCAGCAAATCAAGCTCCAGGCAGAGTTTCGTGTGCCTATACCTACAGGCATGATCCTTCCCACCTCCCCCCAGCCCTGGAATGACTCCATCTCCTGACTTTCCAAATACATTCCACAATGTCTCCAGCTCACTCTTTCAACGGCCTGCTTGGCACACTCAGCTCCCTCACACGCCACCTTTCCCCTTCCAATTCCTGTTCCATGCCCATTCTTTCCCCCACTTCTTCCAAGGGCACTCCTCCACTCTGCTCTTGCTCTCCTGCCCCCCAGCCACACCTCACCCCACCTGGCCCTGGACTTTCTCACTTGCTAGCGAAAAAGGCCCCTACGGTTACCAGGGCCCCCAGTGCCACGGCCCCCGTCAGCACTGTCCTCACTGAGGCCCAGTTCCCCTCCCGCAGACGCCGCGCCTCCTCCAGGGCCCCGTCCCCGTATAGAGCTGTGAACTCCGCCTGTGGGAGAGAAGGGAAGCAGGAGAGAAAGAAGGAGAAAGGGAGATCAGGAGAGGGAAGAGTGGAGAAAAGAGGAGAGGAAGAGCTCCAGTTCCGTCCACTGCAAGCACCACCCCACCCCCAGCCCCTCGGATCCCCCATGAGCACCTGGCTCATTTGCCCTTCTCTACCTCAGGTGAATCCCATCTGAAATTTCCCTGGCCAAAAATTCTGCTCAGAACTGGCATCCTTTGTCAAGGCTTGTCTGGCCCACCCATCCGTGATCCCTGACCCCGCCCATGCCATGCACTCAGGTGTAAAAAATTTGTGATGGTTGGATGCCATTTCTGTGCAGGCACTACCTGGCTACTGTGTGTTCTGTCCTCTGCTTTGGACCATGAGCCCACCGAATGATGACTGCATGGCAGCCCTGGAGTGCAGAGTTCAGAGATGCCCATAGTGAGGGCACCTGATTCCACCCAAACAGGCACACTCGGACCCCACGCCTCATTCCCAGCACAACCGCCCCCCAGCTCCAGCCAGAGCCCCCCATCTTCCCCCGGAGACCAACTTTTCGGAGGGATGTGCAGAGCAGCAATCGAGAAACTTCTTACCCAGCCCCCACTGCTGTGGATCCAGTCAGCCAGCCGAGTCTCCAGGTAGGCCACCATCCACTCCTGCACTTGTCCCACAAGTGGCTCCATCTCCTTGTTGACACTCTCAGCACACAATGCGGCTCCAAAGACAAAGAAGGCCACAAGGCGACCCCAGTTGGGGCCCCCTTGGAAGAGTTCATCAGAGACCTGGGTGAAGCGTTGCTGGGCTGAACCTGGGGTCACATGCAGCTGAGCTGCCAGATCGGAGAAGGTGCGCCGGAAGCGGGTCTCAAACTCATCTCCAGCTGCCCGCATGGCTTGGTGTAGCGGGTCAGCTGCTGGGCCCTCCCCAGGGCCAGCTCCACAAACATACCCCTTCTGCCTCAGCTTATAGCCCACAAAGTCTGCCACTAGAGCCCGTGTGTCTGGGGCCGAGGCTGGGGTCGCCATCCGGGCGGCTGTTGGAGTCAAACATAAAAGACTGGCATGAATGTATGGTCAGAGGCCCAGAAGGAGGTATTTCAGGTTTGGCCAGCCCATGAGACAGGCAGGGAGGTGAGGGGAAATCTCAGAGACCTCTGGGCCAGGAGGGGTAAGAGCAAGAAAATTAAGCCATGGCGAGGGGCCCCACGGCTAGAGGGGCTGGCCCTTAAATTCGTAATATGCCAAATTCAATATAAAACAAGTAAATTTCATCTAAAATACTTTAGATTCTTTCCACAAGACAACAACAGCTCTATGACACCCCTACAACCCCTCCCCCTCCAGTACACACCTTTTTGGCTAGAGGAAGGGGCTTGGGGCCTCCCCAGGGGCAAGATGCAAAGATGCTGGCAGAGGCACAAGATGGGGGAGGAGACAGGGGCCGAAGGGAAAGGAGGCGAACCAAAGGATTGCCTGGGACAGAGAAGGAAGGGGACACTCACCCAGCCTGGATGGCAGCTCTTAGGACCCAGCACTGGTGGCAAGGAGCCCCCAGCTGGGGCCTTTCATCCTCCTGCCCAGCCTGGAGCCCTGGGAAGGGGAGGGGAGATCAGAGCTAGGTGGGGAAGACTAGGAATCAGGGTCTGGGCTGAGAAGGGCTGGGGTTGCAGCTCCCGGGACCAGGCCCCTGCCCCCAACGCTCTACCAGCTGTGTGGCCGAATCCATGTTTAATGACTGTCCTCCCGGGAAACCCAGGGCCAAGGGCTTCCTGCCGACACCATCTCTGCTCCCGGCTCCCCTCAGTGCAGCCCAGAGGCCCAGCTCCTCCCTCACCCCCACCCTCAGCCAGGCTCCAACCCCGCCTGCCTGCCAGGTTAGGGATCTCACGGGTCAGGCCGCTGCCGGGATCCGGCTGTTTCCTGGTGCAGGAGCTGGGAGGGAGGGAGAGAGGGAGGAAGGGAGGGAAGGAAGGAGGGAGGAGAAAGGGGGGGCAGGAGGGAGGGCCCGGCGCCGGGTGATGATGGGGCCCAGAGATGCGTCCAGAGAGAGGGGCGGGGCTGGGACGCAGGCTTGGGAAGAGCCACAGCTCAGGAAGGGAGAGGGCCGCTGGAGGCCAGGAAGAACAGGGCCAGGAGGGCATTGAGGGCCAGGCAGGGCTTCTGACCCTGGAGACTGTGGAGAGAAGCCGGCTGGGCTTCCTGAAACCTTGGAGCAAACTCAGCATTTCCAGAAGGTCTCTGATGTTCCATGCACTTGTTGAACTCTTCCAGCCCTGGAGTGGGTGCCCAGAAAAGAGGAACAGTTCCCATACTGGTGGGAACTGTCTGCCAGGTGCCTTACCCCGTGGGACTGGCAGACGTGACACAGACAGCAGACACTTCCTCTTCTCTCCAGGACCTTTAACCCAGTGGCCTCTGTGTGAGCTGGAGCTTTAGCCAAGCACCCGGGAGCCAAGACTCGGATAGGCAAGCAGTTTCTGCAGGTAACTTTTCTTCATCTTCTTTCTTCCTTTTTAAATAATCAGATTGGTTTTCTTTTTAATTCTTTCTACCCAGCGCATGAACTTACACTCATTATGAAAAAGTCAAATAATATAGAAGTGTAGAGAAAAAAACACCAGTCCTCAGTCCCTCTGTCGCTCCCAAAATCCCACTTCCCTCCTGCAAGTTGCCAATGTCAAGGTTGACGTTTATCCTTTCAGATTACATATATGTACACACATACATGAATGTCTATTATTTATACCAGACAGTATGTTTACACAGGGTGTGAAGCCACCTGGCCACAGCCGATCCACACGAGGGCACCCTCAGGCATTCTGGCTGGGGCCCACTGGCTCTCACAGCTGGCACTTAGTACAGCTCCATTTGGAGGACTCTCCAACCAGACCAAAAGAGGTAACCCTTCCCTGCTGGTTCCTTTGCTTCTACCTCCAGTCCAAGCCTTGGTATTCCCATCTGCCCCAAACTAAAGAAAGGTCTTTTTTGTAACGATGGTAACAACTAACACATTTTGAAGACTTATTAGGTATTAAATGCTTTCTTTACATGCTTAATATTTTATTCTCACATCGATCCTTCTTATGTTGTGTTATTCTCATTTTATGGATGAGCAAAGTGAGGCTTGGAGATGTTAAGTAATTTTCCCAAAGCCACATACTGAGAAGATAGGCCTCAACCTAACTGTGATTTGAAAGTTTGTCTTAACTTTAACATTGTACTGCTTCAAGGTCCCTCTTTGTTTCCAGTAATCAATGTTGTTATCATGCCGTTTACGAGGCCAAGCCAAATCCACACCATTTCCAAACTCAAACTCAGTTCTCCCCAATATTCTGAACCTAACATCTATTTCACTCCTTTATGACTGTATCCTTTCAACCATCTGCACTTCTTTGCTCTTGGGATAGTCATTCCAGATGCTATCAGCAAGTTTGCCTCCTTTTTTAGAGAATAATCTAGTCCTTCATTTGCAGTCTTGATTTCTTCTAAGATGTTTACTTGAAATAAAAACACTTTTAAGTCTCAGGATCCAAATAGATTTCTCTCTGCCTGCCCATTCATTTAAAGCTCGGTGAGAGCAGGCACTGAATCGTACTCACTTTTATATCCTAATGGCCTAACAGACCTTCAGTAAATGTTGATTGAAGAAATCACTCGATGCCTCTGGCCAGTTATTGAGCAGGCCCAGTCAGATGTTTGAAGATCACTGCAGTGGCTACTTAAGAAACAAATACTGTTGGACCAACACAAATTACACCAGGTCCAAGGCTGTGTGCCTCAAGGATCTTCTCAGACCAACACCACAGAGCCAAGGAATGGCAACTCAGACAACAGAGCTCTTCCCAGAAAACCTTGGGCCATGTAGGCTGACACTGAACCTTACCTGTTCCGTCAATGACATATGGTACCAGAGCAAGGAAGACAGTTTTAAACTGCTTGACTATAACACAAATTACTGTAGCATTATTTCATACCCTAAAATATGAAAAGAATGTGTTTTCCGTGGATTACATATGTATATGTAAAATAAGAAAATAAAATTCAGTATCACTTTAAAAATGAGTCCTGGTTAAAGAGCATTGCTATGCTTAATACTGGAGTTAAAATGCCAACAGGAATAAATTGTATAATAAACAGTATATGTCTCACTATTTGTTTCCAACTTAGTCACTTGTGATTTTACACCCTTGTTGCTTTAGAGATTCCATTTCTACTCTAACATTCCATATTTCAGTGCTCAGAGAAAGTTAATTATTACCATGAAATGTTTTAATCCATTTAATATAATTAAGTGTATAAAATAGTAGACTCTAGAATGGAACTGCTGAGATTCTAATTCCAGCTCCCCAAATATTAATTTATGTGACCTTGGGCAAGAGACCTACCCACTCCTTCAATTTTCTCATCCATAAATTAGGCATAATACTCCCTCTCCTATGATGAATGTACTATATGAGTTAGTGTTTGTAAAACAATGGTACCTAGCACATTGCAAGTGCTACGTAAGATCAGTAGGGAGTTAGAAAAAAACTAAACAAAACTTCACTTTTTTCCACAAATACAGAAAAAAAAAAAAAAAGGAGTAAAAAGCAGCTCTGTGCTCTTCTTGGAGCTCTCACTGGAACTACAACTCCACAGCCCCAATTCCAAGAAAGATATGTGATGATTCATTCAATAATTTGAGGGCCTACTATGTGCTGAAACTTACCACGAATCAGACACAGCCTCTGCTGCTCAAAGAGCTTACAGTCGGGTTAGAGATCAGAATTTTAATCCACTTTTTCTTACAGATAAGAAAACTGAGGTCCAGAGAAGTTGTGCCTTGCTCAAAGTCACACAGCTAAATAGCACCAGAGGTGAAACCAGAAACTAGGTCTTTCCACAACTCTCAGCTCAAGAACTCTTTCCAAAGGGCCACCCACCTATTTGAGCGCCACATCTCAATTTCTATTTGAGGCTCTACCTAGCTTTTGTGACTTCCCCGTATTTGCACCCACCACTACCATCCTCCCAAACCTGGAGCCTAGGGTTTAGGAAAGAAAACATTGAGCCCAGAAGACAAAGTTACAGGCTGGGCGGTTTGAACCTTCCTCTAAGAGAAAAGAAAAAGTTGCTCTCGACTCCTTGCGTTAACTCTTCCGGTGCCGGAAAGGCTGAGGGCCTTTCAAAAGAAAAAAAAGGAACAATGGTCCCACTCTGGACCGATAGAGTGGAGTGCCCGCCTCCTGGTGCAGCAGCATCAATGATAGATGGAGAGTCACTTGTCACAGGGCTGTGGGCGGGGGCCAGGACCCGCGAGGGCCGCGGGACCGGAGGGTGAGCGCGGCTAAGCGCAGGCTCAGAGGAGACAGCCTGCAGGAGGTGATGGTCAAAGACCCTGGGAGAAGGTGGCCAGTGGGAGGAAAGGTAGTCACTTGGAGACGAGGCAGAGCTGCAGAAAGTGGAGGATTCTGGAGGTGACAGCAAGGAGAGCACACAACTGCGAGGGGTGGCTGAAGCTTCTGTGCGAACACCGGCCGGGTGAGAGCTAGGAAAGGAGGGCAGCGCGCCGGCGCCGCCGGAGGGTCCCGCCTGGGCGGGGGTTGCCATGTCTCGCGAGCGGCACCCCCGCACCGACATCCCCCGCAACCTGAGCTTCATCGCCTCGCTGACAGAGCGCGCCTACTACCTCAGCCAGCGGCCCAGCCTCGAGGAGGAGCCACAGGAGGAACCAAGTGAGGGAGGGACGCGTCTCGGGGCCCGATCCCGAGCTCCAGGTCCGAGTCGGGGGCGCCGGGCTCGTTCTGCGCCCGCCGGAGGCGGCGGGACTCGGGCGCTCCGCAACCACAGTCCCGATACCCGTAAGAGAGTGCGTTTCGCTGACGCGCTGGGGCTGGAGCTGGCAGCCGTGCGCCGCTTCCGCCCGGGAGAGCTGCCCCGGGTGCCCCGCCACGTGCAGATCCAGCTGCAGAGGGACGCCCTCCGCCACTTCGCGCCGTGCCAGCCCCGCGCCCGAGGCCTCCAGGTAGGCGGCAGAGGCACTCCGCTTCCCCAGGACTTCCTCAGCTTGGCCTCGGCGGACGTGTGGGAGTGGATTTACCTAGAAGCATCCATCTCCATCCCCAACCCTGGGCTTGCTCTCGCTCACCCACTTTGGGGTTCCCTTTGGCGAGTTCCCTAGGCCACTCTCCCTGCTACCCCCGACTGCCCCGACGCCAGGGTCGGCCTCCGATTGGTCCAGTGCCTCGCCCTGACCCCGCCCCCGTTTCCCCCCCGCCCCTCTCCTTCCCCCGGCTCCCTCTTCCCAGCTCCTCCTTTCCCTACAGGAGGCGCGCGCCGCCCTGGAGCCGGCGAGCGAACCCGGTTTCGCCGCCCGCTTGCAGGCCCAGCGCATCTGCCTGGAACGCGTCGAGGCGGGCCCGCTGGGCGTGGCCGGGAGCGCGCGTGTGCTGGACCTGGCCTACGAGAAGCGCGTGAGCGTGCGCTGGAGTGCAGACGGCTGGCGGAGCCAACGAGAGGCGCCCGCCGCCTATGCCGGCCCGGCCCCGCCCCCTCCGCGCGCCGACCGCTTCTCTTTCCGCCTACCGGCGCCACCCATTGGAGGTTCCCTGCTCTTCGCCCTGCGCTACCGCGTGACGGGCCGCGAGTTCTGGGATAACAACGGCGGCCGTGACTATGCTCTGCGTGGGCCAGAGCACCCGGGCAGTGGCGGAAACCCGGAGCCCCTGGGCTGGATCCACTTTATCTGAGACGCAGGCTGCCGACGGCGGAAAAAAATCAAAGGCACCAGGAGGGTTGGGAGATCCCAAACATTTGCCTGGGAGGAATGGGAGAAACCGAGATTGGCGGGGAGCTGTCCTAAGGAGTCAAGTCAGGGAGGGCGAGGAGAGTGGGAGAAACCAAAGGGGTGTAGGGAGTGCGTGGACTTAAAGAAAGCCGAGGAGACTGGGGTGGATGTGAGTGGATGAACCCATATCATAGAAAAGGGAGACGGAAGGGGTGCTGGAATATCAGAAAAAAAGCAAAAGGACGATGGTGACGTTCTCTTCCGTGCGTGGGTACTGGGAGAAAGTGAGTAGGTGGGTCAGGCCTATGTAGTCAAAGGTTCAGGACACCTCTTTGATACTCAGGAGGTATTTTACGTAAACTAGAGACATACCGCAGTTGAAATCATTTAGATTACTGGTTCACTCCCTCTTACTGGTCTTTGCCACCCCAGGTCCCACAGCCCTGTTGTCCTAGCTTTAACTCAGCCATAATTACCTTGCTTAAGTCCCAGGAATTTGGCCATTGCTCCCCAGCCCCCGGCATTAATGACAGGATTCCCTTGTCACCCCTGCAGTCCCTGGATTCAGTCTCTGCTGACTGGCTGGGGAGTGATGGCAGGTAACAGTCAGAGCTCCTTCCTCCAGCGGCAGCCCTGGGGATGAAAATGAAAGCAAAACCAACTCCAAGCCTTGTAGCTAAATAATCTGGTGCCTAAGGGGTGAGTTCGATCAGGAGCTTCCAGAAAAACGCCAGCCTTACCGTTCTGGGTGCCTTCTAATGACCTCTAAGCACTTTATGGACTGTATTTGTCAAGGGACAAGCGAAACACAGGACTCTTTCTGCCTGAGAAGAAAAGGAAATCACTGACTAGCTGGATAACTTTGGGCAAGTTACTTCACCTCTCTGGGCCCCAGTTTCTTCCTTGAGAAACTGCATTTGGATTAGTTGATCTCTTAGGCCCCTTCTTGCTCTAACATTGTATGATCTGTGAGGGGCAGAGTGTGGATTAGAAGCCACATTCTCCAGCCTGCAGTTGGAGTGCTTACAGTTCAGAACACACAGCACCCCAAGCATCTGGTTGGGCCTGAGAACGGTCCTCCAGTTTTTGAGACATGTTCTAGAGCCCAGGAAACATCCCATAACCAAGCCTGCAGTCTCAAGGTATTCCAGGGCCTCTTTCAAACCACAGCTCATCCTCTGCCCCCTTGCTTTTTGCTTTTGCCCCACAGACTTCCAGCCTGGGTGCTATGAGACAGCTTGGGGGAGGTGCCTCTATCGGGGAAAATGATGCTTGGGAGCCCCTAAGATGAAACAGTGTTGGTGACTTTCTTGAGGTTAAAGGGTTATTGGTATGAGAAATGGAAAACATTTCAAATAAAGAAACAGAGCAGCTTGAAAATTAAATGGTGCCAGAAGATAGCAGTCTCTTCCATACCCTGAGCAAGTGAATGGGAAAGCTGGACTCTCGTACCCATTTTACATTCATGCCTTATGTCTCCTGGTTAACCTCTGCTGGGTGTTTGTTTTTTCGCTCCTTTCACCCTGTTTCTAAGCTCTTCTCTTTCCTTCTACCCCTCTCACCATTTTCATTTTCTTGTAGCATGTAGGGTATTTACCTTCATTTCCTCTAGTTCCATCTGCCTCCCTCTTCATCCTTGTTGATCTCTGCTATTCCTTCTCCCTCCAGAAGGAGTGGAGAACCTGCTTCCTTTTCTCCAAGACCATGGTTGGTCCACTTTCCTCTCTCAGGCTCCTTCTTGACAGTCTTCTAGAAGGGAGAAGAAGCAGTTCCTGATGCTACAGATGAACATGGAGCTCCCAGGTAACCAGCTGCCCAAACCCATTTCTTTCTGTTACTGATTTCTCAAAAATTTTTGGATTCCCCTTTTACCACTCAGTGAGAGAAGGTAGACACACATGTGCCCATACATGCATTCAGAATAGAGTATGGGGCTTGTTTATCATGCCCCTCCTCTCCAAAACCGTAATTCTTTAAAGAAAAAAAAAAAGGTTAAAAGAGAAACCCCGAGTCACTCAAATGCCCATTTAAATGTCATCCTTATCTGATAAAGAAAACAAAGAATTTTATGTATCTTGTGGATCACCTTCAGGTCAGAGTTCCAGCAGAGTGAAGAGAGAAAGTGTACTGGAAGCCACCAAGCAATGCACTTTTTAGTCACCAGTGAAGACCCCAAGAGAGGATAATGGAGCGGGAGGGTTGCTTATTGTATATGCATGACCGTGTATTTAGCAATCTCAAGAGCCCACATTTACTTATTTATCCACTAAAATCTGGTGCCTTGCATGCATTATCATCCTCAACCCTATGAATTGAGTAATGTTATTCTTGTTTGAGAGAGAAAACAGTTCAGAAAAGTTCAGTAATTTATTCAAGATCACACAACTAGTAAATGGCAGAGCTAGGGCTGTGAACGCAGATCTCCAGAGCCTCTGTGCATAAGCATGATGTCATAATATTTTCCTTCAAAAACAAAATTAAAACCTTGCAATTAAAAAAAAAAAAACAGAAACCCTTGCCACATATCTTATACTAGGAAAAGACCAGTTTCTAATTGTGCTCTGCCTTCCCAGCCTCCCTAACTGGCTTGGGAAAGGCAAAGCACTGAAGGTCCCAAGCTTCATCTGCTCCTTCCAGAAGCTTGCTGCTGCTTTCTGTGACCCTGTGATCAGCAAGGAACCACTTCGCCTGCCTGCTGGAGAATTTAGGAACCCATGTGAACTCCAGCCTTCCCATACACTGGGATTCTCTTCTGGCCCTAGGTAGTCCACACCTGTTGGCGTGCTGTGCACCTTCTTACCACCCCCCACTACCCGCGCCCGACTCTAGCCTTGAATTGCCCAGTTCCTTAAAATTTGCACTGGAAGGGTTCATGAACAGGCTAATTGCTGGATCGTCTGCTGGATGGTTGGTCTCCTGGAGCGCGAGTAATACTAAGGGGATAAATGCAAATGGATTTGGGGTCAGGGAACCAAAGAGAATTCATTGTTCTTGAGCTTTATCTCTAAGAATTACCATTGTTCACCCATTCCTCTATTCTCAGCTGTATAGAGCCAAGACATGAGTCTTGTGGTTTTTCCATACAGAGTTGCCACAGGGTAGCGGTGGGAAGGTGGGAAGCTGCAGGTCAAATCAAATCTGACATGAGAAACACTAGGAATTTGGCAGAATCTTTAGAGGTGTGTCATGTGTTAGGCACAGGACTTTCCTGTAAAGCCTGATGACTACAAACAGGAGCAGTTGATGGAATAACCTGTCAGCCATGGACTGGGAAGTACCATATGAGAAACCTGTACCATGGGCACAGGCTGGGTCCTTGAAGCAATACAGCAGGAACACTCTTGCCCTTTCCTCTCATCCAGACCTCAGATGTCCTTCCTACATACTCTTCCTGTTCCTTTGTTTTCCTTTATGAATGTAGCTCATCATTTCTCTTCTTAATAAGCCCTAACTCAGCTTTCCAATCTCATCCCACATTTCCTTTCTTCTAACTCCTATGTTTCTCTGGAGCTTCTCTGGATCTTGGCAATCCAGAGATCACAGAATTCAGAGACCTGAAAAGGCTTGTCTTTAGAGATCATTGGGTCTAGATTCCTCTAGAGATGAGGACACAGGTCCAGAGATGAGAAGGGACCCCAGCAGGGTTAGAGAATTTGTTAGTACAACTGCAGATGGGACTTAAACCCAAGCCTCCTGACCACATTCTATTCCCAGGCTAGCCTCCTGACCACATTCTATTCCCAGGCTAGCCTCCTGACCACATTCTATTCCCAGGCTACCGAAGAGTCCTCTCTCCACGGGAACAGACCCATGATTTTTCTTGGCAAGGGATATATCAGAAGTGTTTCATTTTCTGCTTCTAGTTTCCATTCCCTACTGCATTCAGGCAGAAAGAGAAACAAAAGGACTAGTATGTCATTAGCCTTGGCACTTGTTTCAGTGATGTTGCTGAAGAACAGTGAAGTTGCTAAAACAAAGAAACTACTAGATAATCTACCCATTGAATAGCTAACCTAGAGAGGAAATAAAAGTGTGTTCTGTGAATCCCCCTAAACCACTGTTCTCACCAGACCCTCCCTGAACCTCCCGACCTCCTTCACAGTGCAGCTTGGTACTCTGGACCCCATACCTGCTGGTATTGTGCCTCATTTCAGCTTACTCATGCAACTGCCCTCCCTTTTGGATAAAAGACCTCATATTTGAAATAAAGTTGAAATTTGAAAAGAAAGTATAAGATGTTGAGAAGTATTATTTTGGGGGGGCTGAGGGTGGCAAGAGACCCAGAGGCAAGATTTCTTCCTCCCTCTCACCCCTCATTGCTTGGCCATCTCATTTCTTGAGATGGGAAGGAGATAATGGAGGAGTTGGGCAGCCCTGTTATGAGACACCCCTATTGTATGACACTACCATTTTGGGCAGTGGTAGAGAAAGTTACCAGGCCTGGGGCTTAGCTCCCCTCTACCCTGTACCCAGAACCAGTTGCTGCTGCATTAAAGGGAATAGCTCAGGTAAAAGGTTTCCCCTTTGGTGGGGTGCTCTTCTTAAGGGATCATCTAAATTGCATTCTGCTCCTTAGGCAGTGGAGGGAAGATCAAAGCCCCTTTGTCAAGGGTAACCCTAAAACAAAAGAACAAGAAGCATGATAGAGAGGAAAAGCAAGGACCTTTGTCTATTACTAAATGAAGACACAGAAATAGATATTAAAGGGAAGTAACCTTGAAAAAGACTGAGTTCTAAAACCGTATTGACTCCCACATCACCTGAATGATGAAAGAGTCCAATGACCCTCAAAGTAATGAAAGGACATTCCTTATAGGGAAGCCCTAGCCCTAGAATAATCAGATGCCATGACATTACATCATAATGGCCAAGTTGTGATGTCACTGCAGAGTACCCACTCTTTAGAACATGTTGTAACTGAAACCAGATATGCTGAAGGGTAGAATCGGCATGAGGAGCAGACACCCAAGGAGAGGTAATTGAGGGCTTTCCAGGGGTTCCCTCCATGGCTTATTGCCTAGGGTTGCTCCATGGCCCTAATGTCTTTCTAGACTTGTCACATCTTAGTTTGGTAATAGGTTTGTCTGAAATCTTTCTTCTGCAAACTTCTTTATTGCAGCTTTTGCTATCCTAAGTCCTCCATACTTGGCAGCTGTGATCGGTCAGCTCTCCCCTCCAGTGTTTCTCAGGACAGAGCATAGAACACTAGAGCAGGGTTGCCCTAAATGGGGCAGAAACTCACCATATCCATTTCATTCCCAGGGACAGATCCAAGTTTTGGGTTGTCTGAAGCACACAACTTATGGACTCTTTTTTCAAGAAAAACAAAATACATAAGACACAAGAGTGAATATATTTCAGGATGAGAAAAAATATAAAAATCATAATTTTTAAAAAGCTGATAAAAATCACAAAATCAAGAAAAACAAAATTTAAAAGTTACCTATGTGGCAAACCTAAATATTTTTCCCTACAATTTTGTTTTTGGCTGCACACTCTTTGATATCAATCTTTTAATATGATTACATATAATTTTTCCATAAAGAGGTAATTCTATCACCATGATCACTTAAAAAAAATTTTTTTTGATAATTAAAAAGAATTTAACCTTCACACCTTGTAAGTGAACAATTATGTTCACATAATTGGGGGGTAGGATTTTTGTCAAACTTGGGAAAACCCTACCAAATTTCTTTAGTATATGTGGTGTAAGATTTTGGAGCATTTTCAAATTTTGTAATAATGAATAACATAACCCTGAATTGTTGACATTAGTAGTATTCCTGGAAGCTGTATATTGGTTTGTTAGAGCTGCCATAACAAAATACTTAGACTGGGTCACTTATAATATGGAAATTTTCTCACGGTTTTGAGGCTAGAAGCCTGAGATCCAGACGTTGGCAGGGTTGATTCCATTCTGAGGTTCCTCTCTCTTGGCTTGTGGATAGTCATCTTCTCACTATGTCTTCATATGGTCTGACCTACCTGCATGTCTGAGTCCAAATTCCGTCTTATTATAAGGACAGCAGTTATACTGAATTGACTTACCCTAAAGACCTTATTTTAATTACCTCCGAATAGACCTTATTTCCAAATATGGCTACATTCTGAGGTACTGGGAGTTAGGACTTTAACAGGAATTTTAGGGGGACACAGTTCAGCCCATAACTTTATAAATACTATTAACTGTTCAAAGAAGTAACTGCAAACCACAGATGGATGTGTAACTCCTAAACCCAAACTAAATGTATTCCCAACTCAACTTCATTAGTCAATCCCAAAATGCCCACGGCCTCTTCATTGCCACTGGACAAAAAGAGAAGGGTGATAGAGGGGAAGTCAGAAAGAGACATCGATCTTGACCAACTGCAGTTTGAATTTTTTTTTAATTCTACAAAAACATATTAACACTTTGCCGAGACTCTTCCAGTGCTTTGGAAGAGATCTGTGCAAAAGAGGAGTCTTAACTTCCTCCATCTTCCTTCAATTCAGTTCAATTCAGTTCAGTTGCTCAGTCGTGTCCGACTCTTTGCGACCCCATGAATCGCAGCACGCCAGGCCTCCCTGTCCATCACCAACTCCTGGAGTTCACTCAGAATCACATCCATCGAGTCAGTGATGCCATCCAGCCATCTCATCCTCTGTTGTCCCCTTCTCCTCCTCCCCCCAACCCCTCCCAGCATCAGAGTCTTTTTCAATGAGTCAACTCTTCACATGAGGTGGCCAAAGTACTGGAGTTTCAGCTTTAGCCTCATTCCTTCCAAAGAAATCCCAGCTTCCTTAGCTATTGGGTAATTGTATATCTGGTCAGCCCTGCTAATGTTAGTAGGCCATGCAAAGGGGGAGGGAGTTTTCACTAAAGACTGAGGATGACGTGGTAGGTCCACATTCTTCAGCACTAGTTCCTGGAATTGCTGGGATGATCACTGACTTGCTAACTTCCTTCTCTGATAATGTCAAGTCTGGACCTCTTCCTCTCTTCCACTCCCCTACTCCAGTCCACTCCATCATCTTCTTACGTGTAAGGGTGAAACCCACATAAAAGAGGGAGTCTTCAGCCTGCTTTCCAGAAACAGGGCACAGGAATTTCTTTCCTTGGATTCTTCTTCTCTTAAATCTTGAGTCTTTGACTCTTCTGCATACCCCTGACTTGGGAGTGTGTATCCTTCTGAGACAAATGTGACTGAGTTGTCTACATTTCATAATTCCTAGCCCATGATCTGTGATGCCCAGAAGGACTGACTTAACCCCCCCAGGAGCAGCCACTAAATTTTCACAGTTCCTGCCTGGCCTTCTAGCCAAACAAACTGAGTTCTTCCCACTCAATATCCAGCCTCATTGTTTGGATTAAAAGAATGAGCTCTCCATTGACAGCTGAGGGTTGTCACTGCCTAAAATGTTTCACTTTTCCCTTTCTTCCTTACATACAAACCACTGGGGTTATTATAATAAGCCTTGAGTTAGGTCTGTATATAGCACTGGCCTTGGCTTAAATCCTAAGTGATCAAAAGTTTCTAACTCTAAAGCTGAGAAGATTATTTCTGTTGCTTACTCCTATCATGCTTTTAAGGGATACTAGTTTGAAGGGCATGGCTCTTAGGACTTGGGATTGTTACCAAATGTATTGAGAGAAGAGAGGAAGGGGCAAATGCAGAGTCAACAGAAAAAGCTGAATTAGAGATACATTTCCATGCTTGGCAACCTTTAAAGAGCTTTAGACCTTAGTGTGGAGCAATGAAGAATCAGAAGTATCAGTTATGATGGTTGACTTTTTACGGGGTATATGGGGAGTGGCGAGATCTGTGGAATACAGGGCATAATAAATTATTGTAAGTATATAAGCTATTGTGACCTAAATAAACAAGAGAAGATTATCATGAGAACAGAAGAGTCATTTCAGAAAGTATTGTTCCCAAGTTTTGGTCAGAAGACTGAGAATCCTAACTATACAAACGTTTGGCCTAGAATTTTGGAATGTGTGGAATACTGAGTCGTTGGAAAGCCCGTTTTATTATAATCCCTTTCTTGACAGCAAAACCAAGGCCCCCCCCCCAACATGAGGCACAACTCCAGGTAGTCTTTACTAGGGCAGAGGAAGGGCCTGAGGGGGGCTGGCAATACCTAATGAGGTGACCCCCTCTAGAACTTCATATTTGAGAACACCTATCTGGTGACAACTGGACCCGGGAAGCGGCGGAAGGTGCCAGGCTGCTAGGATCCTCATTTTTCTGGGTGGCCAAGACACTTGAAGGCAATGGCACCCAACTCCAGTACTCTTTTGCTTGGAAAATCCCATGGACGGAGGAGCCTGGTGGGCTGCAGTCCATGGGGTCGCTAAGAGTCGGACACGACTGAGCAACTTCACTTTCACTTTTCACTCTCATGCATTGGAGAAGGAAATGGCAACCCACTCCAGTGTTCTTGCCTGAAGAATCCCAGGGACGGGGAAGCCTGGTGGGCTGCCGCCGTCTATGGGGTCGCACAGAGTCGGACACGACTGAAGCGACTTAGCAGCAAGACACTTGATCCATCTCTAGAACAAGTTAACGGTTGCTCTAGGCGCTTCGTTTACAGTTGACGCTGCTGACGGCGGTTTGACCCTAGGCTGGGAACGCTTGTCTCCTGTACGAAGCTGGCAAAGGGATACTGAAAACGTCTTCCTTCCGGAGGAAACAAATGGGGAGTAGTTGTAGGCGGTTTGGACAGTTCAAACTGCTTTGAATTTCTTGGGGAATTCCAGGAGGAACATTGCCCAGCGAACCCCCGAAGATCCGACGCCCACAAGGCGAGGGTGGGAGGGGGTACTGTTCACGACATCCTAGCCCGGGGGGGACATCTTCCCTGTCCCATGTAGCCAATAGGCATCCCGGCTGAGGCCCACGCACCCAATAGCCGACTTCAACCGAGACCCACTCAGCCAATGGCCGGCCCAGCCCGTTCCGCGAGGGCCCGCCTACCTGCGCCCACCAATCAAAACTCGGGCCACCTTGGCACCACCCCTGGAGCCCACCCCACCCATCCGCCCCGCCTCCAACTCGCTGGAGCAGGGCTGGGCTAGACGGGCGCGCTCTCGGGGGCGGGGTGGGGGGGGCAGTCCCGGTCCTGGCCTTCCGCGCGGGTGGGCTCGGAGCAGGCCGCGCCGGGCAGCAACCCCACTCTCACCCCGGAGGCCCCCTGCCCTTTCTCCCCCTTTCCCCCCGGCCCATGGTGCGAGGCTGGGAGCCGCCGCCCGGGCTGGACTGCGGTGAGTGATCCCCAGCCCTTTCGACTTCCCCTTCCAGTCCCTGTACGATCTCCGACCTCCGGAGCCCCATCTCCGCGCTGGGGGGAGGAGGAGAATTCTAGGTTCGAAGTGGTCCGGTTCTTTCTCCTTTCTCCTGAGGACTTTTCGGTTCCCTGTTTTAACTGGGGGAGGGTGAGTGGGTGTATAGGAGGAGGGGAAGGCCGGGTTGGGACGCCCTTGGCGAGGGGAGGATTGAGATTTGCCTGCTCCCTGGGGCTCATTGCCCCAAGTGCAGCAACTTTTTGTTCTCTGACCCAGTTTGGAGCCTTCTAGACTGCCTGCGAAATGGAGGATAGGAGAAACGTTTCCTTCCCAGGCCTCCCCTCCTCCCCTCCATGACTGCCTCCTGGCGACCTCAACACACGTAAACCTGGCCTTATTCCTGGGGAGCATGGCCTTTGGGAATGAAAGGTTTGAGAGAAACTGCCCCTTCTGACCCCTACCCAGCCATACTCAGAAAACCAACCAGAAAGTGAGAACCTGAGTCCTCAAAGGTTCCTGGTGTTGCCTCCTAATCAGACTTCTAAACTGAAAGAAGACTCAAGCTGAGACCTATTTGGTAATGTGGACCCAGATGATATATTTTATATGAACCCTCTTCTCACCATACATTTGAAGGGCTTTTTATGCTGAGGATAGGTAGGTGGCAGTAATTGAAAGTAAGCCAGTTAAAGTAGGGAATTTTTTAAATGATGCATACATATCCTAAGCATTGTCATTAAAAGTACATTCATCTCACCAATTTCTTGGGTAAGTGTCCCAGCGTTTTCTTTGTGTTGCTGATTGGCAGTCCCAATTGTCTTTCTAATATCAACTACATAAGCAAATCTCTAATCTGGCTGCACCCTGAGAACTTTAAAATAAACTACTTTCATCTGCCCCAATCCAGGCTAAGTAAATCAGAACGTGGTGGATGCCGTGGGTTAAGTTTCCCCGGGGAATTTTTCTAATATGCAGTCAGACTGGAGCCCACTGCATCATCATCTGTGATTTCCAGGTTTGGTTTCTTTAAAGTGGAAACTGAATTTAAACACTTTTGAAGCAATATGAATGCAGAATACTTCTGAGATTTTTAAGTCTCCTGCCCCTCCAGTCTGTTACAGTTTTCTTGCCTTCTCCCAACTCAACAATTTTTTTTAAATGTGCATTTCTTTGTATTATGTCTTTCCAAAACATTTGACTTTTTTTTTTCAGAACCAATTCTTAATGCACTAATTTTCATAGGTTTATAGGATGTTTAATTATATAGAGAAAAACTAGGGGCATAAGCAGGTTTGGAATCACACACAACTGGCCTCAGCACATAGGGCAGCTGAAGGAAGCAGATGACTTTGCCATGCTAGAGACTAGGCTACCAGTCTCTAGTGTCCAGTGCACTGTGGGTATTGATTATGTAATCCAGTGGGGATCAGTTAAACCAAGCTCCTGGACCAATTGAACATCTTTTGCTTCTACTCTGTCCAGCTAATAGCACTAGTACCTAGTCCCTTCTAAACTAATTTACATTCTCTTTAGTCTTCCAACCACTTGTTCCATTCATTCATAAACTGTTTTCTTAAAGCAATTAAGACCATTGCCTTTATTAAGTTGGGAGGACATAGGACAGAGTTTCTAACAGGGGCTTCTGGACAATCAGTGAATCCCCTGAGATAATAATTTATAATCTGTAAGTTTGAATGTTTGGGGTGGGATGTGAGGTAAGTCATAACTTTCTGAGAACCTTTAACTTCTATTGTCAAAGAGAGTCATGATCCAAAAAGTGAGAAGCACATGAATTGAGTATCACTAAATGTCCTTTAAGGCCCTGAAAACTATCACCAAAACACATTTCACTCGGGAACATTCTTCAGTTCTCTGAATAAAGACTTAGATAACTTAGCAGGCTCATATCTGGTCTTCACTTGAACTGTCACCTGTTTTAACCATAAGCCTAGGCTCAAGATTTTTGTTTTTGGCCACACCATGCCACATGTGGGATCTTAAGTCTCCTGACCAGGGGATCACACTCATGCGTCTTGCAGTATAAGTGTGGAGTCCTACCCAGTGGACCACCAGGAAATTCCCAGCCTAGGCTCAAGTTCTGAAGATCTCTTTTTCCTAAGCTTGTGTGAACACCTACACTGGAAGTTTAAGGCAGCCCATTAATACTTTTCTGCCTTTTGTCCAGGGGTATGGAAAGCCCAAAGGGAAATAAGGGTGTTACCTTGACTCTACTTTTTATTTATTGGTGACTTTAAGTAGCAGTAGGACATATCTGGCATGGTTACAGATTTAGTAAATTCAGAATTGATAGTACCACCATCACCGACACCTCTGCCCAGAGGAGTCCTTATTTCTCCAGCTTTGATTTCTTTTTCTACTTTCTCCAAATGAGGTACAAGGACACAAGATGCTATAGTGTCTTCACTGTGCTTTTGATTACTGTAGGATCTACCCTCTTTGTTATAGTTCTCATGAACTACTCCCTGGTTCTAGTTTCCTCCTATATCAAAGCCAGATTCTTCCAGGGAGGTACCAGCTCTACTGCTGTGTCCTAATTTTAAGGCACCATTCTGTATCAAAAAGTTTCACAACTTGTGTTTTGTGTTATTGAAGAAATGTGGATGTATGCAGTATACCAAATATGACCTTTGCTGTACTGTTACACTGAACTATCAAACCATGAGAATCTTAAGGATAGCAGACCACACGAATGAAAGCAACCTGTTTCCTTGTCAGCTTGTAGCTGCACCTGCCTTATTCCCTGTCTAGCAGTCTTCATCCTCACGCTGAACTGTTTTATTCCTTGTGCTACCTTTTCCTCACATCTAAGCTGTTGCCGCGACCTTAAAAAAATAGGGCACGAATAAGGTTGAGTGGGTGTCGAGCGCTGGGTCATCAAGTATTCTCCAGCTTAGATGTAGTGGTGTTCCTGGTGGGCCACAACTTCCAAATGGTGGTTTTAAGTACCTAGCCATGCAGGCACTTCCTCACAGCCACTCAGCTGTGTCTTGAGATGAACCTGTTGGGTAGCAGCAATCAAAATTCACCCGGCAGCAATCAAAAAGGATTTATATCTAAATTATAGATTCAGTTCTAAAGCAGTCATTTTGATACTTTTTTTAAAAGCAGCAAAATCTTTTCTGGAATTATATCCAACTCCCCAAATATAAAAAGTACAAAATCAGATACCCTGGTTTCCCCCATTAGAATTAGGACTCTGCAATAACAGATTGGATACAGTAATTTAAAATATTCCATCTCTGCCTCACTTCCCCTATTGTCTAGGAGGAGCATTACCTTATATCAGAGTCATCCCATGATGCTGAAGCAATGATAAAAACTAATTTATTGAGCCTTTACTTTAGTATAGGCATAATGTCAGTTGCATTTTTTTAGTCATAACCTTGCAAGGTAGATGCTGTTATGACCCTTTTATTCTGATGGGAAACTAAGGCTTAAGCAAGCACTCTCGAGAGTGGTGAAGCTGTGATTCATCTCAGATTTGTCTCACCCTAGACCTCTACCTCTAACAGCTCTAGGTCCCACCTGTACAACACACACACACACACCTACACACAGTAGGTGCTCTGTAAAAACATATGTAACTTTACGTACGCTCAACATTATCTTCAGTTTTTACACATGAGGAAACTGAGGCGCCTGTAAGTTCAGACAGAACTGGGATTCAAACTTCCTATGTAATGCTGGCCTTAATCACATTCGTATCCACTATGCCATGCTGTCTCCACTTAACCTCTGAAGGTTCTCAAACTGTATTGCATTCAAGGTCTGCATGGCCTTCAGTTTGTTAAGATTTTCTTGTTAAAAGGGAATGGTGACATGCATTAGAATGCTGCCGAATTTTTCTGTTCATCATATAAAATTTCCGATATTACACTGCTCTATCTGTAACTTTTACATAGGCATGCTGTCCTCTTCGTAATGTATTAGAAGGACTATTTGTAAACTCAGATGGGAGTCCTTGAAAAGTAAAGGGTGACAGATAATGTTAGTCTCTAATGCCCACACAGGGAGCATTTAACAGGGAGTCGAGTTAAAACTCCGTCACCAGGTAAGTCCCTGGTGTCTCAGTGGTTAGGACTTAGCACTTCCAATGCAGGGGGCATGGGCTCAATCCCTGGTTGAGGAACAAAGATCCCCACAAGCCACATGGCAAAAAAAAAAAAAAAGAAAAAGTCAAACTGGGGCCCAGAATTATTCTGGGAAATAGCTTGGGCAGGTTTCCAGGAATAAAGCACAGTCAGAGGCTTTCTCTGCGGTCCCCACACCCATGTTGAGCCTGGGAGCCCTGATGCCACTGGGTAGCTTGCAGGACCTGGTTACAGTTTATAATGAGCCTGCCCACCTGGTTCTAAGAAGAAAGCTGGACTGAAGAGATAAGAGCTGCAGGCCTCCCGCCCTGTGTGGAGGTGGCTATTAAGGTCTGAGGGAGCTCTCTAGGCTCCCCGGAGAGAGAGAGCAGTTGGAAGAGACAAAGGCTGGGGAAGAGGGGAATAACCTTTGTTCTGCGGATGTCTTGGGAAGGAAACATTCACCTCCCTCTACCCTCTCCGGACCAAAACCAAGGGGAACTCCATTTATCCCAGATCATTGACCCATCTCATCCTACTGAGACTTAGAAAAAAATTAAACTATCAATCACCTTCCCGCAACACTCCACCAAGAAGAAAAGAAAAGAAAAGGGAGCTGGGTAGAGGGACAGTGCTGTTCTACCTTCTGTACCTTCTAGATTCTCACACATTGTATTCCTAATCTTTCCACATTTTAGAGATAATCTAGAGATAACTCAAGAAATAATCTGTTAGGAGCTAAAGTGTTCTGAGATTACATACATCTCTTTGGGTTTTCTAGGTGAATCTTCATTCTGTCACTCTTGTTGCATGCACTTAGAGGGTGAAGTGAATTTGAAGGGGAAAGATAAAGGCTCTAAGGATGTTTTCCTTTTTTTTAACCTCAGAAGTCAGGTTATCATCTTGGTGACAACACTCACTACTTTTTGACTTGGAATAATTTAACTTCTCTGGACTTTGGTTTTTTCATACCTATAGGAGGAATTATAGCAGGCTCTGATGATTTATAAGGTTATGAAAATTAAATGAGAAATTGTTAAACACTTTAAAAGCAATCCAGTACAGTACACATAGAAAATTGTTTTTGGAGTCCAACGTTTTGTTTGGTAGAAATTGAGCAATGGCCTGAAAGGAGAACCCCAGTGATCGAGCTGTTTCTCTTCTTATTACAGCTATCTCTGAAGGGCACAAATCAGAAAGCACCATGCCTCCTAATAAAGAGGCCAGCAGTCTTAATAGCTCCCCTGCGGGCCTCATCTGCCTCCCTCCAATCTCTGAGGAGCTACAGCTTGTGTGGACCCAAGCAGCCCAGACCAGTGAGCTGGACAGCAATGAACACTTGCTCCAAACCTTCAGCTACTTCCCCTATCCCAGTTTAGCAGACATTGCCCTTCTTTGCCTACGCTATGGGCTGCAGATGGAGAAAGTCAAGACTTGGTTCATGGCCCAGCGCCTTCGCTGTGGCATTAGCTGGTCATCTGAAGAAATTGAAGAGACCCGAGCCCGAGTAGTGTACCATCGGGACCAACTCCATTTCAAATCCCTTCTCTCTTTTACTCATCATGCAGGGCGGCCCCCAGAGGAAGTGCCTCCTTCTCCTGTGCCACCTCCGGAACAAGTTGGTCTTGGAATAGTGCCCCTGACTCTTAGTGATCCCACCCAGATGAAAGGATTGAAGGTAGAGCCTGAGGAGCCACTGAATCACCAGAAAGCAAAGGAGACCCTGATGGTACCTGGCAGTGGGGCATTCCCCCATCAATCGCAATTTTGGCAGGATCATCAATGCAGTGGCCTCTCCAAGGAGCAGGCAGGCAGGTGTCCCAACCAGTCACACAGCCTAGGTACTGCCTCCTGGAACCATACCACAGCTGTCCACCAGCCCCGTGCTCGGGATAAGCCCGAATCCATCTCATTACTTGCCAGTAGTTGTAAGAAGGAGTCAGCATCTAATGTCACTCCTCCTTCCTCTACCTCTTCTTCCTCTTTCCAGGGACTGGCTAATGGAGCTCCTGCCACCTCTAAGTCCCTCCAGCCACTGGGCTGTGCCCCACAACCACTGTCAACCAATGAACAGGCACTACCCCCACAGCTGGAGCCAGCCTGGCCCCAGGGGCTAAGGCATAACTCAGCATCAGGTAGGGTTGGCCCTGCAGAGTATCTTTCTCCAGACATGCAACGCCAGCGAAAGACCAAGCGCAAAACCAAAGAGCAGTTGGCTATCCTCAAATCATTTTTTCTACAGTGCCAATGGGCACGGCGTGAGGATTACCATAAATTAGAGCAGATCACTGGTTTACCTCGGCCTGAGATTATTCAGTGGTTTGGGGACACACGCTACGCCTTGAAGCATGGGCAACTAAAATGGTTTCGGGACAATGCAGTACCTGGTGCCCCTAGCTTCCAGGATCCAGCAATTCCCACACCACCACCTTCAACCCGCTCCTTGAATGAATGGGCTGAGACACCACCTCTGCCAAACCCCCCACCCCCACCGGATATACGACCCTTGGAGAGGTACTGGGCAACCCACCAACAGCTTCGGGAAAGTGATATCCCTCAACTGAGTCAGGCATCAAGGCTTAGCACCCAGCAGGTACTGGATTGGTTTGACTCTCGATTACCTGAGCCAGCTGAAGTGGTGGTCTGTCTAGATGAAGAGGAGGAAGAAGAGGAGGAGGAACTGCCAGAAGATGATGAAGAGGAGGAGGAGGAGGACGATGACGATGATGATGATGATGTGATCATCCAGGACTGAGTGGGAGGCTGGGGGAGGGGAGGTCTGTTACTAAAAGACAAACCAACTTACTAACTGTTTAAACAAAGAAACCACATTATTTTTTTTTAACTTACCTTGTGGCAAAGAACTGAAAAACTTTGTGTTCTTGAGGGTGGGGGACAGGGATAGAGTAAGGGTAGACCAGGGAGGATGACCATGGAGTACAAAACGAGGTGGGGATCAGACAGGCAGAAGTCTAGGCCTCCAGTCTCACTGAGGGGCTTGCTATGGGTCTGGGAAAAGGCTCTTGCTCTTTTCATATCCCTGTTCTTTCACCTTACTATTCTACAGAGAGGCTAGGCTTTGGCCCACAGCCATGGAGTTCTGTAAAGGAGGAGTAAAGTTTCTAATAGGACCCCAGTCCCAGCATTTTCCCCGAATATAAGGCTGCCTTGCACCTCATTTCTCTCTGAGCACAAGTTCATGCATAATGCAGCTAAGAATCTCAGTTATGTCCCAGTCAATCACAAATACTTCCTCTCCTCATACCAGCTTGACTTTCTGTGTTTTCCTGCTGCTTTTTGAATCTCACAGGGAGCAGAATGTTTTCATTTCTGATACTGGGACCACTATGCCTTGTACCTTTCCAAAAATCCCCATTCTGTTCACTGTTTGTCTCAGGGTAAATCTTCCCCCCGGAGCTTGTGAAAAAGTTTAATAATTGGGTGGAGAATAATTTAGACTGGATATTTATTGGAGGTGGGAATTAGGGGAGATGTCCTTTTAAAAAAGTAGAATTATAGATTACAGAGGGGTAGAGGAGAGGGAATGGTGTCTGCTGTTCGGGAGGACAGTGCAGATAGGTTCCAGGTTTGGTTTTACAAACCTGACACTCCCTCCTGCCTAGTTCGACAGAAACTGATTTTTTAATCTTTTTGGTGTTGGTCTGTGTCCAGAAAAGAGACTTTACCCCCTGTTTATAATATCTGTCTTGGGGACAGAAGTCCTTATGTTTTAGAGTGGTTTTCATCAGTTGGAGTCAGATATAAAGATATCAGTGGGTTAACCATCTAGAAATAAAAGAGTGGAAGCCCCAAATTGCTAGACTAATAATAAAAAGGCCAAAAATAAAATTGTTTCTCTCTCCACTTTGCCATTTCTCTGGTTTAAAGATTAATGGAACCAAATTCATCCACTTTCAGATTTAGTATACTTTTTATTTTCAAAGCAGCAGGATATACTGAGGTAAAGTAAATGAACAAAACTTGAAATAGATCAGTACCTATTACTAGGCAGATTGCTTTCCGCACCTGCTATAGCATAGGTTCTCTCTCAGAAGAGGGGGAGTCTAGAAATGCCTTTAAAAATAAGCTCAGTTTCAGAAAAGGTAATAGGATCCTATTCAGCTACAAAGTCATTCCTAAGACCTAATTTATCTCTAGCGGATGCTATCTTCAGTTTTCCAATATTTTCACTTAAGGTATACCTGCCTATGGTCCACCCATTTAATCCCTCATTTCTACCCCTTACTATCCAAAGAAGAATAAATGTTTGATCTCAGTGGTAGTGTTCTTTGCTTATCCCACCATTTGAGAGTTTATGACGTCAACAGAGTTACAGTAGCAATAAAAGGGCATCCTCTTTGTTTCATTATCTGTATACTTTAGTAGGGCTTCAAGCCTGTGTCTCCAACTGTTACGAAACAGAAAGAAAGGAAAATCAACATATTTAACAGTATCTAGGTACAGAGGAAACAATAGGGAAATAGAAAAATTATAATAGGCCAAGGAACAGAGTTACTGCTTGTTAACACTGACAATGGGAGAATATATACAAAGCTAAAAAGTGAAATCCATAAATAAAACATGGTTAATATTAACCCACACCCCCCCAATGATGCCAAGAATTGTTTTTATAGCCTTTGTTTCAAGTTGCAGGAAATAAGGGAGCTATCTGTATCCTGTGGGAGAGATAGTAAACATCTTCCTGAAGGACTGACCTGATCATTTTCATAGGAAGTAATACAGCGGGTATAGGGTAAAGATTGAGAGAAAGTATACAGTGAAACGAGCGTAGGCAGGGGTACATTTTCCAAGGGCATCACACCTAAGTGAGTATGAGATGCCTCTGTCCATACTTCAGCAGTATGCAGTATGCAGCAGCAGTATGCATAGGTGAGACCTTGAAGGTGGTCTATCTGGGAGTGTTCCATGCTTCTCTCCCTCTGGCTAATCCCATCTGCCTCTGTTGATAGAGATTCTGCAGCACAGGACAGGAACGCAGTTAAGGGCGTTTATAATAAAAAAGGGCAAGTAAGGCCCTTTTCAGTCATTATATGAAGTTTAGCATGACAGTAAACCATTGCTGTTGCTTCCCCAGTTTTTTCCATTGCAAGAAAACTTGTAAGACTTGATATATCCAGTGTGACAAAGGCTATGTCGCTACTTAGGAAACTGGAATGTTTCAGTTGGTTTATGGTGATAAGGCAGAATATTTCTAAAATCAAACCGGGGAAACCTGGAACATGACTACCATGTCCAGAGGCCATTACCAGGGAGGCAGAATTATGTCTCTGGGTAAGTGGTACTTTCTCCAATAACTCTTAATACAAAAACAGTAATATAATGAATTCACATGTACCCATCACCCAATTTCAAGTTAACTCATGGCTAATTTTCTTTGCTTTCTGCTCCCTCACACTGCCCTGCTCCATTAGATGAAGCTAAAGCAAAACTAGGACAATCATTTAACTTGCTATCCATAAATGTTTTAGTATGCATCTCCAAAAGATAGACTTATTTTTTTAAGATAGACTTTAAAAGAACAACCACAATAGCATCATGCCTACCAAAAAAAAAAACCCACTAAAAGCTCTTTAATCAAATGTCCACTAAATATTCAATTTTCCTCAACTGTCTCATAAATGGTTTTATACAGTGTACTTCGATCGAAATCCAAATGAACATTTACTTGCAGATGGTTTATATGTCTCAAGTCTTTTTTTCACCTGTGGGTTAATCCCTCCATTTACAAGGACCTTAGAGGGGCTTCTCTGGTGGGTCAGCAGTAAAGAATCTGCCTGCAATGCAGGAGCCACAGGAGACGTGGGTTCGATCCCTGGGTCAGGAAGATAGCCTAGAGGACGACATGGCAACCCACTCCAGTATTCCTGCCTTGGGAATCCAATGGACAGAGGAGCCTGGCAGGCTCTCAGTCCGTAGGGTCATAAAGAATCCAACACAACTGAAGCTACTTAGCATGCACACACACACAGGGATGTTATTTCCCCCAGTGTTGCCTTTTAAGGCTTAGACCCTAATTTCTTGCTGACAAAAATAAAGGGCATTTTGAAGTCTGAGAGCAAAATATTTACCTACCCTAGTAGGTCACCAGGAGCTTGGTCTAAATATTCTCAAAAACCCAAGACTTAAAAGTAAACTTAAAAGAGAGCTCCTTACAAACCTTTCTTCTTGTTCCCGTGCCCTTTTCCTCGTTTTCTGGATCAGAATCATAGTTTCATAAATTTACAAAACATTATTCTAGTTCTCCCTGGAGAAATGAAAATGGCTTTCCCTAGTTCATTCAGTATCTCTATCCAAAAGATATATTCCATTGAAAATCTTTATCTGTGAAACTTTGGGGAATGTTACTTGTGTTAGCATACTTATTAGGTTCACCGTGGCCAAGACCTCTCAGTTTAAAGCCTTGCAGTAAGGAATCCACCTGACAATGCTGGAGACAAAGGTTGGATCCCTGGCTCAGGAAGATCCCCTGGAGAAGGAAATGGCAACCCACTCCAGTGTTCTTACCTGGGAAATCCCATGGACAGAGGAGCCTGGCAGTCTACAGTTCATGGGGTTGCAAAGAGTCGAACATGACTTAGTGACTAAACAACAACTGTGTGACCTAATTTTTAAACCCCAAACCAGGAGGCTAATCTGACAGTAGATTAGAATCTTTGAAACTAAAACCACTCTGAAAAATTACCACACTTGAAATCCACCTCCCTCTTCACTGGTTACATTTTATCACCTTAACAAGACACCAGAATGAGGCATTTATTGTGCAGGCCTAACTGAGGTTTTCATGTGCGGAGAAGTTAGACTAGCTCACCTGTAGGACTGGTAGCTGGAAACCAGGAAGGCTCCCCAGTGTGGTTCTGTTCTGCCTCTGACCTTAAGGATGGAATGGGATGATGAAAGATAACTTCCTGGGGTATTTCCTCAGTATTGTTATTTATTGATCAGGTTAGATAAGTAGTTCTTAATCTGTAGTATACTGCTCAGAAGAGAAAAGGCTTTTAGCTAAGTGACTCAAGAGGTGACTTATAAGGTCCATTATTTTCCTTTGAGGATGGGGTATTGACATGGAGGTCTGAGATTTGAATTTAACTATGAAGAGAAAGACGTAAAGACAATATCAAGATTTTGGTGAGCTATAGAAGATGATAGACCCTTATCACAAGGACTGGTAGCAAAAGTATGTTGGAAAACATAAGGAGAAAAAAGATGCTGGTTTATCATTTTCATTGAGCACTGAGCTCCCAACAGTGTTCCAACATAGGGATCTCAAAAGCAACAGACAAAAAAAAAAAAAAAAAAAAGAACAGTTTAATATTACAGGCCAATCTTCTGGTTAAATATTACAGCAGACCTGTATAAGGGATAAGATAAGTGAAAATTAGGCACAATCCAAAGCCTGCCTTCACAATCCAAAGTGAAGGAAATGGTCTTAAAGAAAATTAAGGAGTACAACTTGAGACAATGCTTTTCCAGGGTCTAGGATAGCACGTAAAAAAAAACAATCTCAACCTCTTTTCACCTTGAAATCGTCATTTCAGTATATATGTCAATAGTTGAAGCGCCACTTCTTTAGGAATGTTAAATTAACTTACCTGAATTATTAGGGGTGAAGACTCTTGTGTGACCTGAATCCCCACTATTTAGAGACGGTCTGAAAGAAAAGACTCCCTGTCCAGAGGAGGCAGATGAAGCTCTAAAGAGGGGAAACAAGAGCATCAGCATAAAAAAGGAAAAGTTAAAGTAAAAAGCATGTGTAAAGGAAGAGCCTATACATTTAAGCCATAGAGGAAATAAATCCCCTGCTTGCAACTGAGAATACAATTAAATAATTTAGATGTGTATTAGACACAGTACTATTCAATCTTCACTTTTGTTTCCAAGGTTGATTATAAATTTCAGTAGTACAGGTAAATGGAGATAATAACTCCAGGGCTGCTGGCAGAATGTCAGTGGGAACACCTCAAGTGAAAGGAAACACAGTGTTACTTACCTATAAGATAGGCTGTGAGTAGAAGCTGGTGAAGGGGTTTCTGGAAAGCATAAAAATGAGTCTGTGAGATAATCCACGAACTGAGAAGAAATCCAGATATTTTGGGGGCCAGGGCAAAGGAACTGGGGATCAAAGATTTTCAGTATATATGTTAGGCTTTGGGGCTAAAGGTAAGTGAAAAAGCCCACAAATCACCTAGCAGTGGATCATTATGGAACTGTCTTTTCCCTTTCATGAGTTTGTAGGTCAGGATCATGAGCACACTGCCCTGATGTGCTCCAGTGTATCTGTGCCTTGATTTCCCCTCTAAGTTGAAGATTACCAGAAAGAATGTCTAAACACAATGGGTCGTTAAATTGGTGGCATCAGTAAAAATGGCAGAGTGAGGACCTCCACAGAGTCTCTCCATAAAAGGAATGAGAAATCTGGCAAAAATTGTCAGAGTCGACTTTTTTCAGAATTCTGGAAATTAACAAGGGGTTTTTAACAATCTGGGGAAAGTTTATTCCAGAAAAATAACTGAATGTGAGTAAGAACAGTGAGCTTTGTGACATTTTAACTTGCCCTAGTCCCACTTTTCCCTCTCCAGGTCAATGGAAGCATTGAAAACCAACAGTCTGGCTGTCATCATAGGGGATGGAATGGGGTTAGAACTCTTTCAAAGCCTCATCCCAGAAAACTCTCATTACTTCACCTGTCTTCACTTGCAAGGCTGCCTTTATTTGACCTGACTTGATGCCAAACTTATATGCAGAGTACATCATGAGAAACGCTGGACTGGAAGAAACAGAAGCTGGAATCAAGATCGCCGGGAGAAATATCAATAACCTCACATATGCAGATGACACCACCCTTATGGCAGAAAGTGAAGAGGAACTAAAAAGCCTGTTGATGAAAGTGAAAGAGGAGAGTGAAAAAGTTGGCTTAAAGCTCAACATTCAGAAAACGAAGATCATGGCATCCAGTCCCATCACTTCATGGGAAATAGATGGGGAAACAGTGTCAGACTTTATTTTTTGGGGCTCCAAAATCACTGCAGATGGTGATTACAGCCATGAAATTAAAAGATGCTTACTCTTTGGAAGAAAAGTTATGACCAACCTAGATAGCATATTCAAAAGCAGAGACATTACTTTGCCAACCTAAGGTCCGTCAGGCAAGGCTATGGTTTTTCCAGTGGTCATGTATGGATGTGAGAGTTGGACTGTGAAGAAGGCTGAGTGCCGAAGAATTGATGCTTTTGAACTGTGGTGTTGGAGAATACTCTTGAGAGTCCCTTGGACTACAAGGAGATCCAACCAGTCCATCCTAAAGGAGATCAGCCCTGGGATTTCTTTGGAGGGAATGATGCTAAAGCTGAAACTCCAGTACTTTGGCCACCTCATGCGAAGAGTTGACTCATTGGAAAAGACTCTGATGCTGGGAGGGATTGGGGGCAGGAGGAGAAGGGGACGACAGAGGATGAGATGGCTGGATGGCATCACTGACTCGATGGACGTGAGTCTGAGTGAACTCTGGGAGTTGGTGATGGACAGGGAGGCCTGGCGTGCTGCAATTCATGGGGTTGCAAAGAGTCGGACACGACTGAGTGACCGAACTGAACTGAACTGATGCCAAACTGGCATGCTGTAGTCCGTGAGGTCGTAAAGAGCTTATGACTTAGCAACTGAACCACAACAAAGTGCCAAACTTACCAGGACTTGGAGCTCAGAGTTCACCAAGTGTGAAAAGCCTTTTCCCCAGGAGTGTTTGTTGCAAACAATTAGAGGTATTTGTTTAGGCTGCCTGAGGTGACTATCAATTGGAACAAATAAAAGGCTAATCAAAAAGCATCAAAAAAAATGCTATGGAATGAGTTGTCTTCGGGGACTTTGAAAAGGAACAGGTTCTTGGGAATCGAGGCCGTGTGCACAGGGCTATATGCATGCTCAAGAAAGACCTAAAAAGACCCTAAGCTGTCATCTTGGGCTTACGCAGAGGTCACACAAGCAGAAAGGGAAGGCTATGGCACAGAAGTCAACTGCCTGAGTGTTGAAAGTGCACCTCAATATACAGTCCTTTAACACACACTGAGAGATTTATTGGTATCAGGTGTTTAAGGAAATCTCAGTCCAATCATTAGCTGACCACTAAGCTAACTGAAAAGAGACTTCAGTGGCCACATATGACAAAGAAAACAGATTTTATAGAATTAGTTTTAGAAAGTCACTAAACAAACAATGACAAACAACAATAACAAACTTTGGGAGGGGAGGAAGTATCTGATTTTTTAGGGTTGCCATGTTATATTATTTAGCTGTCTAGTTTTCAACAATTATAAGGCATGAAAGAAACAAGAAACTAGAACCTATATAAAGTAAAGGAAAAAAGCTGTAGAAACTGTTTTTGAGGAAGCCTAGATATTTTAGGCGGAGAAGCCAATGGCAACCTACTACTCCAGTACTCTTGCCTGGAGAATCCCAGGGATGGGGGAGCCTGGTGGGCTGCAGTCTATGGGGTCACACAGAGTCGGACACGACTGAAGTGACTTGGCAGCAGCAGATACATTAGGAGGGCATGGCAACCCATTCCAGTATTCTTGCCTGGAGAATCCCATGGACAGAGGAGGCTGGTGGGCTACAGTCCATAGGACTGCAAAGAGTTGGACACAACTTAAGTGACTTAGCATGAACACGCATGCATGCACAGATACATTAGACTTTTAAGAGAAAGCCTTTAAACGAACTATTTTAAACATATTCAGATAACCATGTTTAGAGCACTAAATGAAAGTATGACAATGGTCTCACCAAACAGAATACTAAGTAAATATAAATTCTGGAATTGATAAGTAAAGTTAACTAAAATGTAAACTGCCCTAGAGATATAAGCAAGCAGAAGAAAGAATCAGCAAATTTGAAGATAAATCAATTGAGATTATCCAGTTTGAGGAAGATAAATAAAAAGGACTGATGAATAATGAACAGAGCCTCAGAGAACTTGATGAAATACCATCAAGCATACCAGCACATACAAATGGGAATTCCAAAAGGAAAACAGAGAGGACAAGGGGCAGAGAAAATTATCCAAAGATATAAGGGCTGACAACTTCCCAAATTGATGAAAATATTAATCTATACATCCAAGAAGCTCAATAAATCTCAAAGATGATAAATCAAAGAGATCCATACCTGGATGCATCATAAACTGTTGAAAACTAAAGACCAAAAAAAATAAAAAAAAGAAAGAAAGAAAGAGGAACCTTGAAAGCAGCAAAAGAGAAGCCATTCATCACATGCTAGGGATTCTCAATAAACTGGCACTGATTCCTCCTCAGAAACCACGGAGGCCAGAACATAGGAGGATAACATATTCAAAATGCTAAATGAAACAATGTCAACCAAAAGTTTTAAATCCAGCAAAACTATCTTTCAAAAATGAAGGAGAAATTAAGATACTCCTTGATAATGGATAAAAGAACTAGACAAGTTCAGCAAGAAAACAGAAGATTTGAACAACATTATAAGGACTTTCCTGGTAGTCCAGTGGTCAAAAATCTGCTCACCAATGCAGGGGACACAAGTTTGATCCCTGGTCAGAGAACTAAGATCCCACATGCTGTGGGGCAGCTAAGCCCATGTGTTACAACTACAGAGCCTACACTCTGGAGCCCAAGTCACAACCAGAGAGAAACCACAATGAAAGATCCTGCATGCCACAACACAGCTAAGATCTGTTGCAGCCAAACAAATAAATATTTTTTAAAACACAACAACACTATATACCAACTAAATTAACAGACATCTACAGAACACTCCATCCAACAACAGCAGAATATACATTCTTTTCAAGTGTATCTGGAACATTCCCCAGGATACACAATGCTTTAGGCCATACAGTTAAATGGATCTAAATCATACAAAATATGTTGTCCAACAACAGTGAAATGAAATTAAAATAAAAAACAGGAGGAAATTTGGGATTAACAATTATATGGATAATCAACACTGCTAAATAACTAATGGGTCAAAGAAAAAAAAAATCACAGAAGTTAGAAAATACTTTGAGATGAACGGAAACAAAAACACAATATACTAAACCTTGAAAGATGCAGTGAAAGCAGTGCTCAGAGTGAAGCATAACTGTAATCATCTATATTAAAAAAGTAGATCTAAAGTCAACAATGAAACCTTCCACTTTAAGAAACAAGAAGAACTAAACTCAAAAGCAGAAGGAAAGAAAAAGATTAGAGCAGAAATAAATGAAATAGAGAAGAGAAAAATAACAGACAAAAATCAAGAAAACCAAAAGTTGGTTCTCTGAAATGATCAACAAAATCCACTGATCCTGGGGGGGTAATGGGAGGTATAAATTAGGAGGCTGGGACTGACATATACACACCACTATGTATGCCGCTGCTGTTGCTACTAAGTCACTTCAGTCATGTCCAACTCTGCATGACCCCATAGACGGCAGCCCACTAGGCTCCCCTGTCCCTGGGATTTTCAGGCAAGAACACTGGAGTGGGTTGCCATTTCCTTCTCCAATGCATGAAAGCAAAAAGTGAAAGTGAAGTCTTTCAGTTGTGTCCGACTCTTAGCGACCCCATGGACTGCAGCCCACCAGGCTTCTCTGTCCATGGATTTTCCTATGTATAGTTAGTTAAAATAGATTACCAACAACAACCTACTGTATAGCACAGGGAACTATATTCATATTATACAACATAACTATACTCATATTATACAATAACTTAAATGGAAAAGAATCTGAAATATATATACATATATTGCTGTACTGTAAACCTGAGACTTACATGATATTATAAATCAACTGTAGTTCAATAACAAATTTTTAAAACTTCCCTCTTAGAGTTGTTTAAAACACTTGACCCATCTTTATCCAGGTTGTCCAAGAAAAAAAGATAGCCTTAAATAACTAAAATCAGGAATAATAGGGAGTATTACTAACTTGAGAGAAATAAGCTAAAACACCTACTCTTCAAAAGGGTGAGTAAGAAAGAATCAGAGGATGACTGTTTGGTGAATTTCAAAAATGGCTATTTCAGGAAAAGATCTGTGAATTTAAAAATTGCCTCTTGGGAAAGAAAGGGAAATCCTCTCTGATAAGTATTCTCTATGGACTGACTAATGTCTTAAAAAACAGTAGTAAGAATACTAGTTCTAAGGGGAAAGAGACAAGAAATTAAGTTGGAATTTTGCAGAGTATTTCTTCTCTGCAATATTTTTATGTCTGATCACATGGACCACAGCCTTGTCTAACTCAATGAAACTAAGCCATGCTGTGTGGGACCACCCAAGACAGCTGGGTCATGGTGGAGAGGAGAGGTCTGACAGAATGTGGTCCACTGGAGAAGGGAATGGCAAACCACTTCAGTATTCTTGCCTTGAGAACTGCATGAACAGTATGAAAAGGCAAAAAGATAGGACACTGCAAGATGAACTCCCCAGGTCAGTAGGTGCCCAATATGCTACTAAAGATCAGTGTTGAAATAACTCCAGAAAGAATGAAGGGATGGAGCCAAAGTAAAAACAACACCTAGTTGTGGATGTGACTGATGATAGAAGCAAGGTTCGATGCTATAAAGAGCAATATTGCATAGGAACCTGGAATGTTAGGTCCATGAATCAAGGCAAATTGGAAGTGGTCAAACAGGAGATGGAAAGAGTGAACATTGACATTCTAGGAATCAGCGAACTAAAATGGACTGGAATGGGTGAATTTAACTCAGATGACCATTATATCTACTACTGTGGGAAGGAATCCCTTAGAAAAAATGGAGTAGCCATCATAGTCAACAAAAGAGTCCGAAATGCAGTACTTGGATGCAATCTCCGAAATGACAGAATGATCTCTGTTCATTTCCAAGGCAAACCATTCAATATCACGGTAATTGAAGTCTATGCCCCAACCAGTAACACTGAAGAAGCTGAAGTTGAACGGTTCTATGAAGACCTACAAGGCCTCTTATAACTAACACCCAAAAAAGATGTCCTTTTCATTATAAGGGACTGGAATGCAAAAGTAGGAAGTCAAGAAACACCTGGAGTAACAGGCAAAGTTGGCTTTGGAGTACAGAATGAAGCAGGGCAAAGGCTAATAGAGTTTTGCCAAGAGAACACACTGGTCATAGCAAACACCCTCTTTCAACAACACAAGAGAAGACTCTACACATGGACATCACCAGATGGTCAACACCGAAATCAGATTGATTATATTCTTTGCAGCCAAAGATGGAGAAGCTCTATACAGTCAGCAAAAACAAGACCGGGAGCTGACTGTAGCTCAGATCATGAACTCCTTATTGCCAAATTCAGACTTAAATTGAAGAAAGTGGGGAAAACCACTAGACCATTCAGGTCTGACCTAAATCAAATCCCTTATGATTATACAGTGGAAGTGAGAAATAGATTTAAGCGGCTAGGTCTGATAGACAGAGTGCCTGATGAACTATGGACGAAGGTTCGTGACATTGTACAGGAGACAGGGATCAAGACCATCCCAAAGAAAAAGAAATGCAAAAAAGCAAAATGGATGTCTGAGGAGGCCTTACAAATAGCTATGAAAAGAAGCAAAAAGCAAAGGAGAAAAGGAAAGATATACCCATTTGAATGCAGAGTTCCAGAGAATAGCAAGGAGAGATAAGAAAGCCTTCCTCAGCAATCAGTGAAAAGAAATAGAGGAAAACAATAGAATGGGAAAGACTAGAGATCTCTTCAATAAAATTAGAGATACCAAGGGAACGTTTCATGCAAAGATGGGCTCGATAAAGGACAGAAATGGTCTGGACCTAACAGAAGCAGAAGATATTAAGAAGAGGTGGTAAGAATACACGGAAGAACTGCACAAAAAAGATCATCACAACCCAGATAATCACGATGGTGTGATCACTCACCTAGAGCCAGACATCCTGGAATGTGAAGTCAAGTGGGCCTTAGGAAGCATCACTATGAACAAAGCTAGTGGAGGTGATGGAATTTCAGTTGAGCTGTTTCAAATCCTAAAAGATGATGCTGGGAAAGTGCTGCACTCAATATGCCAGCAAATTTGGAAAACTCAGCAGTGGCCACAGGACTGGAGAAGGTGTTTTCATTCCAATCTCAAAGAAAGGCAATGCCAAAGAATACTCAAACTACCACACAATTGCACTCATCTCACAGGCTAGTAAAGTAATGCTCAAAATTCTCCAAGCCAGGCTTCAGCAATATGTGAACCATGAACTCCCTGATGTTCAAGCTGGTTTTAGAAAAGGCAGAGGAACCAGAGATCAAATTACTAACATCTGCTGGATCATTGAAACAGCAAGAGAGTTCCAGAAAAATATCTATTTCCGCTTTATTGACTATGCCAAAGCCTTTGACTCTGTGGATCACAATAAACTGTGGAAAATTCTGAAAGAGATGGGAATACCAAACCACCTGACCTGCCTCTTGAGAAACCTGTATGCAGGTCAGGAAGCAACAGTTAGAACTGGACATGGAACAGCAGACTGGTTCCAAATAGGAAAAGGAGTATGTCAAGGCTGTATATTGTCACCCTGCTTATTTAACTTATATGCAGAGTATATTATGAGAAACGCTGGGCTGGAAGAAGCACAGGCTGGAATCAAGATTGCTCGGAAAAATATCAATAACCTCAGATATGCAGATGACACCACCCTTATGGCAGAAAGTGAAGAACTAAAGAGCCTCTTGATGAAAGTGAAAGAGGAGAGTGAAAAAGTTGGCTTAAAGCTCAACATTCAGAAAACTAAGATCATGGTATTAAGTCCCGTCACTTCATGGCAAATAGATGAGGAAACAGTGGAAACAGTGGCTGACTTTTATTTTGGGGGGGCTCCAAAATCACTGCAGATGGTGATTGTAGCCATGAAATTAAAAAACACTTACTCCTTGGAAGGGAAGTTATGACCAACCTAGACAGCATATTAAAAAGCAGAGACATAGTCTAGTCAAGGCTATGGTTTTTCCAGTAGTCATGTATAGATGTGAGAGTTGGACTATAAGGAAAGCTGAGTGCCAAAGAATTGATGCTTTTGAACTATGGTGTTGGAGAAGACTCTTGAGAGTCCCTTGGACTGCAAGGAGATCCAACCAGTCCATTGTAAGGGATATCAGTCCTGGGTGTTCATTGGAAGGACTGATGTTAAAGCTGAAACTCCAGTACTTTGGCCACCTGATGTGAAGAGCTGACTCATTGGAAAAGACCCTGATGCTGGGAAAGATTGAGGGCAGGAGGAGAAGGGGACAACAGAGGATGAGATGGTTGGATGGCATCACCAACTCAATGGACATGTGTTTGGGTAGACTCCGGGAGTTGGTGATGGACAGGGAGGCCTGGCATGCTGCTGTTCATGGAGTCTCAAAGAGTCGGATATGACTGAGCAACTGAACTGAACTGAACTGAAGAAGCCAGATACTCTTCAGGCTAACATAATTGACATCTAGTTAATCTTCTTTTAGATCTAACTTCTACTGCCATCTTGTGGCAATTAAAAACCCAAGTCAATTACTCCAAAGTTCAATCTCCTGACCAGAGGGTTTCAAAGACTTTCTATTGCTCAAGTTTCAATTTTCTCCCTATCAGTTTGAGAACAGAAATATTTATTATTCAAAATTAATGTCTGGATACCTGGGATCACTGTTCAGAGAAAAAGGAAGTAAAATGGCATTATATTATGCACAAAAAAAACAAAATCTGCTGGTAGTTTTACAGAATATGTTGGTCTCTGGAAACTTTTTTCTCCCCCTCTTACCAGTAAAGGAATCCCTCGGAGTGCTCCTTCCCTGAAGACCTCTGGCTCCCTGAGAGACAAATAACAGTAAATATATTCTGATTCTCTGGCTTCCATATTTCATGCTATATATACATTGAAGAATATGTTGTTCTCCCAGAGTGGGTACACAAGTCCAAGAAAGACCCACATTTTAATCTTTCCAAAATGAACATGGACATTGTTAATGTGGTCCACTATTTTCACCTCTATTCATTCCAAGCTATGAATTAGGTCCGCTTCTAATATCAGGTCTGCATTGCCAAAAGAGAGATAATTCATGCCAAAACCAATAAGTTTAATATTCTTGCTTTAATCTTGGCTTTCATTTAGCATTAGAAATCTCAGTCTGGAAAGACAATGTAAATATTACTTACTTGTCCCAAGTCACTAAAGCCAGCCATTCTATAAGGGGTAGACTCCACTGAGGAGGACCGACTATATGAAGTGAAACAAAGACGAAAAGCAAACAAACCTGGTATTAAACTTTTATAGACGTAAAGTCTCCTCAGTCCCTATCTCAGCCACATCTTCCATCTTCTGCCAACAGTTTTAATGTTTCTGTGTAGCTTTCTACTCACCTGACCACTTGGCTACTATGCTGAGAAATGGGTCGTGGAGTAACTAAAAGGGAATAAAACAGAGGATGAAAAGTTGCCATTAATGGTGTGCCCTGTTTTGCCTAGCCTGTCCGTTGCAAGTTAGTATCTGCGAGTTTGGCCTTTCCATATCATACATAAGAACAGGAAAATCACATTATACTTTCTGAGAGGAAATAATCTTCCTTATGGTTTATAGTTTATGGAAAAGGATATTTATTTATCTCACGCTTATATTTGGGCAAAACATGGTCTCTACCTGACTGAGATGGAGAAGTGATGCCCACTGGTCGAGGTGTGTTTAACCTGCAAGGAAGAAAAAAAACAAAAGCAGTTCTAATCCCTGTAAGCAGAACTTGGTGCCACCTTAGAGGATCAATCACACCATTTATTTATAAAAATAATAGCCTCCTCTCTGAGCACAGTAGAAGCAAGTTTTCCATATGGGTCTCCTTGGCTCTCCAATTCCCTAAATGAAATCTTCTCCACTTCTCTACTCCCAGTAATAGAAGTCCTTTCATCCTTCCCTTAGTGCCTTACCAGATACTCTCAACTTTACGTATATCTATCCACCCATTTACACATCCACCATTCCCTCACTCCCTCCATCCCATCTTCCATCTATCCACAAGCATTTATTTAGTGCTCATGTATCTTAGACCCTGAGGTTACAAAAATAACTAGCACGTGGTTTCTATTTTTGAGAGGCTTACTGGGAGAGACAATAAAAAAGCAACGTTAAATGTTATAATGTGTGTATTAGAAGTACAGAGTATGTAAAACATTAGACTTTAGCTTCTGTGAGTCAACGGCTATGTTTTCTTAATCCATCAATACAGAGCTGATATTAAAAATCTTTAACGATTGGTAGGGTACAGACATTTATAATTAGAAAAATTGGTGATGTACACCCAACACCTAACACAGTACATCACAAACAATAGGCAATTAATGAATATTTACTGAATAAATGAATAATAGAACATCTAACTCTGCCTAATAGTCTTGACAGAGGAAATGACACATGAGTTGAATTTTGAAGGATGAGTAGAATTTCATAAGATGACAGTTAAGGGTGAGCACTGCATTCAAGATTTTACATCAGTGCTTTTCAGTGAGTAACTCTTTCATGGAGAAGTGAAAGATAAATTCATAAACCATTTCCTCCATCTCAGAGCCCACATAAGAGTTAGAGCCAAGTGTCAAGAAAGGATAGATACTTTCAAAGAGGGAAGCTATGGCGCCTGATAAAACTGACCTGCTTCCTTGGTACCAACTTGGAGATTCCTGTAGGTGAAAAAAATGGGGGTGAAGGAAGCTTTAGCTCAAGAGTCCCCATCAATGGATCTTACTTGTCAGATAACTAAGCTGCAATGTCTTCTAGTTGTGGTTACTAAGATTTCCAATAGAAGAAAACAGCTGCAGTGTTTCCTTAAAAACACTTAGCTTTGGGAGAAGAAAATTTTAGTCTCTCTTCACAAAAACACATTGGGAATCCTGAAGACTGATATACATGGGGAAATATAGAGACTCTATGGAGAGAGAAAGGAAAATATAAGAGTAAGATCAAAAGGAACGTTATACAAACACAAAAAACAATCTTGGGAAGAGAGAAATGTCTAGGAAATAGAGTTTGATGGAAAAGAAGGGTCCTGAGGTGCCTTGGGATTCTTAAAGAGAAATTTTAAGTTACAACAGATAACTCTTCTGTAAAAGAGCTTCCCCATGTGCCACGTCATGATTCACTGATGTTCGAGAATGGGTTGCTGCTGCTGCTAAGTCGCTTCAGTTGTGTCCGACTCTGTGCGACCCCATAGACGGCAGCCCACCAGGCTCCCCCGTCCCTGGGATTCTCCAGGCAAGAATACTGGAGTGGGTTGCCATTTCCTTCTTCAGTGCATGAAAGTGAAAAGTGAAAGTGAAGTCGCTCAGTCATGTCCAACTCCCAGTGACCCCATGGACTGCAGCCTACCAGGCTCCTCCATCCATGGGATTTTCCAGGCAAGAGTACTGGAGAGGGTTGCCATTGCCTTCTCCTCGAGAATGGGTTACCACTGTGCTAAATTTTGTCCTCTCATCCCTTCAAGGTCTTCTGTGGCCTTATCCATTTACTACAGTATGTTTATTTTACAAACATTATCAATTAATTCCTGCCATGGAAAACTATTCTATTCAGTCAGCTAGACAGATGGGCAAAATAGAGGAGAAAATAATAGCATGGAAAATCTATTTTATTCACCTTCACAATGGCTTGAAATTTCTTCAGTTCTCCATTCTCTTTCCTTAAGACTGACAGCTCTCTAGGCAAAAGATGGAAACGGTGAGCTTCAGCAGGTCAGTGGGATAAAAAAAATTTGATTTTTATTATTATCAAATCTAGTTAATGCTTCCAGAGAGATGTTTGCCACTATACAAGATAATTCTGACAAAGACCTAGTGATTCAGGTCAGCAACGGCAGGGTTTTGGTGGTGAGAAGAATCAGGTGGAGAAAATAAGCATCAGTTGGTATGGTTTCAGAGGCTTTTACACAGAATTGCATCTCTTCTGCACGTGCACCCCTGGCCTGAAGATGTCTGAACATTTCTGTCAGGGATTCCATCTTTTAGCTTAAGACTTCCAAAACACATCCTCCTACAGGTAACATTTTAAATGCTATCTCCCATCATTATTACTGTGAAAAAGCCATGTCTGATTTCTCTGAAGAAGCAGTTTTTGACAGATGGAAGTAAAAGAGGAAAGCTATAAAGTAAAGAGGGAAGAAAGAGAATAAGGAAATGGAGAGTGAGGGAACAAAATTCTGTACTGAACTTATCCGAGACAAACATAAACACACATGAAGCAATGTTCAGGCTTTGGAACCATAAAGATATAAAGGCTCTAGCTTCTCTGGAAAGGGCTCCTGGACGATCTGATTTGTCACTTACTTGTCCTGGTTGGTCAGTGTTTGCTGTGACTCCTGCATGGCTGCTTCTAACTTAGTAATTCTGTGCTTATAAAAGGCGATGAGGAGATCTGTTTGTTTCTTCTGGAAACTCCACACCTACTAGGGGAAAACAGGCCTTTGACATACAACCCCATAACTCCTTTCCCCTTACTTCCAGTAACAAACAGAAATTCTTCAATTCATACTCTATTACTGATTGTTTTCTTCTGGAGCATCTGACCTAATTCGCGATTCCCCAAAACTAGGGAAAGCCAAAGCTTTACATTTCCAGAATAACACCTTCCTAATATCTTAATGAGAATACTGACACAGATAAGCCCTTTTAAAATATAACCATTCATCATGAGCAAGAAGGGTGACAACCAACAACAAAAAAAGTTTCCAAGTTTAGAATTGGTTTAGAATTGGTTCTGACCTTACTTGTTTACAATTACTTTGGACTCAGCTTCCACATTCCTAGATACTGCAGAGCACTGGTAACCAATTTATTTTCCCTAAGATACACAGAGATACTTCCAGGCTGTTTATACTGCTACAGTAGAGGGCAAAGAGACACAGACGGAGATGACTTTTCCTGAATATTATTTCTGGGCATGGGCAAATAATTTTATCTTTTGTTTTCATTCACCATTTGATGTACTGATGTGCCCATCATGGGATTACTGAATCAGATCAAAAGTTAATATTTAGAAAGCGTTTTAGCTTTGTCAGGCTGTACTTTTGAATACACAGCAGTATTTATGTCTCATCTGTTTCCTACCTATTCAAGCCATAAACCCTTTGTCTGAGGTCCTTCCTAGATCTGGTACTTTTGCCATAAACTTTTCATTCTCGTCTAATTTGCAAGTTGCTTTTGCCACCTTACTAAAGAATTCTACTTCCGAATCTATACAGTCTCCAGACTCTTAATTTTCTACTCAAAAACAAACTAATTCTATATAGACAAGAACTCACTGTAGTCTATTTTTTAAATTGTTCTTATTTCCAATAAAAGTAAAAACATATTCAGTTTAGAAAATTTGAACAATGCAGAAGCAGAAAAAGAGGCACTCACTCCTGAGAGTTATCTAAAATGGCAAAGGATTAGGAAGAAATGGATATTACAGGTAGATATAATATATAGCCAAAAGACAGTACCCCAAACATCCTAACCTACTCTTGGGATCAGTTTGTGATAAAATTGTTAGTATCAGGCTGGGGCCAAGAAAGCCCAGATCTTTCCCTAGGTGGGTTACTCCTCTACTAGTCCTGTGTAGAGGGGGAACAGACCCTCCCCTACTGTGGAATTCCAGGGAACAAGACTAGACTATTGGAGGAACCTTTTGCCTAGGGCTAAGTAGGCCTGCTTCACATACTTACCCCAAAAAACTAACACCCAAACCTCAGATCTGACCATTCTAAGAGGAAGAAAGATCAATCAGTAAACAACCATCAGCAAAAAGAATTAGAGAAAAAAACAAGTGATTTTTCCCAAAGCTAGAGTACAAATGTTTGATCTATTTCAAATATATCTACTAAAGGAGATTCTAAACTCAGTAATGAATCTCAGTATTTTACAAATCTCAAATGTGAGCAAATTCATTATTCTGTCTCATTCAAATCCTTCAGCCTCATAAAAAGGTTATAGATTCTTTAGGACAAGTTTTGCCTACTTGTTTTTAGTTGGGATAATTTTATTCATATAATAACAGAGCAGATAGTAACAAAAGTAGTTCTGTTGAAAACATTAAACATTGTATAATGCCAAGTGTTAAATATTGTTTATTTCATTGGAACAATGCATGGAACTACCTACTTTAATACTCAGACTCCTTTCCTGTATCTTCATATTAGGACCAGGTAAAGGCATCATGCTCTTCATGCTCTGGATTCCCACTCCTTTTAGAATTGATAACATGGGACATAATTTTTATTTTGTTTACTGTAGAGTATTTTTAAAATTTCAGTTCTGAATTAGATGCAGTTAATGCCAAGAGGCTGGAAAAAGTAAGGAAGAAACCACTGAAAGATACTGAGAGAGTCACCATACAGAAGTAAAGGGGAGCTCAATGGTTTCTTAAGATAAGACATATGATCCAATGTGGGTATGCATATTATTGCCTTAATTGAAAAGGGGGTTTTCATCTCATAAAATATATTTTGGAAATGAATATTAGCTTGATCAGCTTTTTTTCTGTGTGTGTGCTAAAGAATGGTTTTCCTAATTTTTACTTTTAAATGTCATTTTTTTTAGTTGAAGATTTATATTCCCATGTAATTTTAATGCTTTGAATATTTGTAGAAGAGTTGCTAAGTTTAAAAAATTTACTTTAAAAGCATTGGTAGGGCCTTCCCTGCTGATCCAGTGGCTAAGACTTCACGTTTCCAATGCAAGGGGCCCAGGTTCAATCCCCAGTGAGGGAACTAGATTTCACATGCCACAACTGAGTTTGCATGTCACAGCGAAGATCAAAGATCCAAAGAGCCACAACTAAGACTGGGCTGAGCCAAATAAAGAAATTTAGCTCAGCTGGTAAAGAATCCACCTGCAATGTGGGAGACCCTGGTTCGATTCCTGGGTTGAGAAGATCTGCTGGAGAAGGGATAGGCTACCCACTCCAGTATTCTTGGGCTTCCCTGCTGACTCAGCTGGTAAAGAATTTGCCCGTAATGCAGGAGACCCGGGTTCGAACCCTGAGTTGGGAAGATCCCCTAGAGAAGGGAGTGGCTACCCACTCCAATATTTTGGCAAGGAGAATCCCATGGACTATGTAGTCCATGGGGTTGCAAAGGATCAAACATGACTGAGCAACTTTCACTTTCATATTTTAAAAAATTGGTAAATTCACTATCTCTCTTAGGTACTCAAAATTTATTAGTTTCCTTTATCTATCTTTGGTGAAATTGACTCCTTTGTTCCTTAATATCTACAGGTCTTAGCTGTTGTTTTTGTTGTTGTTGTTTTTTGGCCATGCCATGTGGCATGTTAGACCATAGTTCCCCCTGCAGTATAAGCTCAGAATCTTAACCAACAGACCACCAGGGAATTCCCATAATTTTGAATTATATCTTAAGGTAATCATATAGTTGAGAAATGTAAATTTCTCCTTTCCAAGTATTCAGCTAAAAACAATGAGAAGACAGAATTAAAATATCAGCATCTTGCAACTCAGTGAACTAATGGATCAATGTGAAAGTTCATCAATTTCTACCATCACACAAAATGAGAAACAGAAAATCATTACATACCTCTCGGTAGAACACAGCACTGTTGTAAGTAGTCTTGTCTCATCCCCTCCCCTCAACTTAAATGATTCTGATTAAGCCTAAATAACTATTAACTTAGAGAAAATATAGAGCATAAACAAGCATATTAAATGACTCCAGGCAGATACAGTGTGCAAAATCCATGCTATGAACAGCCTTACCACACAAAAGACCATTTTCTTCAACAATAGTAAAGAAGAAAGGAGAGGAAACTTACAGTTTAAAATAACCTTAAGAGACAAAATAGTCAACTCAGTTATATAGAATTTATTGAAACCAATTAAAAGTTTTAAAATAATTATAAGACACTGAGGTAAACTTCCAAACTCATTCTATGAGGCCACCATCACCCTAATACCAAAACCTGACAAAGATGCCACAAGAAAAGAAAACTACACGCCAATATCACTGATGAACATAGATGCAAAAATCCTTAACAAAATTCTAGCAAACAGAATCCAACAACATATTAAAAAGATCATACATCATGACCAAGTGGGCTTTATCCCAGAGATGCAAGGATTCTTCAATATCCACAAATCAATCAATGTGATACACCACACTAACAAACTGAAAAATAAAAACCATATGGTTATCTCAATAGATGCAGAGAAAACCTTTGACAAAATTCAACATCCATTTATGATAAAAACTCTCCAGAAAGCAGGAATAGAAGGAACATACTTCAACATAATAAAAGCTATATATGACAAACCCACAGCAAACATGATCCTCAATGGTGAAAAATTGAAAGCATTTCCCCTAAAGTAAAAAACAAGACAAGGGTGCCCACTCTCACCACTACTATTCAACATAGTTTTGCAAGTTTTGGCCACAGCAATCAGAGCAGAAAAAGAAATCAAAGGAATCCAGATTGGAAAAGAAGAAGTAAAATTCTCACTGTTTGCAGATGACATGATCCTCTACATAGAAAACCCTAAAGACTCCACCAGAAAAGTACTAGAGCTAATCAATGAATATAGTAAAGTTGCAGGATATAAAATCAACACACAGAAATCCCTTGCATTCCTATACACTAACAATGAGAAAACAGAAAGAGAAATTAAGGAAACAATTCCATTCACCATTTCAACAAAAATAATAAAATACTTAGGAATATATCTACCTAAAGATATATACTTCCCTGGTGGCTTAGACGGTAAAGCGTCTGTCTACAATGCGGGAGACCTGGGTTCAATCCCTGGGTCGGGAAGATCCCCTGGAGAAGGAAATGGCAATCCACTGCAGTACTATTGCTTGGAAAATCCCATGGACAGAGGAGCATGGTAGGCTACAGTCCATGGGGTCGCAAAGAGTTGGACACGACTGAGCGACTTCACACACACAAAGAAACAAAAGACCTATATATAGAAAACTATAAAACACTGAGCAAATTCCACAAAAAGAAAAAAAAAAATTAAAAAAAAAAAAACAACACTGGTGAAAGAAATCAAAGAGGACACAAACAGATGGAGAAATAGAACATGTTCATGGATTGGAAGAATCAATATAGTGAAAATGAGTATACTACCCAAAGCAATCTATAGATTCAATGCACTCCCTATCAAGCTACCAATGGTATTTTTCAGAAAACTAGAACAAATAATTTCACAATTTGTATGGAAATACAAAAAACCTCGAATAGCCAAAGCAATCTTGAGAAAGAAGAATGGAACTGGAGGAATCAACCTGCCTGACTTCAGGCTCTACTACAAAGCAACAGTCATCAAGACAGTATGGTACTGGCCCAAAGACAGAAATATAGATCAATGGAACAAAAGAGAAAGCCCAGAGATAAATCCACACACCTATGGACACCTTATCTTTGACAAAGGAGGCAAGAATATACAATTGAGAAAAGACAATCTCTTTAACAAGTGGTGCTGGGAAAACTGGTCAGCCACTTGTAAAAGAATGAAACTAGATCACTTTCTAATACCATACACAAAAATAAACTTAAAATGGATTAAAGATCTAAACGTAAGACCGGAAACTATAAAACTCCCAGAGGAAAACATAGGCAAAACACTCTCCGACATAAACCACAGCAAGATCCTCTATGACCCACCTCCCAGAATATTGGAAATAAAAGCAAAAATAAACAAATGGGACCTAATTAAAATTAAAAGCTTCGGTACAACAAAGGAAACTATAAGCAAGTTGAAAAGACAGCTTTCAGAATGGAATAAAATAATAGCAAACGAAGCAATGGACAAATAATTAATCTCAAAAATATACAAGCAACTCCTGCAGCTCAATTCCAGAAAAATAAATGACCCAATCAAACAGTGGGCAAAAGAACTGAACAGACATTTCTCCAAAGAAGACATACAGATGGCTAACAAACATATGAAAAGATGTTCAATTTCACTCATTATCAGAGAAATGCAAATCAAAACCACAATGAGGTACCATTTCATGCCAATCAGAATGGCTGCTATCAAGTCTACAAGCAATAAATGCTGGAGAGGGTGTGGAGAAAAGGGAACCCTCTTACACTGTTGGTGGGAATGCAAACTAGTACAGCCACTGTGGAGAACGGTGTGGAGATTCCTTAAAAAACTGGAAATAGAACTACCATATGACCCAGCAATCCCACTGCTGGGCATACACACCAAGGAAACCAGAATTGAAAAAGACACAGGTACCCCAGTGTTCATTGCAGCACTGTTTATAATAGCCAGGACATGGAAGCAACCTAGATGTCCAATCAGCAGACGAATGGATAAGAAAGCTGTGGTACATATACACAATGGAGTATTACTCAGCCATTAAAAAGAATACATTTGAATCAGTTCTAATGAGGTGGATGAAACTGGAGCCTATTATACAGAGTGAAATAACCAGAAAGAAAAAAAAATAATACAGTATACTAACACATATATATGGAATTTAGAAAGATGGTAACGATAACCCTATATGCAAGACAGCAAAAGAGACACAGATGTATAGAACAGTCTTTTGGACTCTGTGGGAGAGGGCAAGGGTGGGATAATTTGGGAGAATGGCATTAAAACATGTATATTATATGTGAAACAAATCGCCAGTCCAGGTTTGATGCATGATACAGGGTCCTCGGGGCTGGTGCACTGGGATGACCCAGAGGGATGGGATGGGGAGGGAGATGGGAGGGGGGTTCAGGATGGGGAACACATGTACACCCGTGGCAGATTCATGTCAATGTATGGCAAAACCAATACAATATTATAAAGTAAAAAATAAATAAATAAATAAAACTGGAAAAAATAATAATTATGAGACACTGAGGAAACTGAATATTAACTGATTAATGGATATTAGGAAATTATTTTATCATGACGTGGTTATATTTAAGAAAAGAGTACCTATCTTTTAGAGACAAGCTCTGAAATATTTACAAATTGAAATGATATGATATCTGATTTTGGCTTCAAAATAATCTAGATGGGGTGGCAGGAAATGGGGTGGTCCAGAAAAAGGAAGACTGGCCATGAGCTAAGAATTGGTGAAGCAGGGTGATGGATACAAGGAACAGGAAATACTAAGAGGGATAATATCAACTCTTGTACTTTTGTAGCTTTTCACCATATTGTACAAGAGACATTCAGAAGTATGAATCAATAACTAAAACAAAAGGTGATATGAAAAACAGAAGTATGTATAAAGTATAGAAATAATAATTAAGAGGTGATTTTAGTGTGGAAGTCAAGCGTTCCAGGCACAGAGATACAAAACTGTTATACACAACATGGTGTATAAAAGAACTGCAAAGAACTAAACCTACCCTATAGGTTAGGTAATAAATAACCTACATAAGAACTTATGTGGTACATAAAATGTTAAGTGGTAGCTGTGGATGACATTGGAGAGAGAAGATTTGGAGGAACCAGATCTTAAGGGAACTAGGTGTCACTCTGAAGAGTCGGAAACAGGTGATAGGAAACCATCAAAGGGTTTTGAAAAGGCAGTTACATGTTCAGATTTGTAACTACAAGAGTAATTATGATGCTCAAAGAAATTTGTGCAAAAAAATTTTTTTTCTAAATGTTTCCTTATCAAAAGCAGGGGACTTCCCTGGTAGTCAAGTGGTTAAGACTCCATGCTTCCATTTCAAGGGGCATGAGCTCCATCCCTGGTTGATGAACTAAGATTCCACAGGCTGTGCAGCGCGGTCAGAAAGTGTTGGGTTGAACAGTTTGTAATCAAAGCAATATTATCTCTTACATTGGGGCTTAAGTTCTTCAACCTGCTCAGTAGTGACAAAGAACTCAACTATACTGTTTCAGAAGTCTTATATAGTGACAGATAAACTCTTTCTTTTCAGGTAAAATAATCTTCGACTAAACAAAATCTTTCTTCAAAGGCATCATTGATTATCTCAGTTGTTCAATGTTTAAATTCAAGTGAGGGATGGAAAACTGGTCTGGTCTATTGATGAGATCGGGTCTTGACTTGATTTTATTCAAACGACTTGTATGGTAGTTATTTATGTATGTTAGCAAAACATATGACTTCAAAGTCAGGCAACTATCGATCAGATCTTTTTTGTATAGTTCTTTTGTGTATTGTTGCCACCTCCTTTTAACATCTTTTTCTGTTGGGTCCATACCATTTCTGTCCTTTATTGTGCCCATCTTTGCATGAAATGTTCCCTTGATATCTCTAGTTTTCTTGAAGAGATCTCTGTCTTTCCCATTCTATTGTTTTTCTCTATTTCTTTGCATTGATCACTGAGGAAGGCTTTCTTACCTCTCCTTGCTATTCTTTGGAACTCTGCATTCAAATGAGTATATCTTTCCTTTCCTCCTTTGCCTTTTGCTAGAATATGGTCCTGCCCATTTGTTTACAGACTGCCTATGGCTGCTTCTATGCTATAACAGCAGAGTTGAGTAGCTGCAAAAGAGACTGCATGGCCTGCAAAGCCTAAATAATTACTGACCTTTCAAGAAATATTTGTCTATCCAAACACTAAAATAATAAGTCTTTTTCTGTATTTTCATTTATGCCTTTTGCTCTGAATTTGTCTTTCTTTGTGAATTTACATCTTTTCCTCTTCTTCTCTCAATATCTTCTCTCTCTTTATTTCCTGTTTTACTGATACCCCATCTTATCTGTTCTTCCTATTTGAATTTACTTGATGAACATGAGTTTGAGTGAACTCCGGGAGTTGGTGATGGACAGGTAGGCCTGGCGTGCTGCGATTCATGGGGTTGCAAAGAGTCGGACAAGACTGAGCGACTGAACTGAACTGAACTGACTGAATGAACATTTATTTTCTTTTTTTTTTTAATAATCTGTATTTAATTTTGACTGTGCTGGGTCTTCCTTGTTGCAAAGGCTTTTCTCTAGTTGCAGCCAGTGGTGGCTACTCTGTAGGTGCAAAGAGCAGGCTTCAGTAGTTGTGGCTCAGTAGTTGTGGTTCCCAGGCTCTAGAACAAAAGCTCAATGGTTGTGGCGCACAGGCTTAGTTGCTCCTCAGCATGTGGGATGTTCCTGGACCAGGGATTGAACCCAAGTCTCCTTCATTGGCAGGCAGATTCTTTACCACTGAGCCACCAGGGAAGCCCTATTTTATTTCTTAATTTTAGAGTGGAAAGCGCCCAACAAAATGGAAGAAAATGTTTGCAAATAGTATATCTGGATAAGGACTTGTACCTAGAATATATAAAGAACTCTTACAACTAATAGTAAAAAGACAATCTTTAAAAAAAATGGGCAAGGGCAAAGTATCTGAATAGACATCACTTTAAAGATGACAAATAAACAGCCAATAAATACACAAGAAGATGCTCAACATCATTAATCATCAGTTCAGTCAGTCAGTTCAGTCGCTCAGTTGTGTCCGACTCTTTGCGACCCCATGAATCACACATCAGGCCTCCCTGTCCATCACCAACTCCCAGAGTTCACCCAAACTCATGTGCACTGAGTCGGTGATGCCATCCAGCCATCTCATCCTCTGTCATCCCCTTCTCCTCCTGCCCCCAATCCCTCCCAGCATCAAAGTCTTTTCCAATGAGTCAACACTTCGCATGAGGTGGCCAAAGTACTACAGTTTCAGCTTTAGCATCAGTCCTTCCAAAGAAATCCCAGGGCTGATCTCCTTCAGAATGGACTGGTTGGATCTCCTTGCAGTCCAAGGGACTCTCAAGAGTCTTCTCCAGCACCACAGTTCAAAAGCATCAATCCTAAATGCAAATCAAAACCACACCAAGGTACAAGTTCATACCACTAAGATGATTATAATAAAAAAAGACAGATAAAACAAATATTGATTAGAATATGGAGATCAAAATCCTTACACACTGCTGGTAAAAATGTAAAATAGGCAAGCACTTGGGAAAAGTCTGGCAGTTTCAAAAGTTAAATACAGAACTACCATTTGACTCAGTGATTTAATTCCTATGTATATATCCAAGAGATATGAATATATATGTCCACACAAAAACTTGTACACATATGTTCATCGTGGCATTACTCACAATAATCAAAAGGTGGAAACAACTTAAATGTCCCTTAACTGATGAATGAATACATGAAATGTGTATCCATCTATATTATTACTTGGTCATGGAAAGGAATGAAATACTAATGAAGTTATAATATTTTTACATGGATGAACCTTGAACACATTATGCTACGAGAAAGCAGAGCAGAATTCAGACAATAACAAATACATTATAAAATGTCAGAGACTTCCAATGAAAAATAAAGCAGGATAAGTACACTTGGGGCTGCTACTTGAGATGAGTCAGTAAAAGTCTGACTGAGGAAAGAAAATGTGAGCAAAAGACAATCTAGACATTACTTGGATCAGTTATTCAACTTTACAGATTAAGAAAACACATTTTCAGACATTGCTGACTTTACCAAACTGGCACTTCACTAAAGTGATGATTAACTGACCTTTTCCATGTATTTTATCTTGATTACTTGACCATGTGTAATTGGTCCCATGATTAGGTAGGTTAGAATTCAGACTACATATAATTTCTCTACTGATCATTAACTAATTCTTTGTTTAGTTATTAACCAAAGCTCTGCTCTTTCTCTTGTTCATGTGACCTTGTTTACATTTCTGCTTGAGTCTCAGCTGGATTTTATCTCCTCATAATGTTAAATAGTATCTCAAATATGATGGTTCACCCAAGCAGCTAAAATAGGATGCCGTGAAAGCCCTCATTTCCCTTCCTCCATCTCCAGAGTCAGGACTGATGACCTCAAAGGGGAGACATCGAAGAAAAATGAAATCTACTCTCTTCAGCCAAACATGACAAAGGACCATCTTCATGTTTAATAAAAGAATAACTCAAACTAATGAGAAGAATAGAGAAGAAAAATAGCGATAAAATCTCAAGAAACATGCCCAGATAAAAATCCCATGAGGCCATGAAATGATCTTGGTGGAGAACTAAAGAGTGAAAGTGAAAAACCGAGATTTTTACAATTTGGGAACTCTCTCAAATCTGTCCTGTCTCCTCTTCACCTCCTTCCACAACTCGATTGCTCCTGACAGAGTCAATAACATGACAACATATCATGCATCAGGAAAAGAAAAATATCTTCTAAAGTTCAGACAACTAATTATAAATACTAAATTAAGAATTAAATATATAAGCATTACTAAGAAAGGTTATTGAAAAATAAGAATAGAGAACAAGAAATCTCCTCTTGAACTTAGGTCTATAAGCAAAACTTTGAAAGCCAGGCTGCTTAGTCCACTACAGGGTCAGATCTATATATTCAAAGCAAATTTTAGAAGATTCACTAAATCTGCACAGAAGGATAATGAAGATGCCTAGAAGCATCTTTATCCTCAAAAATGACTTAATAGAACTAGTAACTACAAGATTCAGCTACATAGTGGTTTTTACAACCTATCACAGATTCTGGGTCAGTAAAAAGTTAATTGTTGAGATTTGTATTATCAGGGAAGAAAGCAAATAGGGCAGCCAATTTTCTCCCCATTGTATACAAATGTACAAATGCAGTTTAAAGAGAACCTTTGGAAAAGAAATAAGATGCAGTTATAACTTGCCTGGAAAATCAGACTGTCTTCACTGTTATTTCTCATACCTGAGAGATGTGACTAAAATACTGCAAAGCTGTCTCCACAGGGTTTTTGAAGTACATCTTCTCCTGAGGTTTCAGCTATGAAGAGAATAAGACACATCACAACGGAATGAAATAAAATACCGGCAAATATGGTTAAAGATGTACCACCCTTTCTAAAGCACCAGATAGAATTTCACTGTGCTAGGTAAGAGTGTGATCACTACTGAACCAGATGTTGACTGTATGTCTTAATCCTCCTTACCTCACGCTTCTGTGGCAGTAGCCACAAACCCACAAATAATTCTTCTCTTGTTTACCTCCTTTTCCCCCTCAATTGTTATCTACGCATTTTGTTTCTTTTTTGGGGCTGCATGGTGTGGCTTGGTGATCTTAGTTTCCTGACCAAGGATTGAACCCAGGTCTGCAGTGAAACAACTGAGTCCTAACCACTGAACCGACAGGGAATTCCCCCCAACTTTCAGTTCATAGTCACTGTATTCTTTGTATACTTTCTATATACCAGGAAACAGGATAAGATCGTGACAGAGAAGGAAAAACTTACATTATCAGAAAGAGCCAGATACTTGCAGGCAGTTCCACAAACAGCACATTTTTCTAGGGAAGAAAGGGAAAAAAATGTTTGGTTCTCATGGGCGTGAAGTAAGATTCTCCCAAAGTATCTGGTAACAGTCAAGTTGGCTAGCTAATGAAAAGAGGCTCTTATTGAATTCAGAATGTCACTGTGCTAAAGAAGGACCTCAACTTGAGCACCATGCCAGAAATCAGCATTTCCAAACTTGTATGTTGATGAGAAGTAAGGCTTTCACTCTGTACCTCTACCCATCTCCTTTTTAATAAATTCCCAATTTTCTTCTACAAATGAGGGACAGTTGCCTCCCAGCAGTCATTGAGGGATGTACATTTACTAGAGTCTAGAAAGAGTACCAATGATCTCAACTTTAAGTTATTATTTTTTTATTCCATCTCCCTGACAGTAGGCACCCATTGGGTACCTGAAGAAATTCTCCAATTATTCCTGCTCTGTTTGCACTCTGCTAGTATTCCTGGATATAATTTTGGAGCTCTCCTACCCTTATTATCTAATTAACTCAACACGAAAGATTTGAGAATTAAAATTCCTAATTTTCCTTTGAAGTTGAATTTTTAGTAGTGGTGCTGGTTATTGATTAAGATAAATGCCATGTCAGGAAAAAACATCATACGACTATGTATTTCACTGAGACAAACTGCTCCAAAGTAAGCTGCTGTTAGCATAGTAATAGCTTTGTCACATTAGCAGAGAACTTAAAAGGGTCATGAGATTCACACCTCAAAAAAGCTTCTCCAGAGGTGAGCTAACTTGACTCTTTTTCCTTGGGGATAAAGTTTTCCTGGTCTTCCTCCTGTATTATTGCCAGAATCAGCTAGCACATCCAAACCATTCTTCTATTTAAGAAAAAGACAAAACAAAGAACTCCCACAGCTCTCCATCACCTGCAGGATAAAGTTCAGGTTCTTTAGCCTGGTGATAGAACCTTCCATCATCTGGCCACTGCCTACCTCTCTAGCCTCATCTCTCACATTTCTCATCTTATTCTTTTATGTTCTACCAATCCCAACCATGTGTACTTCCCTGTACTAAGTTTTATGATGCTATATTCCTTTATACATGATGTTCTTTTAAACTAGAATGATCTTCCCTGCCTAATTCACTTGGCAGACTCCAATTTATTACTCAAAACTTTATCAAAGTGGCACTTCTTCCATGAAATTTTCCCTGATCAAAGCATCCTAAGTCCCTCTTCTGGACCTGCATACCCAGAACACATACATACAGAATACTACAATACATACCTTGTAAGTATTTTACCACTAAAAAAAAAAAAAAAAAAAGACATATCTTGAAGTCCCACTTCTAAGATTTAACAGTTACAATAACTTGGTCAAATCACCTCTTTGAATCAGCTCCCTACTTGTAAAGTGGGTCTACTAATAATTACCTCCTGGGGTTGTGTTAAGGATATATAAAATCAGTTCAGTCGCTCAGTCATGTCCAACTCTTTGCGACCCCATGAATTGCAGCATGCCAGGCCTCCCTGTCCATCACCAACTCCCTGAGTTCACTCAAACTCACATCCATCAGGTCAGTGATGCCATCCAGCTATCTCATCCTCTGTTGTCCCCTTCTCCACCTGCCCCTAATCCCACCCAGCATCAGAGTCTTTTCCAATGAGTCAACTCTTCGCATGAGGTGGCCAAAGTACTGGAGTTTCAGCTTTAGCATCAGTCCTTCCAAAGAACACCCAGGACTGATCTCCTTTAGAATGGACTGGTTGGATCTCCTTGCAGTCCAAGGGACTCTCAAGAGTCTTCTCCAACACCACAGTTCAAAAGCATCAATTCTTCGGCGCTCAGCCTTCTTCACAGTCCAACTCTCACATCCATACATGACCGCTGGAAAAACCATAGCCTTGACTAGACGGACCTTTGTTGGCAAAGTAATGTCTCTGCTTTTGAATATGTTCTCTAGGTTGGTCATAACTTTCCTTCCAACAAAATCAGGACACATGAAAACCACAAAGGTATTACCCATCACTATCATCATCATCAATATTTCTAAACAAATTAACTTGACAGACTATACCACTTTCCATTAGAAATGGCTCTTGTTATCAACCACTTTCCCAATTTCTAGTCATCATTTTTATTCTTCTCTCTTTTCTCTAGTCAGTCTGATAATTTTGTGGCTTTCCTTGTTACAGGCTTCAGAACATGAACAAGCACCTTTTGATGTTCAAATAATAGATATTCCATTTGCTAAATCATTCTTTGTTAATGGATTCCTCCAATTTTCATAATCAACAGTTTCCTATTATACTCACAGCACATTTGACCTCCTAAGTGATATTTATTCCAAGTTACACAGAGAAATGGCTAATCATTATTTCTAAGTTTAAAACATTTTTGCCTGAATCTGAAAACAGTTAAGTTACTCACCCGGAATCACACATTTTTTACAGAAAATATGGCCACAGTTGGTGACAAAGAAATGGGCCCCATCTTTTCGGAAACATTGGTTGCAGTGAAACCAATCCATTCTGCAGCAAAGAGAGAGAACAACTCTGGGCATAATATATTTACTATAACATAATTATAGCTGTTCCAAAATCTACTTAATAATGCTTGCTTAGCTTCTGCTAACTTATTGGAATACGGGCATATTTTTGTGGAGTATTTCAATTGGTTGTAAGAAAGTACATATATCTCTAAAGTGTAAAAAAGCAGACTGCAGAGTATGCAATGTCATTTTCTAAAAAGTATACATATTCAGAAAAGTAACAGGACAGTGATGATTTTTTTTTTGAATGGTGAGATTATGGATATTTGTGTGTATATGCTGTCTTTACACTGTTTTGTTTTCTAAGTTTTCTGTATTAATTCAGGTATTAATTTGTAATTAGAAAAAACAATCTTTTAAAAAAAAGAACCATCTTCTTATTTCCTAATAGTTTCTGGTGATACAGCAAGATGGAGCAAGGAGGAGATAGTGGACAAAATACAGATCATATATCAACCACTTGGGACACATTTTATCTAAGAGAAACATGGTTTTTGAATGATGTCTCAGCTTGTTTACATTTTCTTCTACTCCACAGAACCTCAGAATCATAGATCTAAAAGTGATCTTAAAAATCATTTAACATTTTGTCCAATCCCATCCTTTTTTAAAAGATGCATTTGAAAAAATAAAAATAAAAGATGCATTTGATATTCACTGAACAGCAAGATTTGAAATGAAGAAACTGACATTAAAAATACAGAACTGATACATACTGAGCTGTCATTAGTTCATATATTTAATGAATTTACGTTTAATTTCATGAATATACTACAAGAATGAAATAGGTTTGATTTTAATTTAAAATTAAATTGGGGGAGAAACCAAAAGAGAAGGTAAATTTTTCTCCCCACTTAAGTTTTTTCTTTAAAAACGTTTTAAAGTCGTTTATGGAGACATTTGCTCAAAGGATGTTGGCTAGTTTGCGCCACACTTTAACATTTTTGTCACACAAGGGCAAAATTCAAGACAAAAACACTGAATAAATGTTTCAATAGGGCTTCCCAGATGGCGCTACTGGTAAAGAATCCGACTGCCAATGCAGGATCTGTAAAGAGACACCGGTTCGATCCCTGGGTGGGGGAGATCCTCTGGAGGAGGGTATGACAAACCACTCCAGTATGCTTGCCTGGAGAATCCCTTGGACAGAGGAGCCCGGAGAGCTACAATCCATCCGGTCACAGTCAGACATGACTGAAGCGACTGAGCATGCAAACGTTTCAACGCAAAGACATTACACAGAGGCACGAGCTTCAGATTTCTATTTGCTGCTCACAGATACACTAACTTCTCCCAGAAGTGAGTCTAAAGAACTACTGGAAAGGTCCCAGTTATAATGCTCCCAGTTAGGCGGAGCAAGAAGAATTTTAATCAAATGGGTTGACCAAATGAACTCTTTCAAAGAAGAGCCGTTAACAGGGTTTGTGAGGGTAAGACTCGCCCTATTTCTAAGGGCGATGGAGATTTGGCAAAGGCTCAAATTTACCAGTAGCTCTTTTTAAACTATATTCCCTACCTGTTTGACCGCAGTGATCCCGGAAGGCCTCGGATCTCACGGAAATAAACCTGCTCTCAAGACGAGCTGGAAATGGCGGGAAAAAATAGAGCGAGTCTGGCGCCAGAGAGAGACAAGCAGCTGGGCGTGTCCCTCGACGGTGTGTGAGAGGCGTGGGCGGAGCCCGGGAGTGGGCGGGGCCCGGGAGTGGGCGGGGCCCGAGAGCCGAAAGTAGATTCCGGGAAAATCTACCTCATTTAAAATTGGGAAAAGATAAGAAATATGGTCGAATCCCATACGTGCTACTGTGGAAACAAAAAGGTGAAAACAAACCTAATAATATTCAAGTAGACGTAACACACTAGAAAAATGTGGTCACAAAGCTGATGAAATCTTTGACGTAATTTTTTTTCTTCTCTCTTTTTTCACTTTATTTTTAAGTGAAATAAAGAAAATAAATGCTTTTAAAGAACAGTGTAAACCAGAAATAGAAACGCTAAAAAGTAGTGTTGTATATTAAGTGAGAACTAACCAGTATCAAGGAAATTAAAAAAATTTTTTTCAGAAATAACGCTGAAAGGAGAACGGTTTTCCTAAAAAGAAAAAGAAAAACTTTCAAGAGAAAGAGATATAGAGAACAAGCAAAGAGATTTTACACACACATTTAACCCCGCAAGGAAAACCAGAGCAATGTATCAGAACAAATATTTAAAACAAAATTTTGAGAAAATTTTCCTGAATAAGAACTAAGTCTACATATTTATTGCAAAGGAGAAAACTGACCCAGAACAGTCAAAACCAAAACATTTTCTAGTAAAGTTATTAAATTATTAGTCTTTAAAGATAAGGGGAAAAAAGATAAGGAAAACCCCTTTGAGCATCCAGACAACAAATACTAGCCATTTATAAGGAAAAGAAGATTGGCATCAGACTTCTTTACAGAATCATTTTATGCTAGAAACAATGAAGATGCATTTCAAGGTTTTCAAAAAGAAAATATGATCCAATAATTTTATGGCTCTGTTCAGTTATAAAAGTAGCTGACCCCCCAAAAAATGTGAACATGAAATTATCTTGAGGAAGTCAACAAGTACTGAGTTGCAAACCTCTTGGTCTCAGAACTCTTTTAACTTTTAAGAAATAGTGAAAGGAATTCCCCAGTGGTCCAGTGGTGAGGACTCTGCGCTTCCACTGCTGGGGTATAGGTTTGATCCCTGGTTGGGGAAGTAAGATCCTCTATCCCACATTCTGTGGCAAAAATATATATATATATACTGAAGACTCCCTCCCTACCAAGTTTTGGTTTCTGTGGATTCTATCTGTCAATATTCACCATATTAGCAATTAAAACTGAAAGTTTAAAATATTTATTAATTTATTTGAAAACAACAATAATAAACCCATTAAGTGGTAATATAACCTGTGAAATATAACTATATGTTCCAAAATAAATACAATTTCGTGAGAAGAGTGGCATCACTTTTATTTTACCATTTTATAATCTCTTACTATCTGACCAGGCATCTAATGACGCCAGGGAGGCCTAGCGTGCTGCAGTCCATGGGATGGCAAAGAATCAGTCAGGATCCAGCGACTGAACAACACCACGATCTAACCTGGGCTTCCCAGGTAGCTAGCTCAGTGGTAAAGAATCTGCAGGAGATGCAGGAGATGTAGGTTCAGTCCCTGGTCAGAAAGATCCCCTGGAGAAGGAAATGGCAACCCACTCCAGTATTTGTTGTCTGGAAAAGTCCATGGAGAAAGGAACCTGGTGGGCTATACCCCGCGGGGTTGCAAAGCCTTGGACACAACTGAGCATGCATGTGTGCATACACACACACACACACACACACAATCTGACCTAATAGAAAGCAGCTGGATTCACACATGTACTTCTGCAATCACTCTTTTGCAGTATGCCGTTTTGGTTGAAGCATGTAAAGATCTGGACTCACTCAAGTATGTAGCTGGAAAAGAGAGTAGTATTTCCCTAGAGCCTATTGTTCAGTCTCTAAGTGCTGTCCAACTCTGCGAGCCCGTGGGTCTCAGCAAGCCAAGTCTCCCTGTCCTCTGCTATCTCCCGGAATTTGCCCAAGTTCATAGCCATTGAGTCAGTGATGCTATCCAGCCATCTCATTCTCTGCCGCCCTTTTCACCTTTTGCCTTCAATCTTTCCCAGCATCAGGATCTTTTCCAATGAGTCCGCTATTCACCGATTTAGATTTTGTTAATATTTTTCTTTGACACTACACCAAAATTTAAGAAGTGGGAGTTTGTTAAAAGCTAGCTGCACTATATCAATGAACTTGTCACGTTTTACATTTAGACCAAATTGGTCATTTGGAAAATACTAGTTCACTGAGTGATACACATTGACACATTTCATGAAACAATATTAAATATTGACACACTCATTTTATAATGTTTTAAAATCACCTTTGTTACTATCACTACCAATCTCACCAGAAAAATCTTTGAGTATTGGGAATTAGTCAAGCACACAGTTACAGATACAAGTTTCTTGAAATTTTTATTTTCATCTGAAAGTTTGAGTTTTACATTGACAATAAGTATTACACTAAGTCATCTGTTTTCCTTGAAGTGACAAACTCAAGTTGTATATTTTTGAGAAAAGTTCTACCAAATACCCAAATCTGAGTAAGTACAGTTTGTTAGTTGTTCTTTCAGGTTAAAAAGATGTTCCACTAAAAAATGGTTAGTTCAGCCCATAACTCAAACCATCGCATAGTTTTCCTAAATATTATCTTAATTCTGCTTACACATTCTGGGTCATAGAAAAAGGATAAAACTTTTAAAAACATTTTATGAAATGAACTTAGTAAACAAATGATAAAGACTGCACACATATACACAAGAAAACCATATAACAAATCTCACGTGTGAATATTGATTCAAAAATCTTAAATAAGATAGAAAATAGAGTGCATTTTAAAAAGTACAACCAAATGATGTTCATTACCAAAAAAAAGGATAATTCAATATTAAGAAATCTATTAGTGTAACTTATTATAGTAATATTTCTAAGAAGAAATGTCATATGCTTATCTCCACAGTTGCCAACAAAGCGTTTGTCAGAATTCATATCCATTTCTGATTTAAAATTTCAGTGAAGTAAGAGTCAATGGATATTTCCTTAACGGGATTAAAAGATGTGTGTGTGTGCATGTGTATGCAAAATCCAGTATGTTTTTTAAATGAGGAAACATTAGAGGCATTATTGCTAGTCAGGAATGAGCTACCACTAGCATTTTACATGGTATCAGAACACTAATTTAAAAGGATAAAAGTACCTCTTTTAGCAGATTATATCACTGTATGTTGAAAAATTCAAAAGAATCAATGGAGAAACTACTGTAAATAATAAGAAAATTTAGTAAAGTAACAAGTTATAAAATTAACAAAATGAAATACAATAACCTTTCCATATTCAAATAATAGCTAGGTAGAAGATGTAACAGATAACTATTTAAAATAGAAACAAAAAAGATTAATACCTAGGAATAGTATAACCATATATATGAAGAAATCTTTAAACCATTTATTGAAAAACATAAAAGTCATGGTGGATAAGAAGAGTCAACATCATAGTGATGTCAGTTCTCCCTAAGCTAATTATAAATTTAACAACATGGTCCAAAAAATGTTGCCTTTCTAGAATTAAACAAATTGATTATAAATTTCATATAGAAAATAGCCAAACAGACAAGAGCATCCAGGAACACCCTGAAAATCTTTTAGTGTCATGTCTGGGGGAAGCTAGCCACATCTAATATTAAAACATACTATAAAGTCTCTATAATTAAAAAATTGTGCTCTTGGTACATGGATAACATACAGACCAATAAAAAAGAATAGAAAGTCCTGAAACAAAACCATGTACATTTGAAATTATTATTTTGTGATAAAAGTGAGGAATTCAACAGGAATGGGGTGGGATTGAGGGGTTTTTTTGTTTTTGTTTTTATTTTGGCCCTGTTGCACCACCAGTGGGATGTGGGATCTTAATTCCCTGATCAGGGATGGAACCCATGCCCCTGGCAGTAGTGCAGGCTGAGTCCTAACCTCTGGACCCCCAGAAAATTCCCAGGATTGAGTTTTTTTTAAAAAGACTTGAGACAATTGGATAGCCATTTGGAAAAATATCAGACTGGGTCTGTATCTCACATTGTTCACCAAGATAAATTTCTTTTTTTTTTTTTAAATATGGAACACTTCACAAATTTGCGTGTCATCCTTGCGCAGGGACCATGCTAATCTTCTCCGTATTGTTCCAATTTTAGTATATGTGCTGCCGAAGCGAGCACTCCAAGATAAATTTCAAATCGATCAGAAATCTAAATGTAAACTGAAACATACAAGTACTGAAAGAAAACATGGCAACTACTCTTACAACTGAGGATTGAAGGAACTCTTGCTATGATCCAAAAGTCTAGAAGCAATAAAAGATTGATAAACTTGACAACATAAAAATAAAAGAACACCCTTTGGAGAAAGAGTCCAAAGTTTTCTCTCTCTCACATATACACAGAGAAAGCCCACTATAGATGAAGTGAAAACCTAAGTGACAAATTGTGACAACTTAAATCACAAAGGGTTAATAACTTTACTATACAAAGAACTTCTAAAAAGAGAAAACCAATGACAATAGAAAGTTGAGCAAAATGCATAAACAGTTCATAGAAAAAAATTTAATGGCCCTTGAACATATTAAAAGATATTCAACCTCACTTTTAGTGGGATAAGCAAACTCCAGCAAACTACCACTTTTCATCTATCAGACTGGCAGACCCAAGTATTTCATAACATATTCATTTGGCAAGGTTAGGGGGCAACGGACACTCATATATTGCTGGTGAGGATGCCAAATACAGCAACCACTCTGTAGTGAACATCACATTATCTAGGAAAGTTACAAATATATTTATCTTTAACCCAGCAATTCCATTTCTAGGATTCTGCCTCAAAGATGCACTGGCAAAAATATGAGATCACTTATGAACAAGGTTATTTTCTTGCATTAGTATTTATAATAGCAAATGTTTATCAATGACAAATCACAGTTGAGTATTATGCACATATAAAAAGAAATGAGAGGAACTTTGCTGGTGATCCAGTAGTTAAGACTCTGGGCTGCCAATGCAGGGGGCCTGGGTTCGATCCTTGGTCAGGGAACTAGATCCCACATGCCACAACTAAGACCCAGCACAGCCAAGTAAGTAAATAAATATTTTTTAAAAAAGAAAGAAAGGAGAGACATCCCTGGTTGGGCAGTGGATAAGAATCCACCTGCCAGTGGAGGGGACACATGTTCGATCCCTGGTCTGGGAAGATTCCACATGCTATGGAGCAACTGAGCCCATGCACCACAACTACTACTGAGCCTGTGTTCCAGAGCCTAAAAAGCACAACTACTGAGCCCACGTGCTGCAGCTACTGAATCTTGTGCACCTAGAGCCTGTACTCTGACACAACAGAAGCCACTGCAATGAGAAGCCCATGCACAACAACTAGAGAGTAGTCTCCATTCGCAGCAACTAGAGAAAGCCCAAGAAAAGCAACAAAGACCTAAGGCAGCCATAAATAAATAAAATAATTTTTTAAAGGAAGAATATTCAGCAATTTCCAGAATTTATTGCTAAATGAAAATAAAAGGTATAGGTTACATAATGTGCAATTCTTTGTTTTGGAAAGAGGACTGACCTAGCAGTCCAGAGCTTCTACTGCAGAGAGCACCAGTTCAATCCCTGGTTGGGGAACTAGGATCCCACGTGTTGTGGCCAAAATATGGCCAAAAGATGAGGGAGTATAGTTCAGTTGCTCAGTCATGTCCGACTCTTTGCGACCCCATGAATCGCAGCACGCCAGGCCTCCCTGTCCATCACTATCTCCTGGAGTTCACACAGACTCACGTCCATCGAGTCTGTGATGCCATCCAGCCATCTCATCCTGGGTCGTCCCCTTCTCCTTCTGCCCCCAGTCTCTCCCAGCATCAGAGTCTTTTCCAATGAGTCAACTCTTCGCATAAGGTGGCCAAAGTACTGGAGTTTCAGCTTTAGCATCATTCCTTCTAAAGAAATCCTAGGGTTGATCTCCTTCAGAATGGACTGGTTGGATCTCCTTGCAGTCCAAGGGACCCTCAAGAGTCTTTTCCAACACCACAGTTCAAAAGCATCAATTCTTCGGCACTCAGCCTTCTTCACAGTCCAACTCTCACATCCATACATGACGACTGGAAAAACCATAGCCTTGACTAGACAGACATTAGTTGGCAAAGTAATGTCTCTGCTTTTGAATATACTGTCTAGGTTGGTCATAACTCTTCTTCCAAGGAGTAAGCGTCTTTTAATTTCATGGCTGCAGTCACCATCTGCAGTGATTTTGGAGCCCAAAAAAATAAAGTCTGACACTGTTTCTACTGTTTCCCCATCTATTTCCCATGAAGTGATGGGACCAGATGCCACGATCTTCGTTTTCTGAATGTTGAGCTTTAAGCCAACTTTTTCATTCTCCTCTTTCACTTTCATCAAGAGGCTTTTTAGTTCCTCTTCACTTTCTGCCATAAGGGTGGTGTCATCTGCATATCTGAGGTTATTAATACTTCTCCCGGCAATCTGGACTCCAGCTTGTGTTTCTTCCAGTCCAGCGTTTCTCATGATGTACTCTGCATATAAGTTAAATAAGCAAGGGGACAATATACAGCTTTGACGTACTCCTTTTCCTATTTGGAACCAGTCTGTGTTCCATGTCCAGTTCTAACTGTTGTTTCCTGACCTGCATACAAATTTCTCAAGAGGCAGGTCAGGTGGTCTGGTATTCCTATCTCTTTCAGAATTTTCCACAGTTTATTGTCATCCACACAGTCAAAGGCTTTGGCATAGTCAATAAAGCAGAAATAGATGTTTTTCTGGAACTCTCTTGCTTTTTCTATGATCCAGCAGATGTTGGCAATTTGATCTCTGGTTCCTCTGCCTTTTTTAAAACCAGCTTGAACATCAGGAAGTTCACTGTTCACGTATTGCTGAAGCCTGGCTTGGAGAAGTTTGAGCATTACTTTACTAGCATGTGAGATGAGTGCAATTGTGTGGTAGTTTGAGCATTCTTTGGCATTGCCTTTCTTTGGAATTGGAATGAAAACTGACCTTTTCCAGTCCTGTGGCCACTGCTGAGTTTTCCAAATTTGCTGGCATATAGAGTGCAGCCCTTTCACAGCATCATCTTTCAGGATTTGAAACAGCTCAACTGGAATTCCATCACCTCCACTAGCTTTGTTCATAGTGATGCTTTCTGAGGCCCACTTGACTTCACATTCCAAGATGTCTGGCTCTAGATTAGTGATCATATCATCATGATTATCTGGGTCGTGAAGATGTTTTTTGTACAGTTCTTCCGTGTATTCTTGCCACCTCTTCTTAATATCTTCTGCTTCTGTTAGGTCCAGACCATTTCTGTCCTTTATCGAGCCCATCTTTGCATGAAATGTTCCCTTGGTATCTCTAATTTTCTTGAAGAGATCTCTAGTCTTTCCCATTCTGTTCTTTTCCTCTATTTCTTTGCATTGATCGCTGAAGAAGGCTTTCTTATCTCTTCTTGCTATTCTTTGGAACTCTGCATTCAGATGCTTATATCTTCCTTTTCTCTTTTGCTTTTCACCTCTCTTCTTTTCACAGCTATTTGTAAGGCCTCCTCAGACAGCCATTTTGCTTTTTTGCATTTCTTTTCCATGGGGATGGTCTTGATCTCCTGTACAATGTCACGAACCTCCATCCATAGTTCATCAGGCACTCTATCCATCAGATCTAGACCCTTAAATCTATTTCTCACTTCCACTGTATAATCATAAGGAATTTGATTTAGATCATACCTGAATGGTCTAGCGGTTTTCCCTACTTTCTCCAATTTAAGTCTAAATTTCTCAATAAGGAGTTCATGATCTGAGCCACAGTCAGCTCCTGGTCTTGTTTTTGTTGACTGTATAGAGCTTCTCCATCTTTGGCTGCAAAGAATATAATCAATCTGATTTCAGTGTTGACCATCTGGTGATGTCTATGTGTAGAGTCTTCTCTTGTGTTGTTGGAAGAGGGTGTTTGCTATGACCAGTGCATTTTCTTGGCAAAACTCTATTAGTCTTTGCCCTGCTTCATTCCGCATTCCAAGGCCAAATTTGCCTGTTACTCCAGGTGTTTCTTGACTTCCTACTTTTGCATTCCAGTCCCCTATAATGAAAAGGACATCTTTTTTGGGTGTTAGTTCTAAAAGATCTTGTAGGTCTTCATAAAACCGTTCAACCTCAGTTTCTTCAGCGTTACTGGTTGGGGCATAGACTTGGATAACTGTGATATTGAATGGTTTGCCTTGGAGATGAACAGAGATCATTCTGTCGTTTTTGAGATTGCATCCAAGTACTGCATTTCGGACTCTTTTGTTGACCATGATAGTTACTCCATTGTATAAATGCATATCAAAAAGCAACTCTAGATGATAAAACAGAAATTACAAAAAGAAAAAGTTACCTATGGAGATAGGAAGGGAACATTGTAGAAGTGAAAATATGAAAGGAATGTTTCCCTGAATTTAACTGGTTATATAATTTTGTCTATAGAAATGCAATTATTTTACATATTCAAAAATAAAATTAAAAAGCAACTCCTAAAATTTGAGGACTAAAACAAATGAACCTAACTATACATCAGATTGGTAGCTTTTTAAAAAAGTTTATTGATGTAGAATTGACATGTGAAGTGAAGTGAAAGTTGCTCAGTTGTGTCCGACTCTTTGCAACCACATGGACTATGCTGCTGCTGCTGCTGCTAAGTCGCTTCAGTCGTGTCCGACTCTGTGCGACCCCATAGACAGCAGCCCACCAGGCTCCCCCGTCCCTGGGATTCTCCAGGCAAGAACACTGGAGTGGGTTGCCACTTATAGAGTCATGGAATTCTCTAGGCCAGAATACTGGAGTGGGTAGCCTTTCCCTTCTCCAGGGGATCTTCCCAACCCAGAGATTGAACCCAGGTCTCCCTCATTGCAGGTGGATTCTTTTTTTTTTTTTTTTTAAGGCTTCTGGCAGGGACATTTTATTTTTGGTTAAAGCCACATTAATAGAAATTCCATAAAAACAAGCATGTAAACAAGGTGTCAGAACTTTGGTTCATTGAAACATCTCAAACCTAAAGCATCTGAGGTACAAAAGTACCTTGCTAGGTGCAGACCACCTGACTTTGCTCCAACCCTACCCGAGTGTCCAGAGATAGCATGGGCTGGCCAGAGAGGCTGGGACCCAGGTCATCCAGGATTTTCCCTAGTCCACTCTCTACTCCACACAAAACATTCACGCCTCCAGAGACCCCGCTTGATGGGACTGGAACATAGACAGGAGTCTGTCACATTGAACTTGAAGACAACACGGACCGTGGGGCCAGGAAGGTGAAGGGCAGAAAATGATGTCAGTCAACTTCTGTCGATCCACACGGCCTCAAGAACTCCTGTCCTCGTTCATGGAACCACTTATTGGAGACCCACTTGCAGCCTACAAGCACGGGGCAGGCAGCATGTCTTGTTTGGTAGTCACCTTCCCCGTTCCGCAGGAGGTTGTACCAGAATATAGCTGTGCCCTTCTTAGGCCAAATTGCAGCCCCCAGATCAGGAAAGACGGTGGCACCACCAGCTTCTACATCACTTATCTGGGAATACAAGACACAGACTTGGCCCTTCTACTCAATACTCTCTGCAGGTGGATTCTTTACCACAGGGAAGCCCAAGAATACTGGAGTGGGTAGTCTATCCCTTCTCCAGCGGATCTTCCCAACTCACTGTATATACTTAAAATGTATAATTTGATAAGTTTTGACATATTATAAAGCCTTGAAGGCATTACTGCGTTAAAGATAGTGAAGATATCCATCATGTCCCAAAGTTTCTTCATGCTTCTTTGATAACCATCTCTCCCAATCCTCCTCCACATTTCTCCAGGTAATATAGGCACTTTCTATCACTACAGATTAGTTTGCATTTTCAGGAACTTTACATATAGAAATCATATATACTTTTTGTTGAGCTTCTTTCATTCAACATAAGGATTTTGAGATCCATCCATGTTCTTGCATGTGTCAATAATTCTTTCATTTTTGTTGCTGAGTAGTATTTTATCATATGTGGCAGTGGTGGTTTTAGCTGCTCAGTCGTGTCCGACTCTTGCAACCTCATGGACTGTAGCCTATCCGGCTCCTCTGTCCATGGGATTTTCCAAGCAAGAATACTGGAGTGGGGTGCTATTTCTTTCTCCAGGGGATCTTCTTGACTCAGCAATTGAACCTGTGTCTCCTACATTGCAGGCAGATTCTTTAAAGAATCTTAAGGATGAGTCAACCAGAGAAGCACTTTAATATGTAAATGCCACAATTTGTGCATTCATCTGTTCATGAACATTTGAATTGTTTCCAGTTTGGGGCTATAACAAAGCTGCCATAAATGTTCATATTCAAGTCTTTGTTTGGACATATGCCCTCTTTCCCCTGGCTAGATCATATAGTAGCTATGTTGGACACATGTTTGACTTTTAAAGAAGATGCCAAACTTTTCCAAAGTGATTGTACCATTTTCCATTCCCACAAGCAGCGTATGAGAGTTTCAGGTTCTTCACGTTACTGCCAGCACAGAATGTTCAGTCTTTTTACTATTAATTCTAATAGGTGTGTACTAGTATCTCATTGTGCTTTAATTGCTTTTTCCCTAATGACTAATGATGATGAACATGTATTTGTGTGCTTATATATAAATGAATGTGTGTGAATGTTAGTTGCTCAGTTGTGTCCAACTCTTTGCAACCGCATAAACTGTAGCCTACCAGGCTCCTCTATTCTTCAGATTTTTCCAGGCAAGAATACTGGAATGGGTTGCCATTCCCCTCTCCAGGGGATCTTCCCAACCCAGGAATTGAATCCAGGTCACCCACATTGCAGGCAGATTCTTTACTGAGCCACCAGGAAGCCCAAATGTGTGTGAAGTGTCTGTTAAAATCTTTGTTTAACCATTCTTAACTAGGTTGGGTTTTGTTTTTTTTTTTTTCATATTTTGAACTTTGAGAGTTTTTCTTATATTCTGAAGAAATTTCTCTATCAAATAATACATGTCCAATCTGTGGCTTGTATCTTCAATCTTTTAATAGTAGTCTTTAAAGAGTAAGGGTGGGGCGGGACAGGGACTGTTTGTTTTTTTCTGTTTTTTTTTTTTTGGCCATGCCATGCAGTCATGGCAGTGAAAGCACCAAGTCCTAGCCACTGGTTCACCAGGGAATTCCCCTTGAAGAGCAAATTTTTATTTTTGGTGAAGTCTCATTTATCGGTTGGTCCTTTAATGGAGCATGCTTTTGGTGTCATATCTAAAAAGTCTTTGCCTAACTGGAGGTCACAAGGATTTCCTCCTACATTTTCTTCTGAAATTCTAGAAATCTAGACTTGTATTTATGTTTAGGAATATGATTCATTTTGAGTTAGTTTTTCTACATGATTTGAGGTATGCATTAAAGTCCTTGTGTTTTTTGTTTTTGGTTTCCACATGTGGGTATGCAGTAGTTCCAGCACCACTTGTTGAAAAGATCTATTTTCAACTAAACTGCCTTTGTCAAAAATAAGTTATCTATAAGAAAACAATTCCATTTACAGAAGCATCAAAAGGAAAAGAATACTTAAATTTAAACAAGGAGAGGGAGGTGGGAGGGGGGTTCAGGATTGGGAACTCATGTACACCCGTGGTGGATTCATGTTGATGGATGGCAAAACCAATACAGTATTGTAAAGTAAAATAAAGTAAAAAAATAAATTAATTAATTTTTAAAAAACTGGGAAGAAAACAAAACAAAACAAAAAATTTAAACAAAGAGATGAAAAACTTATGTATGGAAAACTACTAAATATTGTTGCTAATATTACCCAAAGTGATATACAGACCAGTGCAATCCCTTTGAAAATTCCAATGGTGCTTCTTGCAGAAATTGAAAAACGCATTCAAAAATTCATAAGAAATTTCAAAGGATCCAGAATAGCCAAAACCATCTTGAAAAAGAAGAATAAAATTGGAGGACTCACAATTTCCAAATTTCAGTTCAGCCGCTCAGTTGTGTCGACTCTATGTGACCCCATGGACTGTAGCATGCCAGGCTTCCCTATCTATCACCAACTCCCAGAGCTTGCTCAAACTCATGTCCATCGAGTCAGTGATACCATCCAACCATCTCATCCTCTGTTGTCCCCTTCTCCTCTTGCCTTCAATCTTTCCCAGCATCAGGGTCTTTTCCAGCTCTTCTCATCAGGTGGCCAAAGTATTGGAGTTTCAGCTTCAGCATAATTTCTTCCAATGAATATTCAGGACTGATTTCCTTTAGGATTGACTGGTTTGATCTCCTTGCTGTCCAAGGGACTCTCAAGAGTCTTCTCCAACACCACAGTTCAAAAGCATCAGTTCTTCAGCACTCAGCTTTCCTTGTTGTCCACCTCTCCCATCCAAACATGGATGGAAAAACCATAGCTTTGACTAGACAGACCTTTGTTGGCAAAGTAATGTCTCTGCTTTTAAATATGCTGTCTAGGTTGGTCATGGCTTTTCTTCCAAGGAGTAAGCGTCTTTTAATTTCACGGCTGCCGTCACCATCTGCAGTGATTTTGGAGTTCCAAAAAATAAAGTCAGCCACTGAAAGTTAGCCACTGTTCCCACTGCTTCCCCTGTTCCCACTGCTTCCCCATCTATTTGCCATGAAGTGATGGGTCCAGATGCCATAATCTTAGTTTGTTGAATGTTGAGTTTTAAGCCAGCTTTTTCACTCTCCTCTTTCACTTTCATCAAGAGGCTCTTTAGTTCCTCTTCACTTCCTGCCATAAGGATGGTGTCATCTGCATATCTGACATTATTGATATTTCTCCTGGCAATCTTGATTCCAGCTTGTGCTTCATCCAGCCCAGCATTTTGCATGATGTACTCTGCATATAAGTCAAATAAGAATGGTGACAATATACAGCCTTGACATACTCTTTTCCCGATTTGGAACCAGTCTATTGTTCCATGTCTGGTTCTAACTGTTGCTTTGACTTGCATAAAGATTTTTCAGGAGGCAGGTCAGGTGGTCTGGTATTCCCATCTCTTTAAGAATTTTCCACAGTTTGTTGTGATCTACACAGTCAAAGGCTTTGGCATAGTCAATAAAGCAGAAGTAGATGTTTTTCTGGAATTCTCTTCCTTTTTCTATGATCCAGTGGATGTTGGCAATTTGATCTCTGGTTCCTCTGCCTTTTCTAAATCCAGCTTGAATATCTGGAAGTTCACGGTTCACGTACTGCTGAAGCCTGGCTTGGAGAATTTTGAGCATTACTTGCTAGCGTGTGAGATGAGTGCAATTGTGCAGTAGTTGAACATTCCTTGGCATTGCCCTTCTTAGGGATTGGAATGAAAACTGACCTTTTCCAGTCCTGTGGCCACTGCTGAGTTTTCCACTGCTGGCGTATTGAGTGCAGCACTTTCACAGCGTCATCTTTCAGGATTTGAAATAGCTCAACTGGAATTCCATCAACTCTACTAGCTTTGTTCGTAGTGATGCTTCCTAAGGCCTATTTGACTTTGCATTCCAGGGTGTCTAGCTTTGGGTGACTGATCACACCATCATGGTTATCTGGGTCATGAAGATCTTTTTTGTATAGTTCTGTGTATTCTCGCCATCTCTTAATATCTTTTGCTTCTGTTAGGTCCATACCATTTCTGTCCTTTATTGTGCCCATTCTTGCATGAAATATTCTGTTGGTATCTCTAATTTTCTTGAAGAGATCTCTAGTCTTTCCCATTCTATTGTTTTCCTCTATTTCTTTTCACTGATTGCTGAGGAAGGCTTTCTTATCTCTCCTTGCTATTCTTTGGAACTCTGCATTCAAATGGATATATATTTCCTTTTCTTCTTTTCCTTTAGCTTCTCTTTTCCAAACTTAAAACATCCTATATAAAGTTATAGTATAATCACCACTGGTGATTCAGTGTTTAAGAATCTGCCTGACAGTGCAGGGGACACAGGTTCGATCCCTGGTCTGGAAACTAGAATCCCACTTGCAGCAGGGCAATTAAGCCCTTGAGCCACAACTTCTGAGCCCATGCTTCACAACAAGAGAAGCTATCACAATGAGAAACCTGTGCACTACAACTACAGAATAGTCCCTGGTTGCTGCAGCTAGAGAAAGCCTGCATGCAGCAACAAAGACCCAGTTTTAACTAATTATTTTTTAAAAAAAGCAAAGTTACCATCATCAAAACAATGTGGTGCTACATAAGGTTACTCCAAGGGATTAGAATTGAAAATCCAGAAATGAACTCTCATATCTATGGTCAACTGATGTTCAACAAGGATGTCAAGACCATTCCATTGGGGGAAGAATAATCTCTTCAACAAACTGCAAAGAAAACTGTATATCTACATGAAAAAGAATAACGCTCGACCCTTACTTATACTATATACAAAAATTAACTAAAAATGGATCAAAGACCTAAATGTAAGAGCAAAAAGCATAAAATTCTTAGAAGAAGCAATAGGGGCAAATCTTAATGACCTTGAATTTGACAATAGCTCCTACCTATGACAGGATCAGATATAATACAATGTGTGTTTCCCATAAACAAGGACATTCTCTCCCATAAACTCAATACCATTATCAAAGTCAAAAAATTAACATTGATATGGTACAATTATCTAATCTAGAAACCTTAGTCAAATTTCACCCACTGTCCCACAAATGTCCTTTATATAAAAAGAAAATGTTTTTGTTTTCTATTCAGGCTCACATGTTGCATCCAATTTTTAAAAAATGAAAACACAGGTTTGGAAATTAGGAAGTGAAAACCCATCACGCTGACCCTATTCCCCAAAGACAAACATGTTAGACAGGTTTTACATAAATCCTCTCAGAAGTTGTTTTCAATGCATATACCAATACACAATACACAAGTGTTAGACACATTTAAATGAAAATGTGACATTACATACTATCTGCAATTTGTTTTTTTATTTTATTTTATTGATTTATTTTTGGCTGTTGTAGGTCTTCCTTACTGCAAGGGCTTTTCTCTAGCTATGGCAAGTGGGGAAACTCCAGTTGTGGTACATGGGTTTCTCATTGTGGTAGCTTCTCTTGTTCCAGAGAACAGGTTCTAGGGAATGTGGGCTTCAGTAGGTGCAGCACATAGGCTCAATAGTTGTGACTTGTGGGCTCAGGCTCAATAGTTGTGGCACACAGGATTAGGTGCTCCACACCATGTAGGGTCTGCCTGGACCAGGGATCAAACCCATGTGTCCTGCATTGGCAGGCGGATTCTTTACCACCGAGCCACCAGGGAAGCCCTACAATTTGTTTGTAGTTAATATTTTTACCTTTATACATCATTCTTTTTAAAGTTTGCATGCTTTGATAAGTTAGATCCTAATTTAATTAATCTCATGTTGATGGACACATAATGTTTCCAATTTTTAACTGTTGCAGAAATATGATATAATAAACATCTTTATTGACCTTTAAGCACCCATGCCATTATTTCAAAAACTAATTTTCTAGACGTAAGTGTTCGTTGAGTATGTATTTTATAAATATGCTTGGAATCCATCATCTTTCTATTTTCATTAATCTTGCTTTCTTTCTCCTTATTCCTTGTTTTGATTACCCTAATCACCTCCTAACTGCTCTCTGCCTATAGATTTGCCCAATCCATTCCATCCTACTAAGCTGCCAGATCCAATCACTGTTCTGTTTAAAACTGCCCGATACTTTCAAGACAACTCACTGAGTATGGCACTAAAGCTCTTCATGATTTACATTTCTTTTTGCACCTCTCAATGTTTGGTCAAGAGCGCAGTGCATTTCAGTCACACTGAATTTAAATCACACTCTCCCACCGGTGTGCCTTTTAAGCTATTTCCTTTGCTTGGCATATTCTCCAGATTAACTTCTATTCGTCCTTTCAGACTCAGCTCAGAAATCACTTTCTCCAGATGCCAGTCTGGCCTGCCCACTGTGGGGCGCTCCCAGAGTAACTTTTCCATGTCACTATCATCTGTCTCACTGTGTTCACCTCTCCCTCTAACCAGACTGGGGCTACACTTTGCTTTGGGCTTACCAGTCCTCCCACAGTGTCTGATATGTAGTAGGTGCTGGGTAGATATTTGATAAACAGTGGAATCAGAAAGGAAATTATCAGGGAGAATCTTACCTTGCTTCAAGTCACACTTTAGTACATTCAAACAGGAACTATATCTCACTTGGAGAAGAGAAATCTAGGAATAAAATGAAGAATATTAGTAGTACCACTAGGAACTATAGGAGAAGGAGCCATCTGATAATTATAATCAATCATCCAAAAAGCATTTCCTAAGCAAATGCCAGGGGCCAAGCACTACTCTAGTCCCTGGGGACATGACAAAATACAAAGTCATGGCTCTTTTGGAATCTATATTCTCCTGGGATACTGTGCTGTGCTATGCTTAGTAGCTCAGTCATGTCCTACTCTTTGTGATCCCATGGACAGTAGCCCGCCAGGCACCTCTGTCCGTGAGATTTTCCAGGCAGGAATACTGGAGTAGGTTGCCATGCCCTCCTCCAGGAGACCTTCTCAACCCAGGGATCGAACCCAGGTCTCCCACTGAAGAAGGAATTCATAGGGCCTGGACTCCATCTTAGGCCTGTTCATGCTGATCATGCTCAGCCACCTTTCCAATGGACTCTGAACTCTGTGTTTAGTGCCTATGAAAACAACAACATAAGGATAAGACCCCCTCAAGATGGGAACCTTGAAGATCGTATCTAGGTTACTCATCACCTAAGAGAAAACATACACTAATCACCCCTTCCTCCAGACAGGCCATAAGTTTTTCTGTATCTATTGGAGTATAACCTTGGGTTTATTGATTACTGGTTAATTGTTTGACTGTTTGAGCACATGAGCACATAGCACGTGAATGATGGGGTTATTGGGATTGTATTTTCCTTGGTTTATGTAAGTCTCAAGGAATTTGGAGTGGTGGGTTCAGACCCCTACACATGGGGTATAAAAGATTTTCACAAATGCTGGTCAGGGTCCTTGGCTAAGAGGAGACTCTGCCTTGGGCCCACCAGTGTAATAAACTGCACTCCACTATCTGCATTGTCCTTCTGAGTGAGTTTGTTTCCTGGATCGCGTGGCTACAACACCACATTTCCGGCAGATTCTTTACCATCTTAGCCACCAGCCACAGATCAAGGTGAGGATAGGGATATAGTACAAAGATAACTTTTATCTTTCCCTTCAAAAACCCTGTGACCTAATAAGGGAATATATAGAGATATAATTGCACACACAACAAAACAGAACATGTGATCATTCCAAAAATGTTAATTCCCCTCCCAGTCGACAAATGTTATGGAACATCTACATTAGGTACCATCAGTACATGATAACAGATATGACTGTTGCCTTCAAGGCACTTCCAGTATAGTAGGAGACAAAGATGTTTTCTTAAACCTCATAAATAAATGTATTACTATTAAGTACTTTAAGTACTGTTGTATAAATCAAAACACCAATAACTATGAGAAAATATAGTTTAGGAAGGCTTCCCTGAAGAAGTAGAGAATGCTATGAGAACAAAAAGAGAGAGAGAGATCAGGACAATTTGGACAGTTTTCCTAGAGGAACGGGTATTTGAATGAGCCTTAATAGGGAAGTTTTATTCTGCAGAGATGGAGAGGAGGGGCCTTCCAGGCAGAGAGGAATATCAGTAAACACATTAGTATGGGGAAGCACAGGCTGGTCTTGTGTGTCTAAAGGGAAGAGTGAATGGGACACCAAAAGGGAATGATGAGGAAAAGACAATATTATGGGGAAAAGCTAGAGAGATTGATTGATTCCTCTATCCAAGAGTTTAGACTTTATCTGTTAAGTTAGTGGTTCCTCCAACCAATAGTCATATCCATCTGAATTAAAAGTTCAGAGGGAATTTTGTGGGTGAACTTCCATTGCAGGAAGTTGTCACCAGAAGATTCCACAGGAGAAGGTCTACCTTCCCTATGGCCAGTATTTTTTAATTTTAAAAGTTCCTGGGGTGATTGTGATGCTCACTCGGCCAGCTTTAGGGATCATAACTTTATATAATAGAGAACCACCAGAGGCTTTCAGCAGATTAGAAACATGATCAATCCCATGTTTTATGAAACAAAACTCTGGGGACAGAATGAAGGATGTATGACCACAGACGGGGGATTAATTGGCAGGCTATTGCAATGGGACTGCAGAGAGATGAATAGTTCTGGAATAGGCCAACAACTGTGGGTAGTAGAACATAGATGTGAGAGAATTTTCAGAGGTGGAACAACAGGGCTTGGTAACTAATTGGCTATGGGGTTAAAAAGGAGGAGGGAAGGAAAAAGATTAAGGTGTTAGGCTTGGGTGATTGAGAACACAATGATATGATAATGTTGCAGAGAAGAACATAATGGCCTGCCACAAAGGATCCTGCCCCTCTGGGAACTGTTAAACTAAAGTATCTTTGTTCAGCCCATGAAGAGATAATCTGACCCTGCCCACCTGTGAATGGTTACCAAAAAAGAAGAGATTAACACACACAGGCTGGCCCTTCCTGGCAGATGTTTTGCAAGATTTTCAGCCCTGAGATTTTTTTGGAAGGAATGATGCTAAAGCTGAAACTCCAGTACTTTGGCCACCTCATGCGAAGAGTTGACTCACTGGAAAAGACTCTGATGCTGGGAGGGACTGGGGACAGGAGGAGAAGGGGACAACAGAGGATGAGATGGCTGGATGGCATCACTGACTCGATGGACATGAGTCTGAGTGAACTCCGGGAGTTGGTGATGGACAGGGAGGCCTGGCGTGCTGCGATTCATGGGGTCGCAGAGTCGGACACGACTGAGTGACTGAACTGAACTGAAGACCCTTCTTCCTTTACTTCCTCACTGCCTCTCCCTCTATTCTGCCTTTAGACTTTAGGTCCTCATTGCTTCTCTCCTTCAGGCTCTATTAAAAAAAAAAATAGCATCCAGGCCCCCACAAGATGATTATTTTGAGACATTAATCTGCCATCTTCTCAGTCAGCTGGCTTTCTGAATAAAGCCCTATTTGTTGCCTCAACACCTTATTTCTTGGATTTATTGGCCTCTCACGTGGTGAAAAGAGTGAGTTTGAACTCAGTAACAAAAGCATGATACTGTGGCCATGATGAAATGGGGAACACAGGAGTTTGGTTTTGTCTGTGGAATGGAGAAGAGTTTGGTTTTGAACCCAGTGACTGTTACGACCTAATGGGCCTGTTACCTGGCCTCAGAACGGGGTCCTGGTAATTGTAATTTTGGGGAAGTTTTCCTCTGTTCTTTGCATCACCTGTGTTTATTATTGTCTATGACTGTCATGCTGGAGCTTTCCTCAAATGTCCAGTGATCCTTTGTTGCGGGAGTCAGGATGTTACAGGAAAATGGGGCAAGAGAGGCTGGTCAAGTCCTAGGTCTCAGATGAGTCTCTGGAATGCACAGGCAAGTGATGGTCCTGGCTTTGCCCAGCAAAAAATTCAAGAACAAGCCATTGTAAAGTGAAAGCAGATTTATTTAAGAGGGATACATACTCCAAGGGCTTCCCCGGTGGCTCAGCTGTAAAGAATTCATCTGTAATGCAGGAGACAGGAGAGTCAAGTTCAGTCCCTGGCTTGGGAAGATCCCCTGGAGAAGGACATGGCAACCCACTCCAATATTCTTGCCAGAATTCCAGGCAACCCCCCTGGTGGGCTACAGTCCAAGGGGTGGGTCACAAAGAGCCGGACACCACTGAGTGACCAACACTTTCACGTTCAATGTATTACCAAGAGAGCACACTGAAGCTCAATGTCTACTGAAACTGAACCTTCCACTATCTTCGGCTTAGTAGGTTCTAACCATTTTTTGTTATCTCTTCAAGGGTTTTGTCATTCTTTTAAAGGTTTTGCCTTGCCCTCTTCCCTCCTGTTTCACAGGCAACCTAGCTGTACCTCACTTTAGGAGAATAAAGATCTAAAGTACTGGCATCTAAGGTCTTTGTATTAGTCAAGGTTTCCCAAAGAAACAGAACCAGCAGAAGATATATATATGTACATTAGATGGAGGTGGGAAGAGAGATTTATTTATAACAAATTAGCTTACTCAATACACAGGCTGGGAAGTCCCATGACCCTCTTGTCTATAGGCTGGAGACTCAGGAAGCTGGTGGTGTAAGTCAGTCCATGTCCAAAGGTCAGGGAACCACAGGAGCCAATGTTTTAAATCCCAATCCAAGGGGTAGAGAAGATGAGATGACATGTCCCAACTCCAGCAGGCAGATAGGAAGCAGAAAGGAGTGAATTCCTTCTTCCTTCCTTTGCTTTTTTTTTTGTAACCAGGTCCTCAACAGATTGGGTGATGGTCATTCACATGGGGAAGGGCAATTTACTTTAGAGCATCCGGTCCCATCACTTCATGGGAAATAGATGGGAAAACAGTGGAAACAGTGTCAGACTTTATTTTGGGGGGCTCCAAAATCACTGCAGATGGTGACTGCAGCCATGAAATTAAAAGACGCTTACTCCTTGGAAGAAAAGTTATGATCAACCTAGATAGCATATTCAAAAGCAGAGACATTACTTTGCCGACTAAGGTCCGTCTAGTCAAGGCTATGGTTTTTCCTGTGGTCATGTATGGATGTGAGAGTTGGACTGTGAAGAAGGCTGAGCGCTGAAGAATTGATGCTTTTGAACTGTGGTGTTGGAGAAGACTCTTGAGAGTCCCTTGGACTGCAAGGAGATCCAACCAGTCCATTCTAAGGGAGATCAGGCCTGGGTGTTCATTGGAAAGACTAATGCTAAAGCTGAAACTCCAATACGTTGGCCACCTCATGCGAAGAGTTGACTCATTGGAAAAGACTCTGATGCTGGGAGGGATTAGGGGCAGGAGGAGCAGGGGCCGACAGAGGATGAGATGGCTGGATGGCATCACTGACTCGATGGATGTGAGTCTCAGTGAACTCTGGGAATTGGTGATGGACAGGGAGGCCTGGCATGCTGCGATTCATGGGGTCACAGAGTCGGACATGACTGAGCGACTGAACTGAACTGAACTGAACTGAAATTTACTTTAGAGTAATTTAGAGTTCATTGATTCAAATGCTAATCTCATTCAGAAACACTCTTACACAAACCCAGAAATAATGCTTAAACTGGGCATGCCAGTCAAGTGGCCAGTCAAGTTGACACCTTAAATTAATCATCACAGTCCCTGAGGTCCTTGAAGGCAGATGGTCTCTTTTTTTAAGCATTTTTATTTTTAACTTTGTTTCTCCGCAGGCATTCTCTAGTTGCAGTGAGTACGGGATACTCTCTAGTTGCAGTGCACAGGCTTCTCATTGCAGTGGCTTCTCTTGTTGAGCATGGGCTCTAGAGCACAGGCTCAACAGTGGCAGCACATGGGCTTAGTTGCTCCAAAGCCTGTGGAATCTTCCTGGACCAGGGATTCCCGTGTCTCCTGCATTGGCAAGCAGAATCCTCACCACTGAGTCACCAGGGAAGCCCCAGCAGATGGTCTTTGTTCCCAGTATCCAGCACAGTAAACAGCTGATAAATATGGGCTGACTATGCAAGTGACCTTAATTGAGCACATCCCCATATGTGTAATCCAACTTCTATTACAATTTATTTCTATATTAATCTGATTAATTGTGTAGTATTGAAAATTTTCCTTAACAATCACATTCTCTTCCTATGGGCAATATATTGCATATCAGTGATCTCTACACTGTAGCTTTTTAGACTTTTGTATTTCCTTTCCAGATTTGCTACACAATTGTAGTAGCAGTATAGGAGATGATAGTTAATTATCATGATTTGGTAAAAAAAGAGATAAGAAATTAAACCACATGTATATTTTTAAAATTTTATTTATTTATTTGTCATACTGCATGGCATGTGGGATCTTAGTTCCCTGATCAGGAATCGAACCTGTACCCCCACATGGAAAGCTTAGAGTCTTAAGCACTGATCCCCAGGGAAGCCCCCTTAAAAATTGCTCTTAAGTTTAGTTTTTGATATTCCCACAATTAAACATTCTCAGATGCAAAACCTGGAAGGGGATACTCTTTATAAAATCTCCTTTGGAACTTAAAATTTAGATTTCAACAATTAGCAGTAAATGGTTAACATTTATCTTGAAAATATACCTTCACTCTCCTAACTGATTCAAAATGCAATCAGTATTAAATAAATATGAATTTTTATAGATCAATACAAGCCTTTATTATTATATGTAATAAAGAACATATTCTATAGTTTATATACATATAATTAACATTTGTTTAATTGGGATCAGATGAAACATTTTAAAACTTAAAAATGTGTTGGAGAATGTTCTCTCTTCTTTTTGTAAATTTATTTTTAATTGGAGGATAATTGCTTTACAATACTGTTTGTGTTTGCTGTACAACAAATATATATTTATTGAATTTCTTCTATATGCCTAGTACTACTTTGGGCATTAGGGAAATAATGATAAACTAGCAAAGGTTGTGTTTGTTTCTTATTATGGAAAAATGTAAATATATACAAAGTTAAAGAAAATAGTGGGCTTCCCTGGTGGCTCAGTGGTAAAGAATCCACCTGTCAATGCATGGGACATGAGTTCCATCCTTAGGTCGGCAAGATCCCCTAGAGAAGGAAATGGCAACCCACTCCAGTATTCTTGCCTGGGAAATCTCAGGAGACTGGCAGGCTACAGCCCATGAGGTCGCAAAAGAGTCAGACACAACTTAGCAACTGAACAACAACCAGAAGATATATTGTAAAGGACTCCTATCTACCCATCACCCAGTTTAAACAATATCAACTCATAGCCTTCTTTCATTGACAGACTACCTCTCTATTCCCTCTCATATTACTTTGAAGCAAACCCAAGACATTAAATTGTTTCATCTGTATTGATATATAACTCTAAAAGATTATATAGCTATGATATACAATTATATATTCATTATAGCCATAATATCATTCCCCCCGCCCCGAAAAAATTAAAAATCCAATCATCTGTAGCTTACATTTTAACAGGGGAAACAAGGAAAAAATAAGCAAAAAATATTAGGTAATAATGATAACAAAAAATGCCCAGCTGATGGGATAAAGATTGATTTTTCTATTGGGTGATCAGAGAAATCCTGCAAGGTGACATTTGATGATGGATGAGCCACAACAGGAGGGGCAGGGCACATGACTGTCTAAGAGGATGAGTCTTCCTCACAGAAGCTCCAGCCAATGTAAAGATCCGAGGCGGAGCTCAGTGTTCAAAGAACAGGAAAGAGGCCTAGGAGTCTGGGAGGATTAAGTGGAAGGAAGAGTACAAGGATATGATTTTGGAATGCTCACCTGAGGTCATGAGAAAGGACTTCAGACCTGACTCTAGGTGGGATGGGCAGCCTTTGGAGGATTCTGAGCAGGGGAGAGATATGACTTGCCTTATGATTATAGACGAGCATTCTGGTTGCTCTGTTAAGAATGATGTATAGGAGGACATTTTAGAAGAACAAGTGTCTGAAACAGGGAGCCCAACTAGGAAATGATTGAAATAGTCCGGGTGAGAGCTTGTGAGACAGTCATAAAGGTCATAATGAATTAGGGTAGTAGCAGTAAAGATGGTAAGAAATAAGTCATTTCTCAGTAAGTTTAAATTGACACCTAATAGAATTGGTTGATAAACCAGTTGTAGAGTAAAAGATAAGAGACAAGGTAAGTCAAGGTTAACTCTAAAATGTTTACTAATATTTACTAAAGTGAGCAATACTGGAGGAAGACCAGGTTTGAAGTAATTGGGCATGTTAAGTTTGAGATGCCTATTACACACACATCCAAGAAAGACATCAAGTTGATAGATAGCTAATTCCAGAGTTTCGGGGAGAGATGAGGGCTGGATCTATAAATTTGGGAAATATCAGTGTGTAGATGCTACTGAAAGTCATGGGACTGAGAACATCCAGGTAGTGAGGGAAGATGAAGAAGAGGAGAGATTGGGAAGAAAAAAGGATCCAGCTGAGGAGCCTAACAGGCCAATGAGGTAGAGGAAAGCCAGAAGAGTGGATCCCAGGAGCCAGGGCTGCTGTGAGATCAGTAGGCTGGAGACTGAGAAATGCCTATCAGAATGGACCCTGTGGTGGCTACCTGTGACCTTGGCAGATGGCTTCATCGTGTGGATAAAGACAAAAGCTTAGGGTAGTAGACTGAAGCATGAATGGAGGTGAAGAAGTGAAAACAGGGGAGCAGAGAAGTGGGGTGGCAGCTGCAGAGGGAAGTAAAGTCAAGGGAGGTTCTGTTAGTTTTGTATTTTTTATTTATTTTTTATTTTAATTTTTTTAGTTTTGTATTTTTTAAACTGAAGTTATTACAGTATGTTTGCATGCTGATAGGAAAGATCCAGGAGAGAATAAAAAACATGATTCTGGAAAGAGAGGAGTAATTGCAGGAGCAAAATTCCTGAGTGGGTAAGAAAGGACAGAGAAGCTATTGCACAAGTCAGGGAGATACCCAGGAACACAGCACATCCATTTCTACAGGAGAGGAGGTTGAGTATGCAGGGAGATACAGGCACTTGGACAGATTTAGTGGTTGGAGGACATGGACATTCTCTTTTATTGTCTCACCATGAAACAATAGGCAAGGATGTCAACTGACAGTGAGGATTTGGGGGATGGTGTTGGTTTGCAGCAAGCAGGAGATAAATGTAAGAGGCAATAACTATGAGACTGCAGTAGGACTGCTGGACAGTGTGGAAGGCCTGCTTGAGATGTGTGCTCTGTGAGAAATGATCTTTAAGTCAAACTTGGATGGTGTTGTTCCCCTCTTTCCACAATCCAGTACCTCTCCCAGCACTGGGGACTATATCTCACTACAATTAGTGAGCACATCGGTTCATTGGTTATTATATAATTTATTATTCATTAATGCACATCACCATTCATTCACTGAATCATATTTATTGAGTGCCAGGCACCACTTAAGGTACTAGGGCTACCTCAGTTGAACAAAACAAACCTCTGACCTCAGAGAACTTCTCTTCCATATCTTAAAAGACAAGAACCCTCAGCTTTGGTAAATACAACTCCTCAGTGAAAACCAGTGAGGAGGTGGAAGTTTCATATTTAAGTACTCAAAACTAAAGTCACCTAAATCCTAAAAAGAAGAATACCAACGTGCCATGATAGATGTGGCCAGTAAAGGAGTGAAGGACATGCAGTCTGCCTCAGGGAGTGTATCTTTCTTTCTTTCCCACTAGTGCTGGGCTAGTTCCATGGAAAGCAGCCAAGTGCAGCAGACAGGAGAGTAATATGCTGGAATTTTTATCTCTAGTGTCAGAGCAAGGATTCATCATTATCTCCAGAAAAGCATGAATTAATGGACCATCATAACAAAACAGGGTCTGCTCCATCCAAATTCTCAGGACTACATAAACCCGGGAAGATACAAGTTCCTTTCAATTTAGGAATATGTCTGAAAGGCAAACAGAGCATACCCTTGAAAGGGCTTAACTGAGGGCATCTCCTCATTCCACCTTCCTTTTTTTCTTACCCGTTTTGGCCTTTTCTTCCTTCCTTCCTTTTTCTTTACTCACTAATTTTCATCTGCTTTCCATTTTTAATGAAACAAAGGCTCTTAGAACCACTAGCTCAGGAAGCCACAGTTTCACTATAGGCTGGTCGCTGGGATTCTAGGAAGAAAGCTGGCTTTAATTGAAATCATGGCTCCCTTCTTCTGACTTTGGGCAGGAAGGTGCAAGAAGAGTGGATTGGGAGCGTGGACTGTGAGTTCTCTCCAGAAAGAGATCTGGATCCTCTTTTAGTGACCTCAGACTTCACAGCTCTGCTACAAGGAACAAGAATAAAATGCTTGTCCAGAAAAAGAAGTCAAGAGAATTCCCTGGTGGTCCAGTGGACCAGTGGCTTTCACTGCCAGGGCCCAGGTTTGATCCCTGGCCAGGGAACTGAAATCATGAAAGCCATGCAACAAGGCAAAAAAAAAAAAGTCAGAAATGGAGTGAATGTGCTCTGTGCTCTACTCCTCTGCATTAACAGTTACTTCTTATCTGTTGTTTTGAAAGGGGAATACTGAAACATGGCTTTTGTTCCACTATTACACAAGTAGCATGCCCCCATGCTATACCCCTCTTTGTGCAGTAGATGTCAGCCTCACACAGCGTTTCTCTTCCTAACTGCAGATTCCTAAGAAAACTACCCTCTTACCCACCCTTTCCCTGGGTAAAAAGATTAATTTCTTCTCATCTTAAGCGTGAAAAACAATAGTAAACAGTGGCCCAGTAAATAGTGATTCTGGAAACAGAGTTGTATTAAAGTACCTGGAAAGGACTGTGGGACTATGGGAAAAGGGTACAAGTAGAAGGGTAGGGGACAGGTTAAAACCTATGGGTCTCACTGAACAAATATCAGGTGTGATATCAAGGTGGGGCTCTGGCACAGTTATGATAACAACCCAAGAAGATTTGGACATGGCCCTGATCAAAGGTCTTCGTCGCCCTGAGGTGGAAGAAGCTGAGGAATCAGCAAGTAGCTGCAGTGTCCTGGGAAAAGATCTCAGTGTAAACCATTTAATATCCTGTCTGTCCAAAGGTGCCCTATCTTTGTCCTCAGATAAGACATTTCGCCGAGCCTCAGCTTCCTATCTTTAAAAGAGGAAAAAATAATAGTCTTGTCTACCCATAGTATTTAATGAGAAAAAAAAAATCAAGATATTGTGCAGAAAACAGTTTGAAGATAATGTATTATTTAAATAGGGATAGTAGATTTAAAGTTATAAAGGCAAATGTACATTAGTTATGAATAAAGAAGAATTCAGTGCTCAAAATTGAACCTTCAGTTAATTATTCTTACAGATTTTTCTCAACATATCACAGGAAGACTTTTCTTTCTCTCCTGAGTTCCATGTTAGCCATGTGGAATTTTGACACACTTAGGATTTATTTCACAAAAAGATCCCAACCTGGAGGGAGCCATATAATATGCATGAATGGTCTTGTGGGGGGAGAAGGGGTGGAGATTCCCTTTCTAGCTTTTACATTATACCATTAGTAGATAATCATAAGCCACTTATAAACTTCAAGTGCAAAAGAAATAGAAATATTAATCTTCAACAACCCTTCTTTCCAATTGAGTGTGCTTAATTGCATTCCACGCTTGTATTTGATCCCATTCCTCTCTTAGCTTCTTAGTTCATAAATTGAGATGGCTAAAGCTTACCATATTGTGGTCAGTTAGCACCAGTTTAGGCAAGAGACCTTGAATTCATCACATTTTTATTTTATCCCATACTAAATCTACACCTTTTGAATTGAAACATTACTGAAAGAATTCATATTTGTAAGCAGAAAGATTGTTTTATACCTTGATGTTGAAATTTGAGCAGAAGTTTCAAAATGAAAGAATTGATACTCTCGGATGTCATGAGGAAAGGCCAAAAGCATTCAAATTTTTTTCTCATGACTCATCCCCTCCTGTGGAGTTTTGGGCTATATATTCCCTGCCTTGTCTGTTCTCTGCTCCTTTTGTTAAGAAAAAAAATCCTTTTTGCATCACTACCCCCCACCTTATTTATTTTATTTTTTTTGCTGAGGCTTTCAATTTATTGTATCATGAACTGCAGAAGGAGAAGCAGTTGAACTCTCAACCTTTGAAACCTCTTAATACTTGCTGAGTGGTCAAGGGGAGAAGTGGAAAAGATTGTTGATTGGACTTTACCCCATTTGGAAAAGACCTTCCTACAACAGCTCAACCATCCCCACTTTAAGGAAATTAAGTATTTACTTTTCTTAAAATCCAAAATCTTTTGGAACATTCTGCAGAAAGTGAGGCCAAGTTTCCACACTTAGTATCAACTTGGGAACTTTCTTTTTAGACCCACTTTAAACTCAAGTGCTTTTGCATAATGTATATAACACATTTTCAAAATAATTTCATTTTAGATTTATACTTTTGTCTGCTATATTGCTTTCTGCTGTTTTTTCAGAATACTTTGCAATTATAAATAGACATCATTGCTCTCACCTCAGGCAGGAGTTTCTGGGTAGAATTCTTCACAGAAGACTAGATACAATATCAATATGGAAGTAAGTCATCTCTTAACATCAACAATCTGCTTCATGATCAGAGAGGTGCTGATAATAACTCCCCACCTCCTCTCTGGTCTGCCTTTCTAATAATTTCATTATGGAAAAATATAATATTAGAAGCTATAAAAGGCCCATTCCACCAGATTTTGTGTCATTTTTTTCCTGGGACCAGGGTTGAGGTCATTTTTTTTTTTTCCTGTTTCATCTAACACTAAATATTAGTAAGAGATGTGATCACTAAGGCTACCATTTCTTCCGGGTACTTCTGTTTCCACTGTACTCTTCAAGGCTGCTCACAATTATACTAAATGAACCTCTTTTCCATTAGTCTTAATTCTTTCCATTCCCCTTTCCCACCCCCGATTTCCTCCTATTTTCAGATACTCGAAGATAACGTCCCTACTGCCTTCTCTCCTTCAAATCTTCCAGACATAAATATTTTAATACATTCGCCAGTGTATTTCTGATGGCATTGAAGAGTCTGCACAACCGGTCCCTTATTTATAAAGCCCACGGCTGCTGAATGACCTGTAATGCTATACCAGCTCCTGGACTCTCCCGAACAGTCGACCTGGGAGGATTTTACTTCCACTACTTACAAAGAGAAAGATGGAGACAAGGGAGAAGATCGACTAAAGAGAAATCTTTTCATCCATCTTGTCGGTGATCTTTGGGGACTGTGTGCTGCTATTTACATTGAACAGGAGGGAGGAGACGGAGGATGGAGAGCAACGCTGGAGGTGGGAGGCGGAGCTAGCCCAGCACTTAAAACCCCTCGCTAAAAGGGAAGCACGTTCGTCTGTGCTAGAGGCACTCTCCTGGAACCACGAGGGATGGCGCGGTCTGTGTCCTGAGGACTGACGGAGATCGGAAGGAGGAAAACAAGGACAAGAAAACGAGCGAGACCAAAGAGGACCTCTGGAGAAAGCGGAAGGCAGGAGACGCGAGGGGGAAGGAACCCACGCCAGGTGGAAACAGGACCCGGAGCAAACCGGTCAGGTCCGCTGAAAGAGAAGAAAGTACCGGAGGATTGCCTTTTTTCCTTTCAGTTAATGAAAACTACTTTTATCCTCATAAAAGGCTAAGGGGAGGTAAAGACAATCTCTGTTTTCTTAGGGGGATTGCTGAGGGAAATCCAGACTACCTCTTTGAAGCTCTGAAATAAGCCACTGCCTGGTACACAGTGCAAAACGGTCCTGGTTTCTGAAGGCTACATCCCTTTCAGGAGAATTCCAGCCAGAGTAGCTGGGTGCAGTTCTATTTCTACATTTAAATGTCTGTGTCTCTCCCTCTTGCCCCCATTTTAACAACACTTTCCTTGTTTGTAAGCACGAGTGACAAGAAAGTGTCAAGACGGAATAGGAATATTTTCATCTTTCGCTTTTATCTGCCTGGGTCTTTCATTTTATTTTATTTTTTTAAGAGGGTAGAAGTGGTCCTTAAGATGGAAAAGGACGTTTCCATTTGAAAGGCTCTCTCTCTAAATATATTTACACTCATATGCATTTAGAAAGAGAGATCCCTTTCGGAGGTTGAAATCCTATTGAGAAACATGGAAAAAGGAGCCAGGCACCGGAACAACACTGAAAAGAACCACCCAGGTGGGAGCGAGTCGCAGGAGGCTGACTCTGGAGGGGGCGGAGTGGCCCTGAAGAAAGAGATTGGATTGGTCAGTGCTTGCGCTATCATTGTAGGTGAGTCCAGTTCCTTTTCCCACCGACCATTCCTCCCTGTCCGGTGGTCCTCTTGTAGAACCTTAATCCCTCAGTCCCCCAGCCCCGCAAAGCACTGTTTCTGTGTCCTGCTCCCTTAGAAAAGGGTTGTCATTCACCTGTGCTTTCGCCTGCACGAACGGATTAAGTTTGAGAGGTAAAGGAAGTGTTGTGTATCATACATCTCTTCCCCCCAACCAGTCAGTTCTGTCCAGTGTTTGGGCAATGGAGCACTTACGGGACACACTCCTGGCTGATGGTCACTGTTGCCTGCAAGCTTGTTGAAAATATAGGTCTCTGGACTCTACATTGGAAGGTTGATTCCAGTGATTTAAGGTAGGACTGGGGAACCTAGATTTTTAACAGGCTTTTCTGCAGCCATCTCCTTAACAGGCTGTGGATTGGCTTTTGAGACATATTTAGGAGCTATTTGGTTTTACTTTATATAAGACTCTGGGTCTACGGGGTGTGTAATAAAAATAGCCAAAACAGCAGTGTAAGGATGCCTTGCCTTTCTCTAGCTTTCCCATCTTATCCAGCACTTTCTCTTGTAAAGTAGATGTGACAGGGCTGTTATTCCCATTTCATGGGTAAGGAAATAAATTATGGAAGAAAAGAAGCGACAGATTGTACCTTTCTGTAATTGTGTAGTTGGCAGCTTCTCTCATGCTTAGTGGAGTTGTGTAACATCCATGTCTCTTACCTCATGGAAGACCCTGTGAGGTTCTGAAGGGAAAGGGGAGTAATTAGAATGGTGAGTCTGTCTGAAGGCTTTGAAACTGGGGAGGCTGAGTGTCCCCGAGAGTGCCAGTGAGGCCACTCCAACCCTGTAACTGCACTCTACCAGGCAGGGGTCCCAAATATGGCCCTGTCTCTGGACAACACACAGTCCTCTTTCCAGAGAGCCCCTGTAGATGGATGCGCAATGGTTCAGTGCTGCTTTTACTCCAGAAGGTGAGTGTTTCTTCTGCTGTCTTTGGCAGAGGGCCTTACCTTTTCCCCAGAGAAAGGGGTACAGGACAGTCAGGCCAGATCGGTTTCTGTGCAGACTTCCTTTTGAAGGCTTGTCATATCCTGATGCCCACAGACCAGTTTCTCTGGATAACCCCATGGTCCTCATGGTAGCACAGAAGCATTTTGGCAACTAAGCAATGCTGACATTGGAGAACACCCTTGAAATCAAATAATATCAGTACAGTATTCAGATTATCCTCTTCACCTCTGCACCCAGGCTTCAGTGTTATCGCCACTCAGCTTTCAAAGTGGAATGCTGCTCTATCTAATTCTTTGACTCTGGTAGGTTTCCAGGCATCTACAGTTACAAGTAAGGTAATGTTATGTTAAAATATTATAGTCAATATTTTAATCTCTGATTACCTTTTCTCTATCTCACCTTTATTGCAACTGCTCTAAAAAATGAGATCATCGAAGTACTCAATATGTACAGCACATGCCAATTTAAGGTCTATAAATAGCCCAGAGCTGTTACCTCTTTCACAGTTTGACTGAGAGGATTAAGTATTTTCCTTCCTTTGGGAAGATTCTGATTCATACACAGATGTTTACACTCACATGCACAGGACCACAATCAGACCTCCTTCCTGCCTCACCCACCCCTATATATATGCAGGTATTCAAGAGTTGAGGATATTTTCCTATATAATGAGCTTGTTTTTGTCTCTTTCTTTAGCATTTTTCTAAGACTATGAAGAAATGGGAGTGTCCAGGTGTAAGAGCTATGGCTTTTAGTTGGGTGAATGCTACTATGATTTGTCCACAACCTCATGGATAGCACTTCAGTGTAAGAATAGTCCCAGTGCTCCTATTGGTATTGTAGCAAGAAGAATAATAATTCTGGTATTCTATGGTGAAAAGAGGCCCCAAATATGTGATTTCAGAGAAATCAGGGTATTAGTCCAAAGTGCAAGAATCCTTGTAGAGTTAATAGTCATGATTGTATCTCCAGTTAAGCTGAGACACACATTTCCCCTTTAGGGTGTTGTGGGGGCAAAATCCTTTCCACTTCCCCTGCCATGTGGCTGTTGATTTACAGATGTGCTGAGTAGCTGCCCTGTCCTCTAGAGGGGTTTCCGAGTAGATGACAGTGATTCAGGTTTTTTTTCAAGACCAAATGCAAAAATAGAAATGGCATTCTGCACATGAAATTCAGTGATCTAGTGTTCAGTGTCAACACTGTGGAAGAAAGAGTTCGAAGGTATAAAGAGAAAGGAAATTTCCTAAGTGAATCAGATCACGAGGTATGGAAAAAGAGCAACTGCCCTAAATTGATCTCATATCCAGTTAACTTAGGGATAAGTTAAACTATGTTTCATAAAACATTGTAAAAGTCTCATTCACAATCAGCATCGATGATTTAAAATAGGAACACTAAGGACTTCCCTGGTGGTCCCGCGGTTAAGAATCCGTCTGCCAATGTGGGGGTTATGGGTTCGATCCCTGGTTTGAGAAGATCCCATATACCTCAGGGCGGTTAAGCCTGTGCGCCGCAACTACTGAAGCCTGAGCACCTAGAGCCTGTGCTCTGCAACAAGAAACCACGGCCATGAGAAGCCCATACATCACGTGGAAGAGTGGCTTCCACTCGCCACAGCTAGAGTATGCCCATTCGTAGCAACAAAGACCCAGTCCAGCCATAAAGAAAGAAATAACAGTTTTAAAATAAAATAGGAATAACAAGATGGTCGGTGTTACAGAAATATAAAATGAACCAATAGAAGATGCATCTAGAATTATCTATAATCTGATCGGAGAGATACGTTTTATATGCATTAGACAAAGAACATTGGAAATTTATGATACAATTGAGTTACTTAAGGAGGAAAAAGTTAGGTGATTGGTGAGAAGCACAAAAAACGAGAAGTTCTTGCTGAGAACTAGATTAAGAAGCCTCTTGAAGGACATGGAGAAACATGGAATAGAGAAGATAATTCTGGGAGATTTGGTAGGTAGAAGGACAACTAAACTGTTATTTCCTTGAGCAAAAAAATGTGTCATGTATATCTCTGACTCTTTAGTGCTTAGCAGAGTCCCTGACTTGAAATAGTTACTCAGATGATTGTTGAATTTAATTGACCCTTCGACAAAAATGTGAAGACAATAGTAATAAAGTGTTTATTTGAATGGCTGTTGGGAACCTAAGTTGAAAATCTTTTACTCTAGGAATAGTTTCATCAACTTGGAAACGAGGTTGTCCAGTTTTAATTTTTAAACTTCACCTTTGCCCTAATTTAACCAGGCTATTGCTTGCCACATATTTGGCCAAAGAAACCTGTTGGTAATAGGTGAACTTAGATTTCTCCTTGAATGTGGAGTCCCCCTCAAAATCTAAAGAAAGTATGAAGGAGCCACAAAATTCATTAATTAATGCTATCAAAGCTACTGTTATTATTAAAAATTTATTATATGCCAGACACTTGTCCAATTGCCAAACATACATTCTTTTTTTTTAAGTATTTATTTATCTGGCTGCACCAGGTCTTAGTTGCAGCACGTGGAATCTGGTTCCCTGGACAGGAATCGAACCTGTGCCCCTGCATTGGGAGCATGAAGTTTTAGCCCTCGACCACCAGGGAAGTTCCACATTGTCTTATTTATCCCTCACAATAATCCCATATAGTAGGCACTTCTTAGCCCTTCCTCCACATAAGGAAATTAGAGGCTCAGAGAGACAAGAAAGTTGGTGAGGGTCACACAGCTGAAAAGTATTAAAGATTCAGACCTACAGCTTGTCTAAATCCTAAATCAAACTCATAAGCATTATTCTCTACTCTCAGTTGTCATGCCCAAAAGAGGTGTTTGCCTTCAGATCCTGTGCAGAGGTCCTTATTTGTTTTTATAGACGAAGCACTCAGTGTTGTGTTCCCTGCAAGGAAGTGTCCCAATGTAAACAAGATCTGAGCAATCAGTTGAGAGTAGGCGAAGTACCAGTACAGCTGCAGGAAGACTTTGGTGGGGGGGGTTGGAGCCTGAGGTGTGCTGCTGCAGGATGTGGTCAGCACAGATCACGCTTCCATTGACTCTCCCACATGCTCACTCTTCCTCTCTGGACCGGCATTCTCTACTGGAAAAACCAGAGCTTTACACAAACTCACTCTATATATTATCTTATTTAATCCTGACCACAGTTCTGTGGAAATAGATATTATAACTCTGTTTTAAACATGGGGAAATGAGTCACAGATCCTGGAGGACTGACTACTGAGATCTTCTGACTCCAGAGTCAAAGCTCTTAGCCATTCCCTGTTTCTAATCGGTAACCAAGAGAGGAAGGAGGGAGGCTGGTGTGTCCTGTGTGGTGGGGGCAGTGGGCCATGCAGGACCATAGCTCTGACACTGGAACTGGGAAAGGACATGGGTGTCTGATACTGGAAAAGTTGGGGGAAAACTTTTTTAAAAGGCCGTTTGTCAACAGAGAAACATACTATAGGTATAACCATACTGAAATGGCACTGGGCTGATTTGGAAATATTTCAGGTCCAAAAGATTTTCAGACCCATGTATTTTTACACCATTTTAGAAGATTTTACATTTCAGTCTCTGATTTAATGTATTAGCTTTCTAATCCCCCAAATGTCTATTGGATATTAACTAGAGGGCTGGAGTGTGAAAATTCTATTCAAATTTGTACTTCAGTTTTTTTTTTTTCAACATGAGAGGGATTAGGATTTGGTTCATTCAGGATGAAAACATGTTTAAAACTCTCATTGTTCTCAAAGAAAACTTTGAGACAGAAGCCAAGTAGGATACTTTTCAAAACAAACACATCTTGGTAAACAGAGAGAGGTTATAATTAGTGGTATAATAATAATAAGTAGCTACCATTTACTGAGCACTACCACATACCAGATGAGTGCTTTATGAGTATTCTCATCTAAGTCCATGAAATAAGTACTGTTATGGAAAGGGTGGAATTGAATGAATACATAACTGGCGGTAGCAGAGCTAGGATTCCCACTCAAGTCATTGAACTCTGAAGCCACTGGGCTTAATCAAAATGCCCCACAGTGTGGCTGGAACCAGAGATCCTGTTGCTTCCTACCTCCAGGAACCAGGCAGGGAACTCAAGGAGTAATCTAGTTGAGGCAGGGCTGCTGGCAGGGCTACAATATGCTCTCTCAAAGAGCGGAGTTAATGCAGAATAAATGACTAGCAGGAGACACTTAGGGTAGGGGAAAGAAAATAGAAACCCAGCAGGTAAAAAAGGTGTCCAAATAAACAGAATCAAACAACCCATTCTATTTGGAAAAGCAATAACAACAACAAAAACACCCTGTACCCGGATCAGATGACCTTCTCAGAGAGGCCAGCACCACATATACATACCACTTTTTCTGAATTAAATTGGCTTATTGAAGTGGCATGGCAGTATGGGCATACAGGGTGAGACTTTCAAGTTGCCCAGATACCAGGGGTTTTCTGCTTTCCTCTGCGGGTTAATCCAGCAGCAGAGCTGCCTACCAAGAAAGCCTTAGGAATGTCTGTTGTTGCTCTTGTTTGTTGTTACTTTTTTTTGTTTATTTGTTTATTTTTGGCCGAACTAGGTCTTCATTGCTGCCTGCTGACTTTCTCCAGTTGCAGTGAGTGAGAGCTTCCCATTGCGGTGGCTTCTCTTGTTGCAGAACATGGGCTCTAGAACATGAGGGTTTCAGTAGCTGTGGTGTATGCACTTAGTTGTACGTGGAATCTTCCTAGACCAGGGGTTGAACCTGTGTCTCCTGCTTTGGCAGGCGGATTCTTAAACCCTGGGCCACCAGGGAAGTCCTTGTTTGGTTATTATTGTTTGGAGATGCTGCTGCTGCTAAGTCGCTTCAGTTGTGTCCGACTCTGTGCGACCCCATAGATGGCAGCCCACCAGGCTCTCCCGTCCCTGGGATTCTCCAGGTGAGAGGGTATCAAAAAAGCAGGAATGAGCAAATAACCCCAAGAATATATCCTGAACTACCCAAAACAACCAAAAGGAGTTCATCCCTTCTAATTTTTAACTCCCAGCTGAGAGAGTGCAGAGCAAGAAAGACCACGCCTTGTTCCCCTCCCAGAACATGTCTGCAAAGGAGGCCCCCTGGGCTCTTCTCCCTCGAAATCTGTAAATGACAAAATGCAGGCTGCTCCCTGGCACAGGTATGGGGGCTACTGGTCACAGGATTCTGATCATCCTATATTTTAACATTTAACAAATACTCATTCAGCGTTATATGCTAGGCTTTGTGCTAAGCACTGGTGAATTTTATTTCTAAGAAGCCAAATTGTGCCTCAAGTCTATTTTAAGCTGTTATATTTATAGAATGAATGAAGTCTGAGCTGAAAAACTTAATCAGTCACATCTCATCCCTCATCCATTGTCACGGTCACAACTCTTCACATTGGTTGGCTCCCTGCGGTTATATCTTCAGCATTACCAGTGACGTCACTCCTGGGGAGAGGGTTTCATAATATGCCTTGAGATGTTCTGGGCAACCTCTCACTGAGCAGCATATTGTGAAGGCCAATTACCCAGGGGGTGTTTCATTGCTGCAGAATTGTTAGTGTACTTTTCTCACTATGTATAGAGTTTCAAGGTGCCTGTACGTCTGTGAGATTCGTAAATGCTTTAGCAGCCTCTTTAGAGTACAATTCTGCATAGCGTGTTTAATCAGCAGCTGATACAGGCAGGTCAGGCTGTCTAGGGATAAGGAGACATTTGCTAAGTGGGTCCTGATGCTGGGAGTAGAAAACATATGATGAATTTTCCCATGATTTGTATCATGTTTTGGACAGGGAGGAACCATTTTTGATATCAGAAAAGGAAGGGCTTTGGAGATAGTCTTGGGTTTGTAAACTGCTTTCCTATTTACAAGCTTTGTAACCTGGAACAAGTTCATTGGCAATAAAATAGAAATTTTTTGTGAAATATTAAACTGGCCAGTATCCAGCAGTTTATATTCAATAAATATTAGTTTCTTTCTCTCCTAAGCTCATCCTCCACCACCCCCACTTCCCTTATCCACCCCCCCAACACACTCATTCATTTTGGTTCAAAAACAGATTAGATTGATCGGGTGATGGGAAGAACTGGCCAATTCAGCCCAAGTCTGACCTGTTTATCAAGTAGACAGTGTTTTTCCTTTTCTCTGTTGACTCGAGTCTACTTACTCATCAGCTTCTTGTGCTTCCCCTCTTCTAGGAAGCTTTTTCTGAGCAGCCCCCACAAGTGACGTTGTCCATCCCTAATATCTTGTCATGTATTGCGATTGCTTTCATGCAACTTCTCCTCTCCCTGGTGGTGTCAGTTCTGAGTCCACATGTATCATGTCATCACTTCTCCCCACAATTTGCTGAGGACAGGGACTGAGTCTCTCATTTTCATATCCTCATGTATTCAGCCTGGCATGAGTAAATGCATAGAAAGTATTTTTTGAATAGTAGCAGCCAGTCTAAGCCAAACCGTCCATTAGAGATCTGTCTCCCAACAATGTGAATATGCTTTCTCTTAGCCGCCTGTGGGATGTTAGCTCTCCAGCTAGGGATCGAACTTGTGCCCTCTGCAGTGGAAACAGAGTCTTAACCACTGGACCACCCTGAATATGCTTAACAAATTGAACTTACTGAACTGTACACTTAAAAATGGTTAAGGTGGTAAATTTAGTGTTGCATATGAAAAAAAAGCCTTAGCTTAAAAATGAGTTATTCCCATAAACAATACATTTTTGCGTTTAGCAAAAAACAAGCAAAACACAAAGCATGCTAAATCTCATCTAAGTTCAAATTTGAAAAAGACTTTAGAAATTAACATTGAGGCTTACCTCAGCCTCAGCACTATTACATTTTGGGCCAGATATTTTGTTGTTTTGAGGGGCTGTCCCATGCAGTATCACTGGCCTCTATCCATTAGATGCCAGTAGCACCCCCTCACCAGCTGTGACAACCAAAAATGTCTCCAGACACTGTCAGTTGTCCCTTGAAGGTGGGAGATGGTGCAAAATTGTCCCTGGATGAGAACCACTGAGGTAGACAAAGCCTCTCACTGTTGGTGCCTGGTCTTCTAATCTGACAGGGAGACCCTGGACACCTGCTGTGAATCCTTAATGGGCATTTTTGAGGGTTCAGCAGACTTAGCCCCTCAGGCCAGGATGCCTGTCTTTCAGTGACTGGTGGGTGGTGGTTGGCTCCATCTATTATATTAAAAATCCATGTGTTAACTAGTGCTTCCCAATTACGTTTTAAAGCAAGAATGTACAGAGTGGGTGCTCAATAAATACTTTTTGAGATGCAATTACCTGTGGGCCGCCCACCTGAAGCATCTAAAAATTATACCTAGACAAGTAAACAGATGCTCAGAGAATGTTCTTCATGGCCCTGGCCCTGCAGTGCTATTTCAGAGCCAGACTTCCAAGACGAGACCATTATTGTTATCTTCTAGAGACTGTCTCCGGACACAACTGAGCAACTTCACTTTGACTTTTCACTTTCATGCATTGGAGAAGGAAATGGCAACCCACTCCAGTATTCTTGCCTAGAGAATCCCAGGGATGGGGGAGCCTGGTGGGCTGCCGTCTATGGGGTTGCACAGAATCAGACATGACTTAGCAGCAGCAGCAACAGCATCAGAGACTGTCTCTACCCCTACTATTGCAAATCCTAGCAACTCCTTATATTTGTGATCATTAAGCAGATTGTAAAGTGTTTCCATGCATGTATGTTCGCCTTTGATCCCTACCACAAACTTGTGAGGTAGGCAAGGCAGGAGCAAGTATTCCTATTCAGCAGGTGTAGGGACACTAAGAACAGTTCAGGCCACTCAGCTTGTGAGTGGCAAAGCAAGGACTCAGTGGCGCCTCTGACTCTTAAGTCTAGCACCCATTTCATTCTTCAGCAAGGAATCTAAACCAGCAGAGTTCTAAAGCTCCTTCCACATCTCTGTTCCACAAGAGACAGCAATCCCACAGGGCGTGTTTTGGAGCCCTGACCTGCCATCACCCTGAGGTGTCTGTTTGTACAGTCCTGATGCAAAGTGGAGACAGGATGAGGGGCATGGTGAGCTTTCAGGCCTGCTGTGAGGATCAAAGCCTGGCCTCAGTGTGCCGACTCCACTTCCATGCTGTTCTCGCAATCCTGAAAATCCTGAGACCCTTCCAACCATTTTGTGTGAGAAGTACAAAGAAGGTTCACCCTGGCTTTGTCTGGACATCACGGAAATGGACAGAACCTCCAAGGCCCAGGAGAAGCCCTGGCTAGATTCCAAGACTAGCATGGGTCAGTAGGGAAGGCCAAAGCCTTTCAGATCTGAGGGTCTGTTGAGCAGTAGAAATCTGTAATTCCATGCCCTAGGACATTCTGTAATGGCTGCAGCATTCTAGTGTGGACAGGCCTGGAAGTGAGTAAGGCCTTAATAGGAATCACGTGGGTATTGGCCCACAGGTGGAAGTTAGCGATTGTTCGTGGCCAGTGTGGATTTTCTGAATTTCAGCAGTTTTTCTAGTGATGACTTGCCCACTGATACAACTTGGCCCCTTCTTAATGGAGTGGTTCACTTGGCTTTTCTTTGACAGAACAAGCCAAGCTGGACTTCATTGTCCAGGCATCCTAGAGCCCATTTTTTACTAGAGAAGATCTATGTGATAAGATGGTTATTTCCCTAATTGGGGTCGATGAAAGAGAGGATTGAAAACCCAGCCAACCTCCAGTACCTTGGCTCTACCAGACAGTTGGGCATCTTATTCTTGAGTGGCTTTGTAGATGATGAGTCTAAGAGTAAAACAATGGAGAAAAAATATTCCTGCTGTAATCAACTTTCTTCCAACCTCTCATCAAGAAAGGTTCATAGTCAAAGGCAGAAAAGCCCTTCCCCAGTTCTCCTTTTTCAAAGCCATTCCATAAAAGCCTCTCTTGGACAGTGTAAAAGTTAAGGTATGTGTTGTGTAATTTCTCAGGGAGAGGCAGCTCAGAGTAGGAGGAACCTCTGGGCCAGGAGTCCAAGAACATGGCCTCTCATCCAGGCCTTGCTACCTAATGCAGTATGTGACTTTGATCATGGCTCTTCGCCTCTCTGAGCCTCAGTCTTCACAAAGGTAAATAGGGATGAGAGTGCCTGACCTGTGCACCCAAGAAAGTAATTGTGAGAATCAAGTAAGGTAATGGGCATGAATCTTTTGTAACTCATCGCTGAAGCTGGTATTGCAATAGAAGGAAAGAATCGGATCTGTGTTCCAGTTCTTTAACAAGCAACTTTTGTGAACCTTTCTCATTGTCTATAGGGTGGAGCATGTAAAACCGACAATTTTCAGGGAAAAGCTTGAGGCTATGACGGTGACTACTAATTTACCCTGTGATTTAGGCAAATAACCACCTCTGCATCTTAGGTTCTTCATCTGTAAAATAGGGAAAATAATACCTCCTTCTCCATTTGGAAAAATGAGAATAATGGTTGCCCTAGTTTCTTTCCTTCTAAAGTAGAGATGGTAATACTAGCCAGTCTACCCTCAGCAGTGGAATAAGTGGGTTGCTTTACTCATTTGCCTACAATACACACTTGACATATTTCACAGGTTTTTGAGGTTCCAGATAAACAGGTGTATTAAACTGCTCCATGGAGGTAAGTTGTAGATTGACATCAAACATTATTTATTCGATAAATACTTATAGAGTGTTTATTAATACTTTGTGACATTTCACAGGTAAACAATACAGTTTCTGCTCTCATGGAGCTTACAGTCTAGTGAGGGAGATATATACTAATCAAAAAATTACACTAAAGATTGTATATAAAAGGCATGACTTTTAAGTAAATGCAGTGTCAGTATTCTTTCGGCTCCAGTACATAGCTGTGCTCTTAGTGACATTCCTCTTCCTGTAGTCGTTCCAGAGGCTGCTAAGGAAGAGGAGACATCTGATTCTGATTTTCTAGGCAGTGGCTTCTAGAATCAGGGCGAGACGTTCCTCTCCTTCCCATCCCCCAGTTCTCAGTTTTGGTCAACATCATTCAATTTTTTTTTTCACTTTTTATTTTTTAAAATTATACTTTTCACTGCTCTGGGTTTTCGTTGCCGCCTGGGCTTTTCTCTGGCGAGGCATGGGCTCTAGGGTACATGGGCTTCAGTAGTTCTGGCATGTGGACTCAGTAGTTGCGGCTCCCGGGCTCTGGAGCACAGGCTTAGAGGCATGTGGGATCTTCCTGGATCAGAGATCAAACCCGTGTCTCCTTCATTGGCAAGTGTATTGTTTTACCACTGAGCCACCAGGGAAGCTCCCCCCCAAATTTTTTGGCCATGCTGTGAGACATTTGGGATTTTAGTTCCCCAACCAGGGATCACAGAGAAGGCACTGGCGGCCCACTCCAGTACTCTTGCCTGGGAAATCCCATGGACGGAGGAGCCTGGTAGGCTGCAGTCCATGGGGTGGCGAAGAGTCAGACACGCTGAGCGGCTTCACTTTCACTATTCACTTTCACTCACTGGAGAAGGAAATGGCAACCCACTCCGGTATTCTTGCCTGGCGAATCCCAGGGATGGGAGCCTGGTGGGCTGCCGTCTCTGGGGTCACACAGAGTCGGATACAACTGACATGACTTAGCAGCAGCAACCAGGGATCAAACCCATACCCCCTGCTGTGGAAGCACGAGTCTTAACCACTGGACAGCCAAGAAAGTCTATTTTTTTTCCCCCACTTTTATTTTTGTCATTTTAATTTGGTGAAAATCAAGATGGTTGATAGGGAGAACTCTTGTCCCAGTGCCAAGCCTCACCATCTGCTATAGCAGCTCCATGGAAGGACACATTATCCAGGAACCAGTGGAGACAGGAAGTGGTCAGACCCCCAAAAAGGGCTGTTCGTCTTGGACCGCCCACCCTCCACCTGGGATGACGGGGTGAGGCTCGTGCTCTGGAAATGTCAAGGCAAAAGCAGGAGAACTGAAGTGCTCACTCATCTCCACTGGGGTGTTTTCTAAGAACTCTGAAGTAAAACTTGAACACTCTTCATTACTGAGAAAATGAGATCTTTTCAGTAATATCCACAGCCTTTTACTGGTCCTGAGAAATTCCTGGCTGTCACCCCACGACCCCTTTCGGCATCTTAAAAACCAAAGTCAGACCCTGTTTTTCTCCCATACTGATTATTTTTTCAAGCCCTTGAGCTAGTTTTATAACCTTCTATTGCTCTCTTCTTGGCTGGCTTTAAAACGCCCTACAGATGACTCTTCTGATAAATTCCTGCCAGGCAAGGAGTTTACTGTTACTTTTCAGCACTATCAGCAACCCCATCTCACGTTCACTGTGGCAGGTGAAGGGTTGTTTGACGCTGACCGTCCTAGGATGCTACCAGGAGGCCCTTTAGTCTCTGCTGACCCAGCATTCATGCACAGCACACATGGGAGATGAGTTGAGAAGGGGGTTGAGAAGCAGCTTCTCATTCCAAGCCTCAGACTTTAAAAAAAAAAAAAAAAAAGGAAAAGCCTTTAAGAACTGGGGGCACCCAGGGTTTCATTTTTCTCTATCTCTTTGCCTGATGTTTAGATCACAAATTTAAACATGAGGGATTGTTTCTTCTTTTAGCTTCATTTCTCTATGTAGCCCTGTTCTGTTGGGATGGCTTAACACTAGGAGAAAAGAGGCCTGTTTGAGTCAGAAATGTGCCATCTTTGCGTTTCAATCTAGCTGTGGCCCTAGGCTCTCCAGTTTGGTATTTCAGTCTCCCGGCTTATAGCTGCTCCTAGGCTCCTCCTGGCCCCTCCCCTGTCTCGTTACTCATCTCAAGGAGCAGTTCTTTAGTTTGAAAAGGGGCAGCATATTCTACATCCCAAAAGAATGAAATATTACTGCTTTCAGGATGGGAATATTCTCTTCCTCTTTGACTAAAATAACCTGGATGCACAGTCTGGAATTAAAAATTGAATTTTGGTTTAGAAGTGAAAGCTTTCAGGACTGGATTGAGGCTGAGCTGTGATTGAGATCTAAAAGTCAGTTTTTAAAATTTGAGCATAAAATCCCATAGTCTGCATCTCGATCAGTCCAGAACTGGTTCCAGACCACTAAAGAGAGATGGTAGGAATTCAGAACAGTCAAATCCAACTGGCCTCCAGTACTCCAGCTCTGCATTTTGACTTGGATCCATTTAGTGTCTGCTTCTTCCCTCAGGCCCTCATTGGTGCAGCGGGGTGGGGCACGAAGAGGAAGAGGGAGCTTTCGAAGCACCTGACCCTTGGACCCTGACCCCTGGAATCTTAAGATATGGACAAAGGAGAGCTTGGAAAGAAACGTCCCAGGAGCTGCCCCCACACTCCTGTTCCTCCCCTGCCCACACACACATCCCAGCAGCCAACATTCAGTCCCTGGGGCCAGCCTCACCTGCCGCGAGTGGGCCAGCCCTTTATACACAGAACCGATGTGGATTAGTGGAAAGAACCCTTGGATTAAGCATCAGGAGACTGACTTCTAGATCCAATTTTACCCATCAGTAGCTGTGGAATTTGGAGAAAGCCACTTAACCCCTCTGTGTCTTAGTCTCTTGGTTTGTGAAATAGAAACATCTGCCCTTTCTCCTCCTGAATTCTGTGAAGTTGTTGTGAGAGGCACGTGAAACAATGGAGGGGAATGACCTTTGGAAGAATATAGAGCTTTGCACATATTGCGTCCCAACAAACCACTTCTAAACTACAAGAGTTGTTTTTTTAGGGTTTCATGCTCCTCACCAAGGGTGGGGCTATTGTGTCTGGGGTAGAGGCCAGCCTCCAGGAGTGCTGTCCATACTTGTGGGTCTTGGAAACCCCCAGACACAGGGTATAACCACAGTCTGTCCAAAGATATTACCCTTCAGCTCATTTTTAAAGCTTTCTAACTGCCCATTTTACAGCTCTTCCTTTTCCAGCCAGCCTTAAGTAGGGCATTTGTCACCACCCTGGTTAGACTACGTTTGGCCCAGTCGGAGTGCCCTGGAAGTTCAATTCGCACTACTATTTATTACTGTGTAGACTTAGGCAATTCACTTTCCTCTATAAAATGGGAGAAATGATATCTGACTCCATCGGCTTGTCCTGATGCTTACGTGATGCATGTAAAATACCCGACCAGTTCCTGATCTCCATGTCCATTGCCTGGTGCTCTTTCCCCTGCTAAGGAGAGTTATTGCTAGATATATCTGCCCGGAGGGGATTTGTGCATCCCAAAGGCATTTTGCCTCAGATCAAAGGTGAGAGCGCCTCCGCCATGCTGGGGTCTGACTCCCTTGTCTCACCACTTCTCAATGCCTTTCACAGGGAACATCATCGGCTCTGGAATCTTTGTCTCGCCCAAAGGTGTGCTAGAGAATGCCGGCTCTGTGGGCCTGGCTCTCATCATCTGGATCGTGACAGGCCTTATCACAGCTGTGGGAGCCCTGTGCTATGCTGAGCTCGGGGTCACCATCCCCAAATCTGGAGGTGACTACTCCTATGTCAAGGACATCTTTGGAGGCCTGGCTGGGTAAGAGAATAGTGGGGGGACTAAGTGGTCTGGGAAGACAAGGCCAGGGCTGTCCAGTGTGCTAAGGAGGGTGCGAGCTTGTGGTTCCTCCACATCATGGTTGCCAGTTCAGCCTGTGTTCCCTTGATCCCCCTCAGAGTGGCAGAGGAACCAGGCTGTAGTTTTAATCTCTGTTTAAGGTTTTTGTTTGTTCTGTTTTGCTGCACCTTGTGGCTTGTGTGATCTCAGTTCCCAGACCAGGGATCGAACCTGGGCCCTTGGCAATGAAAGTGTAGAGTCCTAACCACTGAACCACCAGGGAATTCCCTTAATCTCTGTTGACCTTAGAGAGCAAGATTCTGAGTGAGAACAAGTAGAACTAAATGACACCTCTGATTGGAGATGCCCAGAGAAAGCACATCACAGAAACAAAGCCCTTTTATCCTGAAAAATAAGTGAGTGGTGTCCCTGATTTTCTCAGCCCCCACAGCCCAGATACTGAAGAGCTCAATTCTAACCAAGGAGCCCAAGGGTATGGAGGACACTTCTCTTTCAAACTCCACTCAGTGCACCCCCTTAACACTCATTTACCTGGCCACACCCTTAGCGTGCCCTGACTGTGAAGATTCTGGGGTTGCAGAGTTTCTTTTCCACCAGTGGCTTCTGGGGGCCAGAGTGGTAGAGAAGAGATGATGAAACAATGAAAGGAGCAGGAGGAGGGAAGGAACACTAAGACGTGGGTTAGAACTAGTTGAAATAGTGCTTCATTGTTAGACCAATTTACTGTCAGTACAGAGAGCTAGGTGTCTCCTTCAGGTGGGGGCTGGGCTCCTCAGCATCCCAGAAAACAAGGAAATGCATCCCTTTAGCCCACCTGCCTCTCTCAGCACTGCTCGATGACTTGCCCAGACTTCCCCTGATGGCTTCTGAATCCCTGCCATGCCTGGTGGTGGGGCCAGGGATCTTAATTCCTATCCTGGCTCAAGTTCCATCTGGTTCCCCCGCAGGTTCCTGAGGCTGTGGATCGCAGTGCTGGTGATCTACCCCACCAACCAGGCTGTCATCGCCCTCACCTTTTCCAACTACGTGCTTCAGCCGCTCTTCCCCACCTGCTTCCCCCCAGAGCCTGGCCTTCGCCTCCTCGCTGCCCTCTGCTTACGTAAGTACCATCTGGGCCTCACTCAGGACAGTGTCTTCCTCATGATCTGGTTCTCCATTCTCTCCCTCTTTCTTTCCTCTCCTTTTAGTTAGTTATTTTTTTTCCTCTCCTCCTTTTATTTATTTATTTATTTTCCTCTGCTCCTTTTATTTTTATGCCTTGTTACTTTTCAATTTCCAACATGCCTGCTGTAGACAAATGGATTCCACACATAATTGTGTTATGCTAAGTTGCTTCAGTCGTGTCCAACTTTTTACAAGTCCCGCCAGGCTCCTCTGTCCATGAGACTCTCCAGGCAAGAATACTGGAGTGGATGGCCATGCTCTCCTCCAGGGCATCTTCCCAACCCAAGGGTCAAGCCCGTGTTTCTTATGTCTCCTGCATTGGCAGGTGGGTTCTTCACCACTGGCACCACCTGGGAAGCCCTCCATATATGATTATTTGGTTTTTAAAAAAAGAAGAAACTTAAGTAGCTGTTCAGAAGAACTGTAATTTACACTGGCAGGGTTTACTTCTATATGAAGCACTTTCATATGTGTTATCTGATCCAAGCCTCACAACAAATCCATAAGGTAAGCTGGGCTAGTGTTACATTTTCCTTGAGCAGAAAAGGAAGTGGAGCCAGGCAACTGGATTACCCAAGATCGTTCCTTCTCTTTCCAGCACATGCACCATGCTGGAGGCCCACTGCCACTCGTGGGAAGACTTTTCTGGCCTCTCCACCTCTGCCTCCACCTGCCAGCTCACATCTTAAACCTCTCTGTGAGGAGAGTGTAAAGGTGTGAGTTGGGAGAAAACAAATGCCACATCCATGGTCTCCACTTTTCATGAATTTTCTAACTAGGTAGAAAAGTCATAGGCAGATTCCATGGTTGGAATTCAATTGCAGCAAAAAATCTGAGAAGGGGAAAAGGTCGCTATGAGCTACAGTAGGTTAGAGAGGCTTTTTTTTGGCTGTGCTACGCAGTATGCAGAACTTTCCCAATCAGGGATTGAACCCATGACCCCTCCATTGGAAATGCAGAGTCTTAACCACTGGACCACCAGGGAAGTTTCTTAGATAGGTTTTATAGAGAAGCTTGGGAATCTGTATTTCTAGAAGTCTCAACACTTAATCTCTGATCATCAGGGATCTCAGTGGATTGGGATATGTTATATCTTTTAACCAAAAATACCTTATTTCTAAAGTAAATATTTGGACTATTTCAGAGGTTCCTTTTCTAGAGTCAGCTTTGTCCCTGCCTTCCCATACCTTCCAACACATATCACTTAGCTCAGGGCATTGACCATCCTGGTCACACTCTTTCCCAGCTCTTGACACTTCCTCTGTCCTGCTGGTGGGAAGGGGAAGGAGGGGTCACTCACCACCCTGGGGCTGCGGTGGGACCTGAGTGGTGATCTTCTTGGTGGGTGTGCCCACTTTGGCAGTGGTGTTCAGCCCTGGAATAGACTCCACATCTAGGAGAGTGTTATTGTGAGGTCAGCATACTTGTTTGGAGCATATTCCTTGTGCTTGTGAATTTGGAGGCAGAGGGATGTGGGATCCAAAACCATGCTGCCTGAGCCTGCATCTGCACACCACTTTCTAACTGCAGCCAGTGCTTGACCAGGTCACCAGCTGCCTCCTGTGAGATGGGGGTGCAATCGCACATGTGCTGTAGGTTGCTGTGACCAGGACTGCCTGAGACAAGAGTGTTCTTACCACAGTGTGGGGCGCCTGGTGGTCCTGTCTAGTCACTGAGGGTAGTCACAAGCATAGTCATTTGATCCTTGCTTGCTGGCTGGATCTGGAGCTGCGGGAGGTAAGAGGAGGGGGAAGGGGGTGTGGGAATGTGGGAACAGCGGCTGTTTCTGCTATCAGACAGGTTAGTAGGGGTGGGAGGGGGCCACAGAGTGCTGGCCACTGCTGTGTCAGCGTCTTGTACACACAGACATGGCTTCCTTTTTCCTGCTGATACTGCTTAAGTGTCTCAGACTAGAGGCCACCCTTACCCTTCATCTAGAAGTCAAGAACCCTGAGACTGTTCAGTCTGTTCCCTCGGAGAGAACCTGGGCCGCAGAGCAGAGTTCCTCAGGCAGCCAGACCCCACTGCTTTCTTTGCATTCCCCAGACACACTAAGGCTAGGTGGGTGACTCCTTGCACAAAGACACTCTAGAGTTTTGGAAAAGATCGGGTGAGAAATGATGGAAGGAATGACCAGAGGTGGAAAGGTGGAAAGAATCTGCTGTAACTGGCTTGCCTGCTCAGAGCCTGGAGGGAGTGATGCGGGGAGGAGAGGGAGAGAGACGAAACTGCAGATTTGGCTCAAGCTTATGCAACTGCAACTGCCACTTTGAGTTACTCTATTATTTAGGTCAAAGCTGATTATTCACTGCTAAGTCAGCAGAATATCCCTAGCCACCAGGCAGTAAAAAAAGAAAATCTTTTATATTTTAATTAAATGAAAAGCCTTTCTCCCTTCTCCAGAGTAAGCATATCAGTAGGAGGAGGGAGTTAGGGGAATGGGAGGGATTAAAACTTGATTTTGGTACCTTCCTTTTGTGATTTCCTTGGTTGTTTTTCTCTCGTGCCTTCCTTCCTTCCCTCTTTTCTTCGTTTCTTATTTTATAAGTAAATGACCATATTCTCTAAGTAAAAGAGTCAGTATGTAAAGAGAGTTGACCAGGAAAGCCTCCTCTTGTCTTTACCCCTCTCCTCTGCCCAAAAGCCCTGGTAACAGTGGACAGGTATCCTTATAATTCTAAGTAAAATGCATCTCTTAGCACTCACATGTGAGTGTACAAACATACATTTTGACAGGTTACTTCTGCAGCTTGTGTTTTTCTTCATTTAGCCACATTCGGTGGCTACTACCTGAGTCCCTAGTTGTAAACAAAGTGGTCCCAGTGACACAGAAGGAATGTGTTCTAAGGTACCCCATTTGTACATCCTCCTCCCTAACTGTGGTTTTTCCTTCAGGATTTGTTTGTCCCCTCTCTCTTGGGGACTGGGCCACCTTTCACTCAGGCAGCTCCTGACCTCCTTCCTCTCTTTTGGGGCTGGGGTTACATGCAGCATCTGAATTGGAATCTTTTCTTCTCATTCAAGTCCCCCTCTTCCTGAATGCCTTGTACAAAAGAAGCTCCTTCTCCTTTTTCCCCCTGAGGAGAAAAGTGTACCTTGCATGCATTTCACAAGCAAAAAAAAAAAAAAACTTCTTATCTTGTTTTCTGTCTGTCTACTGTGATTCCTAAGAAGCTAGTTTTCCAGGGCTTCAGATTTATCGTCTTTCTTTCTTGAGTGATTTGAAAGGTTAAGGCCTTTTCACTGTAGGTATTACTTTTAACTCTGAGTTGCTTTGCAATTCCTCTTCAGAAAGTTTCCAGATGTTTTGATAGATACTTGTGTGTGTTGTTTTGAAAATCTCTTGCAAATTAATCCCTTGACATGAGAAGACTCAACAGCCCTTCCTAACTTCTAAATCCCTTATTCTCAGTTCGTTTTCCTTTGAGGGTTCATATTCTCCAGCCCAAAACGTCTTATCCCCATGCACTATACATCACCTCTGTTAACTGGACAGGGTTGCCTTCTTGCCCTTCTCTGGTCCCCAAAGGTTATGAGTGTCTCATCAGCCTTAGGAGTGCTGGGAAGGAAGAAATTTTCCTCTACCCTTCCAGGTTCTTCTGGCTAGTCTAAGAATTAAATTGACATGCGTGCTGCATGCTAATTCACTTCAGTCGTGTCCGACTCTTTGCTACTCCAAGGACTGTAGCCCTCCAGGCTCCTCTGTCTGTGGGATTCTTCAAGCAAGAATAGTGGAGTGGATTGCCATGCCCTCCTCCAGGGGATCTTCCTGATCCAGGGACTAAACCCATGTCTCTTACATCTCCTGGATTAGCAGGCGGGTTCTTTACCACTAGTGTCACCTGCTGCTGCTGCTGCTGCTAAGTCACTTCAGTCGTGTCCGACTCTGTGTGACCCCATAGACGGCAGCCCATCAGGCTCCCCTGTTCCTGGGATTCTCCAGGCAAGAACACTGGAGTGGGTTGCCATTTCCTTCTCCAGTGCATGAAAGTGAAAAGTGAAAGGGAAGTCTCTCAATCATGTCCGACTCTTCACGACCTCATGGACTGCAGCCTACTAGGCTCCTCCGTCCATGGGATTTTCCAGGCAAGAGTACTGGAGTGGGGTGCCATCGCCTTCTCTGAGGCCCAAATTGACATGAGACAGATTATAAAGGAAAAAAAATCAAACAAAAGTCTACTAACGTATACTTAGAAGAGACCCAGAAAAATTGAGTATACGCCCAAATGGCCAAAACCCTCACCTTAAATACCATCTTCAGCTAAAGACAAAAGAGAATGTTGGTACAGAAGTTTAGGACTTCTAAGGGATGAAGGTAATTGACATGAAAATGAAAAGTAAACGTTTGCTGGGGGTTGTGGAGACAATGGAACAGAAAGTGGACTCTAATCTCTAATTTCCCCCTCACCCAGCCTGTATTTTACAGGATACTGTTCCAGGAACAGTCCTCTATCTAAATTATTTTTAAGCAGTTGAGGGGAAGGGCAGAATTTCTTCCTGGGTCTTGTGGGCCTTGATCACTTTGCAGCTTGAACTAATCTGCATGCCAGAGACATTTTAGGGTGGCACATCCTGGTGTCCCCTACAGTCTTGCCTTTGAAACTTTCTCTAGAATCCAGAGTTTTTCACAATCCAGAGTTGATAGACTGCTTTATATCTCATTGAACCAATCTCTTAATCCTAACGATAGGTCAGTTTAGTTACTAATGTCAGGAGGCAGAGATATAGGTGGGCACTGAAAGTTAGGCCTACAGAGTATAAGCAACCAGGTATTTAATAAGAGGCATTTCTATGGAGACAAAGAAGAAAAGAGATTGATGGCTGGAGCAAATTATAAACACAGTGTCTGAATCCTGAGAGTCACCAGCTGAGACTTCTAGAGGTTAGGCTCTAAGCATCTTTTGCAGGTTGAAATGTCTCTGGTGATGTCATCTGGTATTCAAGTAAACTTCCTGAATGACTTGCCAAGCAACAGGTACAAAGACTATCTAAATGTAAGCTCTCTCAAGTGTATATCAGGCTGTTCAGTTCCAGTTCATTATCTTCAAGAAAACGACAGCTTTAGTTCTCAGTGATTTCAAGTCAGAAATGACAGAAAAATTGAAAACCTTACTTGGGGAGTTGTAGCCAAATATTTGAGGAAACTAGAAGAATTCAGGATCTAGCCCAGTTTACAGGTAGAAAAACAAAACCTCAAAAGTGATTAACAGAATTAGACTCTAATGTCCATAAGTATGTATTAATAGTTTCTATTGAACGTAAGTTTTTTTCTCTCTAAAATCACCTTCATCTTCTTCAAAGATAGCCAAATTAAGACTAAGTTGTTTGTAAAATAAATTTAGTTTTATTAAACTTTGCCTGATTATTTACATAAGTCCAGGCTTTTAAAAACATGCTTTGCTGGAACTTTTCATAAGGAATCACCAGATTGAACTTTTAATTGCCTCTGAGGACCAGGGAGCCACACTGAACATGACATCAGCTCAGTTCAGTTCAGCTCAGTCGCTCAGTCGTGTCCGACTCTCTGCGACCCCGTGAACCGCAGCACGCCAGGCCTCCCTGTCCATCACCACCTCCCGGAGCTCACTCAGACTCACGTCCATCGAGTCACTGATGCCATCCAGCCATCTCATCCTCTGTCGTCCCCTTCTCCTCCTGCCCCCAATCCCTCCCAGCATCAGAGTCTTTTCCAATGAGTCAACTCTTCGCATGAGGTGGCCAAAGTACTGGAGTTTCAGCTTCAGCATCATTGCTTCCAAAGAAATCCCAGGGCTGGTCTCCTTCAGAATGGAGTGGTTGGATCTCCTTGCAGTCCAAGGGACTCTCAAGAGTCTTCTCCAACACCACACTTCAAAAGCATCAATCAATTCTTCAGCGCTCAGCTTTCTTCACAGTCCAACTCTCATTCACCTGTAATACCTATGAATTTGGGTGAATTTTTCTCTCCTTGAGGTTCCTAAAATTATCCTGAGGTTCTTGCACCTGCCAAGAAGGAATCTTTCTTACTCACCAGGTAAAGCTGATGGGAACCCTGAAGTCACGGTACCAGCTTGTCTTTCCAAAGAGCTTTATGGCTCCATGAAGTCAGTCTTAGTTCTTTAAAGCTGTCTGGTCATATCTAATTCTATGCCTGTCTCTCTCAAATCTGACAATCCAGTCAAAGCCCTGGTAATGTCACCAATGTTTCTAATTGTATCATGTTATAGGGAGAACAGATTCTTATTGAATTTATACAATTAGCTATATTGCCATGAAAATAAGAATACTCATTGACTTTCCACATACTGGAGACATCAGAGAGGGAGAAAAAAAAAAAGATAACTGTTTCATCTTTGTTAAGCAATTGTAAACTGTTATAACAGTGTTTTGTTTTGTTTTGTTTTGGGACTGGCAAACTCATGAAAGCATACCATAATTTCTGAAAACATACATTTCCTCTTAATATAATGCTTTTTTTCAATGTGGTACAAGACATGTTTTTAATAAATATAAACCTCTTTAGTTTTTCTGTAATAAGACAGAAGATTTAGACTTGTTTAGCAGTTAATGTTTTAGTATTTTATCTTACTTGGAAGTGGTAAAGACATTCAAGGAAGCCCCATCATTTAACTTAGCAAAACTCCAAAGTTTTAAATTACTAAAAGATTTGGAAACTTTTTTTTTGTCATCCTAGCACAAGGGCCATGCTAATTTTCTCTGTATTATTCCAGTTTTAGTATATGTGCTGCCAAAGCAAGCACTAGAGAAACTGTTTTTAAGTAGGCATACCATAAAACATAACGATCATTGAAGAGTTTATCTAAAAACTCTTGTCCTATTTACATTTATTTAATTTCGCTGTTTCCAACAATTAATGTTTAAATTACTCATAAAAACTTGATGAGACATTAGACAAAGTCAGTCATCATCTCAAATTATTTCTCTTGCTGACCATAGTATCTTAGGTACAGCAAAAGATTATTCTTAATTTTGATAACTCTAAAGACATGTCTGTATTAATTAAACTGACAAACATCAACTAGCTTTAATACTGAGTATTTTCTCAGGTCGCGTGAAGCTGAAATTCATTTGGGCTAGTTTCTATTACATTTCTGAGAACTTAAATAAGCACCTGATTTTCTTTAAGTCAGTTAAATAGAGCTCTTTTGCAAACTAATTTTGGCAATACCATTTGGAGGTAGAAAATACCACATATCTATAACATATGTGTATAGACATATGTGCCTGCGTGTGTGCTGAGTCGCATCAGTCATATCTGATTCTTTGAGACGCTATGGACTGTGGCCTGCCAGGTTCCTCTGTCCATGAGATTCTCCAGGCAAGAACACTGGAATGGGTTGCCATACCCTCCTGCAGGCGATCTTCCTGACCCAGGGATCGAACCCCTGAGATTCTTTACAGATTCTTTACCACTGAGCCACTGAGGAAGCCCCATATAGACATAGACAAATAGACACAGAGACCTCATAGTCCCAATCTAAAATTTCAGCCATGAATTGGGTATAATACAAAACCCACCTAATTGGATTTCTGGCAGATGGATTTCCAAGAAAAAAAGAAACTGCAAATCCATCAGTTAATCATCATATTGAGCTCCTATCCTGAGTGACATTGTTTATACAGAATCTTGGAATATATTAAAGGTTAGCGAAAAGATGGAATTACAAATAATTACAATATAGTATGATGACAAAAGTGTGTACCACACAGAGAAAGCTGCTTCAAAGCTGGTAGAGGGGTGCCGGGGAAGGCTTCCAGGTTGAGCTAAGTCTAAGAGGGTAAACGGACTGTCTCCATCTGGGTATATGATAGAACAGTGAGTAGAGGGAAGAACATAGTCAAGACTTGGGGTCGAGAAACAAATGACTCCTTGGAGAAAAGAGAGGACTTTTGTATGGGTAGAGCCTAGGAGAGACAGGAGATAAGGCAGAAGAGGATGAACCAGATTTTCATGTGCATGACCCAGATCTTAAAGGACCTTAGGTATCGTGCAGAGAAGAGCAGACTACATCCAAGGAACCACTGAAGGATTTTGTGCAGAGGAGTAACATGATTAGATTCACATTTGCCTGAAGAAAAGAGCATGACACTTGAGGCAGGGAGACAAGTCAGCAGGCTGAGCACTTTTCCAGGCCAAATAGGTGGTGGCCCAAAATGAAAACAAAGTTACAAAGTGACAAAAACAAGGAAGAGGTAGAAGCAGAGTCAGCTGGCCATGTGACTGACTGACTGCTAAGCGGGAGAAATATAGCTTATCTACAAATAAAAATTAAAAATGTTTCAAATGAAATATGTTTCTACTTAACTGTCTCCAGCATTTGTGATGAGAAGTTTATACAGTGTGTTGTATTTCTGCCTTCCACATCCTCGCCAAATCCCTGAGATGTTGAATGGGTCTTTGGTTGCAAGTTTTCCTTCGGGGTGTTAATCCACCCAGGATGTTGCTCAAAAACCTACTCTGGAACCAAAGGGGATTGAGACCTTGGGGAAGCATTATATAAATGAGAATCACAATCCTTTGTTCATTTAGCAAACATTTATCAAGGGCCATGATGTGCCTGATACTGTTCTTGGCCCTGAGAATTGGGGTATGAGATAGCTTGAATCTTTCAGGCCTGGGCTGGAAAAGTAATGAGTTTTTAGAACTCATTTTATTTATTTGTTTTCAGTTTGGCTGCTCTGGGTCTTGGTTGTGGCACACGAACTCTTCATTGTGGCCTGAAGGCTTTCTCTAGTTGTGGCGCACCAGAGCTTCTCATTGTAGTACGCAAACTTCTCTTGTTGCAACTTCTCTTGTTGCAGAGTATGGGCTGTAGAGCACACAGGCATGAGTAGTTGCGGTGTACTTGCTCCAGAGCTCTCAGGCTCAGTAGCCCCACAATGTGAGACCTTAGTTCCTCGACCAGGAATCGAACCTGTCCCTTGTACTGGAGGGCAGATTCTTATCCAGTGGCCAGGAGGGATGTCTTGTAATGTTGTTGTTATTCAGTTGCTAAGTCATGTCCAGCTCTTTTTGACCACGTGGACCGCAGCACACCAGAATCCCCTGTCCTTCACTATTTCCTGGAGTTTGCCCAAATTCTTGTCCAATGAGTCAATGGTGCTAGATAACTATCTCATCCTCTGCCTTCCCTTTCTCCTTTTGCCTTCAATCTTTCCCGGCATCAGGGTCTTTCCCAATGAGTCAGCACTTCACATCAGGTGGCCAAAGCTTCAGCTTCAGCATCAGTCCTTCCAATGAATATTCAGGACTGATTTCCTTTAGGATTGACTGGCTTGATCTTGCAGTCCAAGGGACTCCCAAGAGTCTTCTCCAGCACCACAGTTCGAAGTGCTCAGCCTTCTTTACCAACCAACTGTCACGTTCATATATAACTACTAGAAAAACCATAGCTTTTACTATATGGACCTTTGTCAGCAAAGTGATATTTTTGCTTTTTAATATGCTATCTAAGTTTGTCATAGCTTTCCTTCCAAGGAGCAAGGGTCTTTTAATCTCGTTGCTGCAGTGCCCATCCGCATTGATTTTGGAGCCCAAAAAAAGAAAATCTGTCACAGCTTCCACTTTTTCCCCTTCTATTTGCCATGAAGTCATGGGACCAGATGCCATGATCTTTGTTTTTTTAATGTTGAGTTTTAAGGCAGCTTTTTCACTCCCCTTTTTCACCCTCATTAAGAGGCTCTTTAGTTCCTCTTCACTTCTGCCATTAGTGGTATCATCTGCATATCTGAGGCTGTTGATATTTCTCCTGGCAATCTTGATTCCAGCTTGTGATTCATTCAGTCTGGCATTTTGCATGATGTACGTGCATATAAGGGCTTCCTCTGTGGCTCAATAGTAAAGAATCCACCTGCAATGGAGAAGCAGCAGGAGACTCAGGTTCCATCCCTGGGTTGGGAAGATCTCCTGCAGGAGGCCATGGCAACCCACTCCAGTATTTTTGCCTAGAGAATCCCGTGAACAGAGGAGCCTGGTGGGCTATAGTTCATAGGGTCACAAAGTGTTGTACACGACTGAGGTGACTTAGCACGCATGCATACACACACCTGCATATAAGTTAAATAAACAGGGTGACAATATACAGCCTTGATGTACTCCTTTCCCAATTTTGAACCAGTCAGTTCTTCCATGTCTGGTTCTAACTGTTGCTTCCTGACCTACATACAGGTTTCTCAGGAGACAGGTAAGGTGGTCTGGTATTCCTATCCCTTTAAGAATTTTCCACAATTTGTTGTGATCCACACAATGAAAAGGTTTGATGTAGTCAATGAAGCAGAAGTAGATGTTCCTCTGCCTTTTCTAAACCCAGTTTGTACATTTGTAAGTTTTCAGTTCAGGTACAGCTGAAGCCTAGCTTGAAGGATTTTGAGAATTACCTTGCTAGCATGTGAAATCAGCGCAATTGTATAGTAGTTTCACCTTTTCTGGCATTGCCCTTCTTTGGGATTGGAATGAAAACTGACCTTTTCCAATCCTGAGGCCACTGCTGAGTTTTCCAAATTTGCTGACATACTGAGTGCAGCAACTTTTAGGATTTTAAGTAGCACAGCTGGAATTCCATCACCTCCACTATCTTTGTTCATATGATTCTTCCTAAGGCCCACTTGACTTCACACTCCAGTATGTCTGGCTCTAGTTGAGTAACTACACCATCGTGGTTATCTGCATCATGAAGACCTTTTTCTCATGGTTCTTCTGTGTATTCTTTAATGGGTAGGACTTAAACGGGGCTCCTCCAGGTAGCATAGCACAGTGTGTTCTGTCTCCCCTGCTTTCCCTGTGTCTTCTGTTTTTCTCTTCTCCCCCACCCCAGTTCAGAAGCCATGGTTAGCTAACGCTGAAGAATTACTCAGCTCTTCTAAACTGCTGAGCTGGGTGTTTGGGTTTCTTGGCTCAACTAAGTACTAGATGGTGATTCAGCAGAAACTTCAGGTCCAACAACTGTCAGGGAGGGATAAGAATAAGAGGGAAGGGTAAGAGGGAGCCAGGAAAGGAAGGGATGGGGGTGGGGCAGCATGGGCAGGAGCTCAGCTAGAAGTGTCCAGGAAGAGCTGTGTGAATCAGGACGTCCACAAGCTCCAGCACAGGGGTGCACCCCTCCTCCGCTGCTTGTTTGTCCTTGGAGGTGAGAAGCCCTGACACAGGCTCAGCACATCTGTCCTTAGAGGGGCTTTTGAGATTTCCAAAACGATGCCAGTGCTTCAAGGTGAAAAGAGCTGGAGAAGGGAAAACGTGCTGTAGTGTGGTAGGCAAGATCTATTTCAAAGCCCCAGTATGCACCTTACCAGAGCTGGAATCAAAGCTTTGTTGATAGGAAAGAACTGCATTTGATGTTGTTATTGCTTCCTTTTCACGTTTTTGTCTTTCACCAGCCCTTCACTCCTGTGATAATACCAACCTTTGTGGTAAGTAGGCAGAGACGTGAGATTTTATAATAGCTCCTGAGCCCGTATGAAAAATGTCTTGACTCTGGGTGAGCCCAGGATTTCAGAGAGCTGGCTCTGTGTCTCCGTACTCCTACCTCAATTTCCTCTCTGAGGTCCGTGAGAAGGAAAGATAGGCAGGCCTGTGTGGGCTGAGCTGGAATCTTATCGGAGTCTCGGGGTCGGGTGCCTTAGAGCTCAAACAGGGCTGCGGTGTTTTCTTCGCCTGTCAGTGCCTTCCGGCAGCCGGCCTTGGTTACCTCCTTGGATCTGGAAACGGCTGAAGGCAGGCAGGCCAAACGAAGCAGCTTTTCCACGATTAGAAACACGTGCCCAATCCCATCTAAGGGGTCCAGCCTATCACAGAGCGGAGCGGAGCCACACCCCCTGCGGCAGGCATTGAACTCACTGGCTGGGGGCACCACCCTGAGGACCTGTCGGAGGGGCATCACCTTACCCCTTTTGCTCCTGGTCCAGAGGGAGGGAGGTGGGGAGCAGGCCAGGACATGGCAGGAGGCTGCATGCCCCAGCAAAAGGTGAGGCTAAGAAATCAGCGCTTCTGAAAAAAAAAAAAAAAAGAAATCAGCGCTTCTGGCAGGCCCATGACCCAGGTGAAATTTACGGCTGCATCAGAGGGCTAGGGAGCTCCATCCCAGAAAGGTGCTTATTTTGAAGCTCTGGAGGGGAACAGGGCGTTCTGATTTCTACCAAGTGGCGTCACTAGCTTCCCTTTCTGCAGCTGCCTGCTTTAGTACATTCCATCTTTCTTTTTTCTGTCCTGACCTTCTTTCTGTATTCTGCTCCTCTCAGTCTCGCTCACCCACGCATGGTCTCTCTCTCACTAGTAATGATGTGTTTTGTTCCTCCTCCTTCTTCATCCCCGCTGTGTCTCTCATGATCTTTCCCTCTCTCCTTCACCACCTGTCTTTATGGACTTTGGCCACGCTGGGCGTTTTTACTGCCTGCTTTCTCTTATCTGAAAAGACAAAGGGAGCCCAGGTTCTGGAAATGCTAAAGGAAAACAAACCTTGCTAAGCTGCCTCTAGCTCACTCTTGAGGAAAGAATGAGCCAGCAATACCAAGAAATCCAAGTGAAGTTCCCAGAGTTGGAGAGAAATGTCATGTGACGTTGATAAGGGACCAGAGGAGGGAACACAAGGCAGAAAAGAAAGTCTGCTTGTGGGAAGTAATTTTCCGAAGCCCTGGGTGACCGGCAAACACAAAACCGCTGGTTTCTGAGGAACAGCCATCCTAGTCTCTCCCTTTTTCACACTGGCATCTTACTTCCTGCTGCCCAGAAAGCAGCTTGGCCAGCATCTTCACGTGACAGACCCAGAGCCCCTAGTGGCCATGGGTACCACTGACAGGAGCAAGGGAGAGAGAATGTAGGCATGGGAGGAGAAGAATGATGTGCCTGTGATTCAAGAAAGGCCAGTGTAGTGGCAGAATAAGCAACTGGGAATTGGAGGGACGGGGACCCCAGGGGGTAGTCCTGTCTTTGGCACTAATTAGCTAGAATATTACTTCACTCACATATAAGATGAGGTTCTGGGTCTCTCTGACTGCCCCTGAGGTTGAAACCATGCCTCTGGGTAGTAGGGTACAGGCCTGTCCCTTCAGGACCAAGACCTGTCTATAAGTGAGCCCCAACTGTGTCATTCTCAGCACTGCTTTTATAACAGCCAGGCCAACCCCTAGCCAAATGGCTTCTTCCTGACTTTCACCCATCAGACCAGAGCAGTGTGGTTCATAGAGCAGAAGCTGGCTTGACTAAAGGAACAAGAGTGGTTTGGGGATCCATGTGAGAAAGTGCTCATTAGCCCTCTGCTAAAGATATGAAATGACCCTTTGCTGCCCAGCTGAGCAAGAAGCCAGAATCCTGTGTCCAAAAGCAAAGGAGGTCCTAAAGACAGTCATCCAGTGGTCATGGTGGAGATAGCTTGTGCTTTGTGAGCTTTTGGGGGGCAGGAGAAACAGCCGTGTTATGTACCCTCCCCCATCTCTGTCTAGCATCAGCAGTACTTGCCCACCCTGCTTCATGGGGTTGTCCCCTGATGTAAAAACCCTGATGTTTACTCTCTAGAGAAGCACAGTGGCGCTGTGCACCTTCAGTATTTTCTGAATAGATTTGTCCATCTAGCCATCATCTGTTCAGTACCTATTTAACACCTCTGTGCGTCAGACTGTTACAGGATCTCAGGATCACCCTAGCCAGCAGAGTGTTGTTAATGGCTGCGTGTGCACTGCTGGCTGCAGAAGAACAGGAAAGTTTCCTTCTTTTCTGGGCCTGATGGGCAGAGCAGCTGCAGCAGCAGCAGCATTCCTTGCTTTCTGTAGGACACTCCTTCCTGTACAGAATGGGTGGTGCAACCAAGGTATATGGACAAGCTTGAACATCTGGGGTCCTTGTGCAGTTCCTTGACCTTATGTTTACCACTCCCATAGCCCCCTAATCCACCTTTGTGCCCACTCTTCCAGACAGCTTGGGTTGAAGGGACCCCAGGTGATTTGTGGGTGAGCATCCTGCTGAGAAAAAGGTTGAAACATGAGAAATTGAGGCAAAGGATCAGGGATGCAGGAGGAAGCAAGAAGGGAGAAGCAATGCAGCTTTGCCGGGTAGGTCCTGCTCCAGAACCCTCCAAACCATCCCCTTTCCATCTTCTCTGCTTTGCTGCCAGTTGTCAGCATCTCCCTGAGCAAAGCACGCCCTCTTTTTGAGTTCATTTCTTAGCTTATGAACAATAAGGATAACCATGTAACCTTTTGTTCAGTCATACACAGGTTATAGACCATCCCCATGGCATTAAAATGGACCCACACGTCTTTCCATTTTACAGATAGGGAAAGGAGGCTCAAAGAGCTTGACTGGCTTATCCAGAGAGTAAGTGACCACGTTGGGCATCATGGCCATTGGGTTCTTCAAGTTCTACATTGTCTGATTCTTAGTTTGCCCAGGCTGCCATGTCCCTCTGAGGGAGCCATCTCTGCCTCTGTTCCTCAGACCTGCTCAACCCCACCCCCACTGCTACCATTTCACTCCTTACACAAGCTGCTCTGAGCTCTACTGGCTTGATCTGTACTTGACAGAGACACCAGAAACCCGTGTGGTCTTTTACCTGCAAGGTGTTGCTGGATCGAGCTGAGGGGAAGAGGGATAAAGTTACAGCCCTGGCTCTGTGATGGTCTTAGGGACTTAAGACCAGCCCCACAATCCCCTAATTCATCCTTAGAGGATTTTCTGAAGGAAGATTTATTTATTTATGTTAAAGATTCACTGATGTTCTATTTCAAAATGCACTAGAGAGATTGATTTTAAATTGCTTCTTTTACCGGTAGTCTATAATGTATTAATTTAAGGTAAAATTGTCTCCCAAATGTTGTTCCTATTCTTTCCTTCCAACTTTTGTAACCCTTGGATCTTGTGCACCTCAACTCCCTGAGTCAGTTGGGGTGGACTCTGCCTGGGGAAGCCGCAGAGCGGAGGCGTTGTCCACAGCAAGATAGCACACAGTGGGGCCACCCTTTCCCTTCTGCCGGGAAGAATGAACTTAGACTCTCGACTCCTGAGCATCTCTTGGCTCTCCATTGTGACATCTTTTATGGCCTTTGATTGTAGCCTCTGGTCCGTAAAGTTTGGAGACCAACCAAACTCTGGGGACAGAGAACAAAGGACACGTGTCTGTGAACATCTCAGCACTCCACTGGCCTCGAAAGAGGTTTGTAACTCTTGGGGCTGTGTGTCTGTGCGTCTGGGTTGTGCACATGGGCCTGTTGCTGTATGGACTATGGAGGAGGCTGGGGAAGAAGCCAGGATTGATGAAGGAGGACTCTGAGGAGTCTTTTGCCCTGAATCTTTCTGAGAGGAAATGCGCAGCTAGAGTTACCCTAGGGCGAGCCTGTTTACTACTGTATTGAGTTACCCAGAGGAGAAAGAGAAGGTGGTGACCCTCCAGCTATAGCATCTGGGCCTGTGGAAGAGCTGAGATGCCATCAGGTGGTGCATGTGACGGGGAAGCTCGCCAACCAGGTCAGCCCATTGGTGACCTCACTTTTGCTGCCTGTTCCCGGTGCTCCCCCCTCCCTCCAGCTGGTGTCCTACGAGGCCTGTGACGGGCACTCCTTTGGGGCCCTGGCGTGTGCTGCCTCACAACGGCTCTGCCCCTGCGTCCTTGTCTGTCTCTGTGGTGTCTGGCCCTGCATTCATTTCCTATTACTGCTGTAACAAATTACCATAAGCTTAGTGGCTTAAAACCACACAGATGAGTCGTCTTGCAGTTCTAGAGGTCAGAAGTCCTAAACTCAAGGTGTCCAAGGCTGAGGCCCCACTGAAGGCTCTGGGGAGAACTATTTCCACACCTTCCCAGCTTCTGTATTCTTTGGCTCGTGGCCCCTTTTGCATCTTCAAAGCCAGAAGCATATCATTTTTAAATCTCTCCTTCTCTCTCTTTTTTTCTTAACTGACATATATATAGTTAATTTACAGTATTGTGTTTCTGGTATACAGCAAAGTGATTTAGTTACAGATTTTCTTCAGATTCTTTTCCATTATAGCTTATTAAAAGATATGGAATGCAGTTCCTTGGACTATACAATAGGAACTTGTTTATTTTACATATAGTACTGTGTATCTGCTAATCCCAAACTCCCAAGTTTATCCCTCTCTCCACTTTCCCCTGTGATAATCATAAATTTGTTTTCTATAAAAATATAGAATTGCTTGTCATCCTTGCACAGGAACCATGCTCATCTTCTCTGGCCATTCCAATTTTAGTGTGTTTGCTGCCAAAGTGAGCACTCAAGCCTTTCTCTGTCTCTGACTTCTGTTTTCCGTTATCACATCTCTTTTTGTAACTCTGAACTTCCTGCCTCCCTGTTATAAGTAGGCGGGGCCCCCTCAGATAATCCAGGATCATCTCCCCACCTGCAGATACTTAATCACATTTGTGAAATTCCTTTTGTAAGGCAACATTCACAAGATTAGAAAATTGATACCTTTGAGGTGGTGTGTCTGCCCACCACAGGCCCAATGAGTTCTGGTGTCTTGTCATGGGGAGAAGTGAAGCAGAGGCTTCATGACTCCCCAGGAATCAGGGTGTGAGCATCAGGGCTGGCCTGGGGTGAGGGGATCAGAGTGTGAAGATCAGGACTGGCCTGGGGTGAGGGATACCTTCTCTTAGGGAGCAGGAGCTTACCTACCCTCTTCGCAGTGGACGTTCCAGATTGGCCCAGGCACTGTCGTGGGTCTGACAAGGCTTCTGCCTCTCTGCTGATCCTGTAGCTTTCCCAGGGCAGAAAGCATTGAGCCCCGCTTTCCCACCTACATGGCAGTTACCAGGCCCTGGGTTCTGGGCAGGGTAAGAGATTACTGGGTTCTGAGTCCTCTCCTCCTGCCTGCCTCATTTTTTTGTCTCTCTCCCATTACCTTGACATTAAGGATTTCAAACGGGGCAGATTAAGTAACCAACCCCCGACTTCAGCATCTTCTTGAAGTCTCATCTTCTTGATAACCTTTCACCATGTCTTTTTTTATATAAGTCAGGAAACAAAAGAAAAAGAGGAGAAGATACCCAAGAAATACAGAGAAATCTGGGATTCCATGGGGCCCTCTAGAGAAGCAGCAACCCTCCACACAGTCAGATTACAATGCACAAGAGCCCATCTTATGTCTTCCTGTTTATTTTGTCCAGCTAGCCCCACATTATACAAATTCTCTCTAATGCTAGGATCTTCCTCACTTATAAGAAGCATCTCTGGGGAATTCCTTGGCAGTCCAGTGGTTAGGACTCTGAGTTCTCATTTCCGAGGGTCTGGGTTTGATTCCTGATTGGGGGAAACTAAAATCCCACAAGCTGTGGGGCTTGGCCAAAAGAAAAAGGAAGCATCTCTGATTTCCTTGGGCTGACCTAGGGGCTCCATGTAGATGCCTGCCAAGCTTCTGTGAAGAGCTCTATTGTCGTCATGTTGATTTGTGATCTTTTAGCTCAGCCATCTCCCCTCTTACAGTGTGAACTTCCTAAAGAGAGGAAGGGACTTGTATCTTATTTATAATTCCCCCCACCAGGGTATCTAGTAAGGTTCTTTGTAGATGATGGTTGGGTAGATGGATGGATGGATGGAGACTCTCACATCTCAAGCTGCAATTTCCCCTCGTCCCCATCTACATGTGGCCTCCCTGAGGTCACTGTATCTCAAGCATGCAGAACTCAAGATCTGGCTGGGAAGAGAGTGGGGACATAGCCCTCAGCAACAGAAAGGGCTCTGGGTATAGACAGAGACAGGATGCCTGAGGAAGGCAGGGTCTTGCCAAGTGTTGCCTTTCCTCACTGACCTTTCCTCTTGGGATGGAAGCTCAGGTTTCAGCCTGCTGTGAGGGAGGCTAACCTGGGGTACCAGGAGACTGAAAGTACCTTCTCTCCCCTCAGTCACATGCTGTGATCAGCTGTAGGGCCAAGGGTCAGACGGGGTAGAGGGGGTGTGCAGCCATTGTCCAAGGAAATTAGTGTCACAGGCAGCCTATCTCCCCCACCCTATTCTCAAGATTTCTCTATTATGTCTGAGTGAGTGAGTGAAGTCGCTCAGTTGTGTCTGACCCTTTGCGACCCCATGGACTGTAGTCTACAAGGCTCCTCTGTCCATGGAATTTTCCAGGCAAGAGTACTGGAGTGGGTTGCCATTTCCTTCTCCAGGGGATCTTCCAGACCCAGGGATCAAACCTGGGTCTCCCGCATTGCAGGCAGACGCTTTACCGTCTGAGCCACCAGGGAAGTGACGTCTCTCAGTCGTGCCCGACTCTTTGCAACCCCGTGGACTGTAGTTTACAAGGCTACTCTGTCCATGGAATTTTCTAGGCAAGAGTACTGGAGTGGGTTGCCATTTCCTTCTCCAGGGGATCTTCCCAACCCAGGGATCAAACCCAGGTTTTACCGTCTGAGCCACCAGGGAAGTGACGTCGCTCAGTTGTACCCGACTCTTTGCAACCCCATGGACTGTAGTTTACAAGGGTCCTCTGTCCATGGAATTTTCCAGGCAAGAGTACTGGAGTGGGTTGCCATTTCCTTCTCCAGGGGATCTTCCCGACCCAGGGATCGAACCCAGGTCTCCCGCATTGCAGGCAGACGCTTTACCATCTGAGCCACCAGGGAAGTCCCTATTATGTCTGAAAGATCCCTGAAAAGGCTAGAGGTTACAGATTAGTTAAAGGCTGGGTTCTTGTGGGGGTAGGCTTAGGAAGGACAGAAGACACGCACAGTAAGTTAACTTGACAAATTGTCCTTTCCTTCAAACTTCTCGATGTCCCCAGGAACACTGTGAAGAAGCCTTTCTGGCTGCCCAGTTAAGCCGGCACGTGGGGAGGTGACCACATTTTGCCCTCTCCCTCCCCTTGGCGAGGATGATCTCTGCATGATGACATCATGATCTGGTTCCTCATTCTGTAATCCTTACCTCTCCTGGAGTCACAAGGGTTTTGTTTCCTAATCTTCCTTTCATCAGTCTCCTTTATCCTTTAGTCATTATTGTTTGTATCTGCTTGAACTCCAGGGGCCCAGGGGCCCAGCCTTGTACCTAGCAGCCTGGGGAGGAGTTGAGATTACAGGCCTAATTACTTGTTACCAGGCATGTGACCCTGAAATCCTTACTGAATTGAGCAAGCTAATGTGTATGTATCAGGACATCTCAGCCCATCTGGAACATTTACAAAATGTTCTCCTAGTTTGGGCACATGAAATCCTTCCTCTGAAAACATGTTTTGATTCTCATTATATGACACCATCTTGGATAAAAGCTCCTCCACTAGGAATCAAGAGTTCCTGCCCTTGAAGTTATGCTTCCTGCTGCTGTTTTGATACTGTGAAACCAACTGAGAAGGTTCCTGGAGAGCTGGGGAGATTGGTGCCCACTGTAGAATGTGTAGACTGAGATGAGACTGGAGGATTGATGAAGTGTGGCATTTTCTTTATTCAAGTATTAAGTATTTGTTGAGCACCTACTATATGCAGGCACCAATGATATGCCCTGGCTTCCCTGGTGTCTCAGTGGTAAAGAATCTGCCTGTTAACGGAGGAGACTTGGGTTTGATCCCTGGGTTGGGAAGATCCCTTGGAGAAGGAAATGGCAACCCACTCCAGTATTCTTGCCTGGAGAATCCCACAGACAGAGGAGCCTGGCAGGCTACAATCTATGGGGCCGAAAAAGAGTCGGACACGACTTAGCGATTAAACAACAATGACAAATGATATGCCCTGGGGTTAAAAACATGAAAAAGTCATAGTCCTGCCCTTCTACAAGGAGACACAGAAAAAGAAAGAGACAATTGTAATACAAAGAAATAAATGCCAGCCTTATTAACAAAGTGGTCTGGGAGTAGAAAGGAGGAATGAACTTTGTTCCTTGTCTACAAAATGCAGCTGATACATCTTACCTGGCAGGCACCTTGTTAGGAATAAATAAAATAATAAAGACTCACGGTGCGGGTGACATTTGAGCTGGATCCTGAAAGATGAGGAGGTTCCTAGGTAGAAACAGCACAGGGAGGAAGTTTACAGATGGATAATAATGTCAGGTCCTTACCCTGAGGAGATGTTCTCAGAATCAAGCAAGGTGGGAAAATACTTGGAAAGTAAAAGGACAGTTTCAGGAGAAGGTGTTGATAGAACTTGGTCAGCTTCAAGTAAAATCAGAGGCCTGATTAGAGGCTTGAGGAGACAGTCTCACTACATGTATGGCTTGTGTCCTGGAAGGTTGAGGGCACATCCTGGTATCTGTTTCAGGGGAAGGGGAAACAAGGGGATTTTAATTTTTTTCCCATATTCTCAAGTACTTCATAACCATCAGGAAGCTGGGTTACACAGCCCCTGTGCTCCCCTAAGTTGCCTAGGGAGTGTTGCAGTAAAACCATCCTATCACTTAGCTTTTGAGCTCTCGGCCAGCCCTTGGAGGGTCCATGTTGTTAGTGTTTCTATGGGATCCTTGTGACTCCTAGCCCCCCATGCCACCAAAGAAGATATGGGGATGGTGGCAAATAAACATGAAAACATGCTCAATAGCATTAGTCTCTAGGGGAATGCAAATCAAAACCTCAATGAAATGTCACTACACACTCTTTAGAAATGGTCAGACTTTTGAAGCTGATAATACCAAATGCTGCCAAGGATGTATCAAAATGATATAACCACTTTGGAAAACAGTTTGGTTATTTCATATAAAGTCAAATTACATTCACCATATGACCCAAAATCCCATCCCTGGAAATTTACTTAAAAGAAATGAAAACTCCCCTCAAAGACCTCTATGATCCACTCAAAAACTTCTATGCAGGTGCTTATAGCAGCTTTATTTATAATAGCCCCAAACTGGGAGGCACCCAAATGTCCGTTGCCTATTGAATAGAACACGAATACATTCATGTAATGGAATGTTGCTTGACAATGGAAAGGGACTATTAATATATACAGCAATATGAATGGACCTCAGAACCACCATTTTAAGTGAAATAAGCCAGACACAAAAGGCTGCATATTGTATGATTCCATTTATGTGACATTCTGGAAAAGGCAAAACTTTCGGGACAGAAATTAAATTGGTGGTTTCCAGAGGTAAGGGAAAGGGGCTGACCTCAAAGGAGCACAATATAAAAAAGGACTTTTAGGGGTGTTGGAAATGTTCTTATACAGAGGATGTCGAAGTGACTAAACAACTGAATACATTTGTCAAATCTCATCAAACTGTACACTTACAAAAATGAACTTTACTAAATGTAAACTAGAACTTGAAAAAGCTGAGTAACAAAAGATTCCTCTATACCTTGTTACCTTAAAATCAGGTTCAGGAAGACGACATCCAGGATTCTACCAGCTGCTTAGGGCTCCTCTTGAGCACACAATATCTTGAGCCCACATTCATTACCTGATGAGAGGCTGATTTTTTCCCCAAAGTCAGTACCCACACTTCCATGCTCACTTCTGACTTCTAAGCCTGAGCAGGATGTGTTCTGACCAAGCTCTAATTTGTGGCACACAATCTGCATTTGGAACCCCACCTACTAACCCCACCAAAGTTTCAGATGCTGGTGATGAGCCTGTGGCATTTTTGGCTCACCTATTACAGTCTCATCATCAGGACTGAGGAAAGTTGCTGCTTCTGTCCAGACGGATCCGGTAGTCTCCTCATGACCCTGAGGATATGTTTGGGGGTCTGTCATTGCAGTGCTCCTCACATGGGTCAACTGCTCCAGTGTGCGGTGGGCCACCCGGGTTCAAGACATCTTCACAGCTGGCAAGCTCCTGGCCCTGGGCCTGATCATCATCATGGGAGTTGTACAGATCTGCAAAGGTGGGTATCAGAACGTGCCAACCCTTGCATGTACACACACCCTCGCACTGTCTTTGCATGTGTGCACAACCTAAGATGTTCCAATTCTATCCTTTTCTTATGTATTATTACTATTTATTCATTTGGCTGTGCCAAGTCTTAGTTGTGGCATGCGGGATTTAGTTTTCCCAGAGCAGGGATTGAACTCCCAATGCAACTAGGGAAGTCCTTGAATGACTTTTCTTATTTATTTGCTTGACAAAGGGGACAAGAAACCAATTTCCCCAGGATGGTTGGGAGCTGAGCACCCCCTGGGGTGCCAAATTCTCTCCTCCCTTGCTGACCTCATGGTTCTAGCACAGGTAGATGAAGATTTCTAAACATTGCTGTTTGTCCCAGCTCCAGGAAGGCTCTTTGTATCTTATATTTTATCTTGTCTGTATCTTAAAATGGGAGACAGAGGAGATTTTTACACATTTCAGAAATTACTCAGCTCCACACGAGAGAGCTCTACATTCCTGGGGCCCCTGCCAACATTCCCGATTGGATTGGCCCTTTCCAAGCCCGCGTCTGTATTTGGTTTCCATGGTTCCCAGGGCAGCACTAGACTTTGCCTAGTGTCACTACCTCCTAGAGAAAGTCAGATGACAAACGGGGACCTCCCACCTGCCCACAAGCCCTGGAGGTGGTATGGTGTGTCTGGATTTTGATTCCAGGAAAACAGAGTTAAGATTCAGCTCTATAATGGGCCTAATTATTTTCATCCTTTGGATTCATTTCTTTAGGAGGTGGTATTATTTTCAAGAGTAGAGACTTAAAGAAATCGCTGGGCTGTCTTTTCAAAGATATTAGGCTCTCCTAATCTGGTCTCAATGCCTTCTCCCGATCACTCTCATCTCATTATTTCCTGTCTAAATGCTCGATTATGGATAAAGATATAAAGTATGGTCAGCTACTCTGTATCTCACTCCAGTCTTAGTCAGCAGCCTTTCCTGAGGACCCCCTGTGTACAGGATACTGTGCTGAGGGCTAAGAAGGCAATTGGAAAGCTGTCCACTGAAGATTCCCCATCTTCAGGAGATCTATTCCATGAAAAGATAGACCAAACACACACCCTAGGAAGAGACAGGAGGATATTGACAAAGAAAGCACAGCAACTTTGAGCTAATAGCATCACAGAAGCTTATGTTTGAGTGTCTGTTGTTCTTGCTGCTTTCTCCATGAAAATGTACAAACTTGAATATGAGAGAGGGTAGTCAGAAGACTGCCAGTGACTCCACTCCTGCATCTCTGAGTCCTAGTGAGCCAACTCCATTTACCCTGCCCTGCCCAGTAACCTCTCCCAGTCTTTCCTTCCAAGGAACTTTGCCTTTTGAAAAAGGAACATTCAGAGCTGTGCTTTGGACCTGAGTCCCTATTTGGACTCATCATTATCATGTTCTGGGGGGTCCTGAACTTCTCGGCCCATCTTTGGCCCCTCTTCACCAATATGTGGGGTTCATTGGAGACCAGGGGCCTGGGGCTGCCGGGCTCTGACATGTGTCTCTCTGAGCAGCCTCCTGTCCGTGTGTCCCCAGGACAGTACTTCTGGCTGGAGCCAAAGAACGCATTTGATAATTTCCAAGAACCTGACATCGGCCTCGTCGCACTGGCTTTCCTTCAGGGCTCCTTTGCCTATGGAGGCTGGAACTTTCTAAATTACGTGACTGAGGAGCTTGTCGATCCCTACAAGTGAGTTACAGCAGCTCTCCCCCTCCCCCTGCAATATCCAAGGCACCTGCCACTGGAAAGAGGGAGCCAGATGCCTAGTGCCCACTTCTCCCGATAGCCCCCTTCTGACCATGACCTGGAGAAATGGTTCATTTTGAACCATTCAAAATGGTTCAGCCTGAAGAAATGGTTCATTTTCCAGGAATTTAGACCATTTGTCAGTCACCCTGCAGGAGAAAAACAACCCAGTGACTACCCTGGAGCACATTACAAGCTGAAAGTGATGCTGAGATAACCCCACTGCCTTAGAGAATGAAATATGCCCTGAGAGAATTCCAGGCATCTTACTCACCTGTCTTGCAACAGACAGGTCTTTGTCTTGAGGTGTAGGAATTATGGGGGGTGGGGGGAGTGCATTGTGGAGACTCTGGTCAGGAAGAGATAAACAGTGTGGAGTGTATTTCCAGCCTAAGCTGTCTTATTTCCTTTCAACTGTCCTCCCCACATAGAGACAAAATCCACTCCCCAAGTAGAGGGAACATCACAAAAGTCTGCAAGTTCAGCTTCTTGCAGAGAGACAGAAGGCACTCCCCGGACCCCCTGACTAGGCAGGTGGTCCCAGGTGCCAGACCTGCCCCCTCTGATCCCTTCTCCCTCTACAGGAACCTTCCCAGAGCCATCTTCATCTCCATCCCACTGGTTACATTTGTGTATGTCTTTGCCAATGTGGCTTACGTCACTGCAATGTCCCCCCAGGAGCTGCTGGCATCAAATGCAGTCGCTGTGGTAAGAAATTAAACTCGAGGAGGGATAAATTAGGAATAGGGACTAACAGAGATGCACTACTATATATATAAAATAGTTAAAGAATAAGGACCTACTGTATAGCACAGGGAAATATATTCAATATCATGTACTAACCTATAATGGAAAAGAATTTTAAAAGGAAGATACATATATATATATATATAATATATATATATATATATATCACTGAGTTGCTTTGCCTGAAACAGTAAGTCAACTATACTTCAACTTAGAAAAGGATAGAAATCAAACTTACATGCCCTCAAAACTAACACCACATTGTAAATCAACTATACTCCAATAAAAATTTAAAAGCAAAAACTCTCATATGTCCTCAAATCAGGAACAGTGACATAGCTTCACTGGTTTAGTCCCACTCACTTTCCCCTGATCCATGACGTTGTGGGTTTGGAAGTCTCAAGTCCTCAGGGCAGAAGCCACATCTTCAGGTGTCCAGGAGCAATCAAAATATTTACTATCTGCCCCTTGACAGACAAGTTTGCCAACCCCTCATCTGTGGTGGTAGTTTAGTCCCAAGTTGTGTCTGACCCTTTCAATCCTATGGACAGCAGCCCACCAGGCTCCCCTGTCCACGGGACTTCCTAGATAAGAATACAGGAATGAGTTGATTGAACCAGCATCTCCTGAGTCTCCTTGGCAAGCCGATTCTTTACCACTGAGCCACCTGGGAAGAGCTAACTCCTGACCGAGGGCACTTTAAACTGTATATGTGATGATTGTATAAAGGAGATGGGTTCCTCCTCAGAAAGTCACTATCTTGCACAACACATGCCATTTCCCTCTACCTCTATAACCACACCTGGACAACCTGACTCCTTCCCTCATCAGGGAAAAAGCGTGTGCAGCTTGTGTTCTTTGGGGAAAGAGATCTCGCAGGTCCAAGGCATTGTGGTCCTTGTTACCTGGGAAAGACCTGGGAACCACGTAGTTCCCTCATGTGGCTTCACCTAGACCACAGCCCCACCCCGCCACTGTTATCACATGTCTCATCTCTGAAGACCATAAAGAAAGAGGCCCTGCACTGTCTGTTCACAGGCATCCAACCCTCCCCAACAAGACAGCTCTTCTAAACAACTCCTCCCCCAAAAGCGCTATAAGTTATATATAAATGCAAATGCTGTAACTCAGGTATGTCCCTGGCTCAGAGATGGTGGAAAAAGCTGCTCCCCAACATTTTATATCCTTTCAGTACATGAAGACTAGTGTATAGCTTCACCACCTTTTCTTTCTTAGCCTACATAGTGGTTTGTTCTTATCATACCACCCCCCACCAATATCTTCTGTTTCTATGAATTAAGATTTATTTCTATTTTACAGATGGAAAAGCTGAGGCTCAAAAATTAAGAACTTTGCTCAAGATCTCATAGCTCCTAAATGCTAGGCTATGATTTGAACCCCAGCCCGCCTGACTCACTAGTGTACCTTGTACATGAGGCCTGGACTCACACAGCTGGCTTCCGGTCCTCACCCTCCACTTTCTGGGTGTGTGATCTTAGGCAAACTACTTAATTGCTTTGTGCCTCAGTTTCCTTATCCATACAGCAAGGATAACAATCACCACCACACACAGTCTTGTTCGTTATTCAGTCCCAAACATTACTGACTCCCCACTTTGTAGTCATCACCAAGGGAACTGGGGGTGCACGAGGGGCCAGGATACGGACTCCGTCATCCCTCCTTCCCAGGACTTTAACCCCGAGAGACTCAGCAGGGGTAGGTTTGGGAGGGAGCCTTCTCAGCAGTGACACGTATGTGGAAGGCTGTGAGTGCTACTCACCCTCTTGTTTTCCCTCTCAGACTTTTGGAGAGAAACTCTTGGGGGTCATGGCCTGGATCATGCCCATTTCTGTCGCCCTGTCTACATTTGGAGGAGTCAATGGGTCCCTCTTCACCTCCTCTCGGTGAGTGCCTTCCAGGCCCTTCCAGGGCCCGGGACCCCTCTGCTGTGCATATCGCTCTATATTTGTTGGGGGCTTGTCTCCATCAACGGGGCTCTGTGTGGGCGCCTGGCGGAGGAGCCTGTGCTGCTCATGTGGTGACGCACGACGTGTGTGGCTTTACATGTGGTGGCAAGAAGCACCAGCCTTCCCACCTCATGTCCAGAGCAGCAGAGGGCTGAGGAGCCCGGGCTGTGTGCTTGGCAGCAGGACAGCGTCTTGCCTGCAGCCTCGGAGTCCCTTTTCCACTTGCCGAGAAAGAGGCCATGCTGGCTGGAAAGGAACCCCACTCTGAAAGGGACCAGGAGGGACCCATGGCCAGGGCCTCTGGGCTGACCTCCCGTGAAAGTCCTGGGTCCAGACTGCAGGTGAAACTGGCTCATCTCTGAGTGCCCTGAGGGTGCAGGCTCCTCCCTGTTGAACAGACAGGCAATTGTGGGAGGCCCTTTTGTGGCCACCATGAGACTCAGATAGGGGTGTGAAGTGAGACAACTGGGGAAGAACGAAAGGGAAACATTTGTCCAAAGCCATATCTCTCACCCCAAACTCTCAGGGAAGCCCAAGGTGTGAGTGGACCCAGGAGTCCCCAGCCCCCGCCTCCGCACACCCAGACATCTGGCCCCCTCTTTGATGTCCCATCTTGTTGTCTCCAGAATGGGTGGTTGAGCCCAGCAGATAATGGATGATTTCCATTGCTGTGGCTCAGAGGGTCCTCCCAGGGTTCTTAGGAACCCCTCCTCCCCCAAGGACATAGTCCTCACAAGCAGTGAGCCCCTGAGTTCAACTGCTTCCCAAGCCACCAGTCACAACAGGGCAGAGTTCCCATGAAATGACAGACAAGTGTCATGTTTTCAGGACAGGGAAGGGAAGAGGGCAGAGCAGGGAAGAGGGAGTGTGGGTGTTCCCTGCACCCCAGGACCCTCCAGCACTCACCCACGGCAACCTCGTATGCGTGTTACACAGGAGCAGTGGCCACCTGGAGGCCCCAGCCGAGGGCGAGCGGTGGAAGATCAGTGACCCATGAGGCTCTCTGGGATCTACTGGAGCAGAGTGACTGGCTCCAGTTGCTTTAGAGTGGGGTTTGTCCCTCGGGCAGGCTGAGCAGCGGTCTGCGTGCATGTAGTCCGGCTGTGTGTGCATGCGGAGGCGGCCTGGTGCGCTCAGCCTTGGAGTCAGAAGCACAGCTCACCCAGCAGGCCTCCTCAGCTCATCCTTCCAGTTCCTTCCTCCCCTCCCTCCTTCTCTCTCTTATTCCTTTGTGTTTGGGGGAAGGGAGAGGACGATTCTTCCTGAGGAGTGGGCGTGTGTATGCGTGTGTCATGCTTAATGTCCTGTCTGCTCCGTGGTTGGCTCGCCGGGCAACGGTTGTCTCTTGTGAACTTGACTTGCCAGTGCTGTTGGACCCGTCAACTCCCTTGGTCCCGGCTGCATGTGGAGGAGAGATATGAACGTGGGACCCTGGTTATGTGCATGGTGAGGCCCACAGAGCACCTGGGGCCCCGCTGGGTGCATGAGGCTGCCCTGCAGAGGCGATGCCATGTAGCTGCATGAAACTATGAAATGGGCGAGGTTGCTGATGGTGGCAACGATGGTGTGCATATGGGTACTTGGGGCCATAATCAACCCTCACACTCCTCAGGAGCTGCTGCTGATAGCCCCACTCTCCCCCATACCCAAATGACAAAGTGACAGTTCTCTCCAGACCACCCAGCGTGCTGACTCTGTGCCATTCTGTCCCCCCCATCACATCCCCTTCCTCTCACCCCTTAGCTGATCCTTTCCCTCCAAAATCATAGAAAAAAAGAAAAAGTGGTCTAATTTCTACTAATATGTAAATAACTCCTAACAGCTTACAGTATTCTCTTTTTTCTTGGGAGAGGAAAGAGGAAGAAGGGCTGCTCTTTATGTTAAAATTTCTCTCTTTTTTTTATCCTGGCTGTGCTGGGTCTTGCTGCATCGAACAGGCTTCTCTAGCTGTGTGTGGGCTTGGTTGCCCCACAGCATGTGGGATCTTAGTTCCCCAACCAGGGATCAAATCTGTGTTCCCTGCATTGGAAGGCAGATTCTTAACCACTGGACCACCAAGGAACTCCCTAAAATCTCTCTTTTAAAAAATAATTTGTAAACATCAATATCCAAGTCGTGATACTACAGTATAGTTTTGTAGTATATTACCAACGGGAGAGTTTTGGGTGAAGTCTACGGAAGGTCACATTATTTCTTACAACTGCATATGAGTCTACAAGTATCTCAGACAGAAAAATTATCATTATTTTAAACTTAAAAAATAATTTTGGGCGAGTTTCTTGGAAGTTAAGTGGTTAGGACTCCATGCTTTCATTGCCAAGGGCCCAATGTTCAATCTCAATCAAGGAACCAAGAGCCTATAAGCTATGGCACAGTGCAGGGAAAAAAAAAAGTTTGAGTTTCTTGTCTATTTTTTTTCAATCTTTTTTATCTTACAATATCTTTGTATGTACTCCTTTTAATAACTGTATGCATTTCTTTAGGATGGTTTTTTGGAATTAGAATAAGTAGCTTAAGGATATAAATTTTCAGGTATAATTTACATACCACAAAATACCCAGATCATAAGTGTTCAGACTGGTGAATTTGGATGATTATAGACAACCATGTAACTACCACCCAAAACACGATGATATAGAACATTTCCACATATCCCCCCCTCCAAGTTCTCATGTGTCCCTTCCTCATCCACATCCATTCCCCAACCCCCACAAGGGCAACTACTTCTTGACCGGGATATATGTTTTCATGCACAGTTTATTCCCCATGCCCCAAAGAACCTATATCCTCTGAGGGGGGAGGTACATTTTTTAAGGGATTAAGGCATTAAGCAAAGGAGAGGGGCTACTCCTACAGCCCTCCAAGCTTTGTGAGAGACTCTCAGAGTAACAGCACATCATCAGGAACCCCAGACCACACTCAAGGTCCCCACACCCCTGAATCCATCCACATATCCACTGACTGCCTCTGGTTTGCCTGCACCTGCATTTGTGAACATGGGTCCTTTGACTAGTGGGCTGGAAGGTGTGCACGAGAAGTACCTGGCTGGAGTGGAGATGCTCCTGTATGGGCAGAGGTGGACATGGAAGAGGGAGCTGGGCTAGGGAGGGCGCCTTGGATGGTCCAGGCTGACCTACTTTTCTCTCTGCCAGGCTGTTCTTTGCTGGAGCCAGGGAGGGCCACCTTCCCAGCGTGTTGGCCATGATCCACGTGAAGCGCTGCACCCCCATTCCAGCCTTGCTCTTCACAGTAAGGGTCCCTCCCCCTGCCAGCCCTATACACACCCTCCCCCTTTGTGCTATTTTGAACTGGGAGTTCATATTTCCCACACATGCCGCTATTACCCTTGTCCTCCTAGGTTTCTTGGGGCCTCTGATAATCTAGCAAATGGTATACATGGGGCTGATTAATATCAAGAGATAACAAGGAAGGAGCCTAAGTCCTGAAATGCCTTAAGGCTCGCAGGCTGGCTCATCTCATTCTTCCATCCTTTTGAGTCAGACTGAAGTAGCTGCTTCCAGATTCTACAAACTCACAAAGAAGCTTTTTTCCTTGGCTCCTCCTGCCCCTGTTACCTGCAGGGTTGCAGCTTTGGGCCTCTGCTCCTGGCTGATCACAGCACACTCCCACCCTTCCCCATCAACCTTCTTGCCCGAGGAGGCTCTGCCAGTCTCTGGGGAAACACCACTGAAATAAATCTGGTGTTCACCAAATCTGGTGTCACACCAAATAAGAAAAATCAGAAGGGAAGACTGGTAAACTGAAAGTGGAGAAAAGGAAACAAGGGGGTTATCTGGTAAATGGAGGCAGAATTACACCAGAGTAGAATCATTTATATAGAGCATACAGAAGGAGGAAGACTTATCCCCAGTGAGTCTTTGGTTTTTTGTTTTTCCTTCTGGATCCCAACTAAAACATCAAAAATGACTTTGGTCTAACAGAGAAGCAGTTAGACCAGAGAGCAGAGCTCTCAAGAGTCAAGGGCATTCACTGTACATTAGGGGAAATTTCAGAACGTTCCGATACAGGAAGAAGGTCGTCTTGATTGGTCAGTGGTGAAGGGCAGCTGGAGAAGGCTCAGTGCTCCCAGTGAGCCATAAGCTTTTTTTTAGTTTGTGCCATTGGTGCAGGCTTATGATGGCAACCCACTCCAGTATTCTTGCCTGGAAAATTCCACGGACAGAGGAACCTGGTAGGTTACAGTCCATGGAGTCGCAAAGAGTCGGACACGACTGAGCGACTTCACTTTCTTTCTTTTCTTTATGACTACAAGGCAACTACAGTAAGAATCTGGCTTTTTCATCCCTTAAATTCTTCTTATTTTCACCATCAGATCTTACAGGAGAACTGAGCCTTCTATTGGCCTTAACAAATTAGCAGAGGGAAAGAATATGCTTCTGAGAGATCCACTGAGATGATTTTGAAATTGGGAAGTGAACTCTGTCAAGAAGACTTCAGAAGGATGTTATGAGGGTTACATGAGTTAATATTTGTAGAATGTTAAAACTAGAGCCTGACACTTAGGAAGTGCTATATAACTGTTTATGACATTTTTTTTTTTTTTTAAAGGAAGGAAGAAAAATAAATTAGATGACTCAACCAGGAAAAGAGAATGAGGGCAAGAATAAACCTTAATCTGCAGTTAACAGTCTTCCCTAAGGGATAAAAGACAAAATTAGCTTGAGCTTCAACTAAGGAAGAAATATAAATGAGACCAGAGTGGCATAGAGCTGGGTGCCACCAGCATTGCCAGTCCAGGTGTATACAGCCAGCATCTGCTCTGAGTGGTTAGTGCCCATGTTGTACCTGTGGTTAAATGTTTTGATTATCACTCCTGCAGTAAGAAAGAACTTCCTGGTGATAAAGCTGTTAGCAATAACCTGGGTTTCTAGGAGAAGCTATAAAGTCTCCATTTTGAGAGATCCACTGTGGAATGGCATTGTCTGCCTAGAGGCAGGGGAGCAGCCTGCCACCAGTAAACAGCTTATCTGTGGTCTCCCAGTGCCTTTCTGATTACTGATGAGCTTCTTCCACGCCCCCCAGTGCATCTCCACCCTGCTGATGCTTGTCACCAGCGACATATACACGCTCATCAACTACGTGGGCTTCATCAACTACCTCTTCTATGGCGTCACAGTTGCCGGACAGATAGTTCTTCGCTGGAAGAAGCCGGATATCAATCGCCCCATTAAGGTGCTAGAACCTCCCTGTGGGGCCCCCTCCCCCTCCTCCACTGCTTCTAGCTGAGCTCAGATTCTTTTAAATCACCTTGTTCTCACTGCTGACCAAGCCTCATCATCTCCACGATGGTGGGAGACCCTTTGGGAAGCAAAGGCCATGTGTGAAGGGGGCAGCCATTTCCATTCTCCATGGGACCAGAGCAAACTGCAGCTAGAGGAATAGGTTCCATGACCTGATAACTTCCATCATGTCACTATTTCCATCCTGTCATTCCTTTGTTTCCTATGGCTCTAAGTCTTTAAAAAGTCAGCTGACTTTTCCTGGACCTTCTAATCTGACTAGTCTCCGCCTTGTCCCTCCACGTAACTGGCTTTACTCATTCAGTCTTTCCATCTCATCCCAGAATGAATTTCCTTCTCCCATCTGCCTCTCCAAATTTTAACCATTTTCCATCCTCAAGAACCTCTCTTTCTTGAAGTTTCCCAGTCCACTTCAACACTCCATGATCCTCCCTTTTTAAACTACTATAGCTGTAGGATGCCTGGTAAATCTCTTGATTTACAAGAAATAATTTTGTGATAGGAATAAATGGGATTGCTCAGAGCAATATATGCTAGAGTGCTATAGGTTCTCCTGCAAATTAGAAGAAGAGGGTATATCCCTGAGCGATTTGAACAATCCTGTTCTGGAAATGAACTTTCCTGGTGGTCAGGCAGTAAAAAATCTCCCCATAATGCGGGAGATCCAGGTTCAATCCCTGGGTCAAGAGGATCCCTTGGAGGAGTGCACATCAACTCACTCCAGTATTCTTCCCTGGAGAATCCCATGGACTGAGGAGCCTGGCGGGCTACCCCATAGTCCATGGGGTCACAGTCAGACACAACTGAGCGACTAACACATGTTCTGGAAACACAGGGAGACTAGATGCTCTTCACATTTCTGTTTTCCATTGCCACTCTCCTGCCATGCTTAGAAAGTGTGCTAGAGGGAAGAGGAAGCAGAATTATGCCGTCTCCTTACCACTTGCATACCCTCCTAGAGGAGAGGACAAGGAGGAGAAAGGCAGTAAGTCTAGAACCTTGAGGAAGACTATGGGGGACTTCCCACCTGTGGTCAACAAGAGGATGTTGGGCCTGTAAAGTTTGCTCCTTCCTGAAGTAAACAAGGCCCCGGGCTGCCTCATACCACACTAGCTTTCTTGATTTCTTGGCTCTTAGGTTTATCCGCTCAAATGGCTTAAAAGAAATTGGAACTGACTCTGGTGAGAGGAGGGACACTTCCCACACCCTGCCAGCTGGGAGAGGGTAGGGGTCTGGTTGACAGGAAGTTTCCTTCTTGCCCTCATCCATTTCTTCTGCTCTCCTTCACCTTCAGCCCTCAGCAGACATATAGCAATATACCAGCAAGCTCGTCAACCCCCACGGGCTTCTCTGACTGCCGCAGGCATGCAGCTGCATGATGAAGCCTTGTTTGATCCCTCCTGGGATGACAGTGAGGACTGTCCCCTCCCGAGGCCCCCACACTCCTCTTACTGTCCCACTGCCCATGTTCACCAACATCTCTCGACGTAGCACTTGCCTGTCAAGGCTCAGGGTGGGGGAGGCACAGAGCTGAGTGAAGCCCAGTTTTGCCCTCCAAATGCTTCCCTTTGGGAAGAAGAGGGAAGATGTTCTGATCTTGGGGGCCACAGGGTCCACACAGGTAACAGCAACTCTGATCCACAGGTCAGCCTGCTGTTCCCCATCATCTACTTGCTGTTCTGGGCTTTCCTGCTCGTCTTCAGCCTGTGGTCAGAGCCCGTGGTGTGTGGCATCGGCCTGGCCATCATGGTGACAGGGGTGCCGGTCTACTTCCTGGGTATTTACTGGCAGCACAAGCCCAGGTGTTTCGATAAGTTCATTGGTGAGTTGCTGAACATTATGGGCAGCCAGAGGGCCCCTGGTCTGGAGTAGAGTGGTCACTGGTCTGGCTAGAGAGCCCCACCAGGATCAGGAGGCTGTCTACAGAGCACTGGAGAAAAGGTCACCACAGGAAAGGTCTCTGCTCAGAGACTTCTGAGGAGAGGAGAACTCTGGGCATTTCCACGCAGACCTTAGACCTGCCAGAGTGTGGCCATCCTGGAGAAGCTGCCATGGGCTGGGTGGAGACCCCAGAATTAGTGGTCAGTGGGCCTGGGGCCTTGATGAGGAGGAGCAGCCAGCAAATTGGTGTCCCAGAAAGGGAGGAGGCAGTCAAGGCGGCCATCTCCTGGAGAGAGTCTCCTAGAGGAGCCTAGCTGAGGCCAGATGCTGAGGCAGGAGAGCGGGAAGGGCCTTGGCCTGGTTGGTTGGCTTGGTGGGATGCTCAGCACTGACTTGGCTTCTGTGTGGCCTCCTCCTGCAGAGTTGCTGACCCTGGTGAGTCAGAAGATGTGTGTAGTTGTGTACCCCAAGGAGGCCGAGGACCTGAAGATGAAGGAGAGGAACCAGGGCATGGAGCAGCAGCAGCCCATCTGCCAGCCCCCTGCCTCCAAGGACAAGGACGCAGTGCGGCCGTGAGGACCACCCTCCCCTCTCAGCTGCCTCCTTCCTCCTCTCCCTTTCTGCCCTCTGCCCAGGTCCCCCAAACACACACACTTGCTCACAAACTCACATACACCTCTGCCTCTGTCAAGCAGGCACAAGACCTGGGTATGGGTGGTGAGAGACTATAAACAAAGATACTGACATTTGTACCCAAAGATCTAGCCTCCTCTTAGCCCCAAGGCCTGTGTCTAAAGCCACCTCTCCCTCCCTGGACTGCCCCCCTCCCCTGAGCTGCCCAAGTTCCAGCTGTTAGAGGAGCTGCCAGGGGTGCCCTCCACAGCCCTCCCTCTGGGGTCCACACCCTCAGTCGCTTCCTCAGGAACCTGAGTTCAGTACTGCCTTCCCTCTCCATTCCTAGGCCCAAGGGAGGCCTCAGCTCCAAGAGAAGTGGCAGCAACTGTGAGTCACTTGGGAGGGACAGACTCAACCAAATCTGTCACCATGAAAGGTCAACTGGAGAGACCCAAGGCCCCTTCCCTTCACCAGGGACCCAAGAAACCAGAGGTGATGCTTCCCTCTGCCCCACCGCTCCCGGCCACCCTGGTCTGGGCCCCCTGTGCAAAGTGAGGCTCCTCGGGACAGCACATCCCCACTGAGCTGAGGACCAATGGGCTGGAGAACTGCCTTCTCCCCCTCCCCCAGCCAGGCTTGTGGAACAGATTGGAAAAGGCTCAGATTGCAGAAACCCAGCCCTGCCTCTGCCCCTGTATCCTCCCTCCAACTTGGTGCCAAAGCTTCCTGAAGCCAGAAAGTTGCTTATTATCAATGTAGTGGACATTTCTCTCCTAATCACAAAGCAGCTCCACTCCTCTTCCCTCCCACCTCCATGGGAAGAAGCCCACCACCCTGTGACCGCCCGCGGCAATGCCCCCACACAGCCCCAGGCAGCCAGCAATGCCAGCACCCCCATCCTGCCCTTTGGCACCCTGATCCTGCCCTTTTCCTCTTCTCTGGACCTTAGTTTCAGCACTGATGGTGTGAAGGCTCCCGAAGCCCTTCATGCCTGAAAGTTGAGCCAAATCAGCCTTAAGTCACCTCCCATCCAAGAACTGGAACCTAAAAATACCCCTGCTTCTAGCCCTCCAGTCAGACCTGGTATGACAAGCCTTCCCAGGGAGAGAGCTTTCCCCATCTTCCCAGAGGTGCCTAGCCCATCATGTAGAAAACTGGGGAGAAAGTATTCTGAAGGCCAGTTCCTCCCCCACCTCAGATCATCTGTCCCTCCTCCTGCTGCCATCAAGGTCCTGTCTGGACAACCTCCAGGTCAGGATGAGAGGGCCATTGCAAAATGTCACTGTGGAGGGCTTGGAAAAGCCCTTTCTCTGTGGTTTGCGGACTTGGAGCTATCCTGTCCTGCAGGCAGGGCTGCCATTCCCCATGCTCCAGAGAAGGTACTGTTTGTTTGCCCGGCCAGGGACCTTGGAGCCTCCCTCCCTCATCTGTTGTGCTAAGGAGTGGGATTCTTTTATCCCAGGCAGAAGTCCCCCTCCCCCCAACTCCTCATACTGTTTGCTGCAACTGGAATACCTGGGGAACCCTTCTGGCCGAATTGGCCTCTGGCTCCTCACCCGGCCTGCCTGAGCCTGCATCAGTGAGAGGCAGGTTTGCTCCAAGTTGTGGTCCCTTCTGAGTGGACTCCAGGTGGACTGTGGCTGGCCCCTGGAGGGTCAGGGGACCATCCTCTTGTTCCCTCTTGTCATTCCTCCAACCTCCTCCAATTATTGTTTGTTTTTTTTTTTTTGTAAAGTGGATGCCTTACTTTTTGGATAAATATTTTTGAAGCTAGCATTTCTATTTCTTTGGGATTTTTAAGTTTTTTTGGGTTTTTTCTCCCCTTCAGGGAGGGTTTTAGTTATACCTGGATAATAGTCTTCTGTCTTTGAGTTTGTTTAGGTTTTAGAATTTTGTTTTGTGAGGGTTTTTTGTTTTCTTTTTTGTTGATGTAATAAAATTTTAAATGGAAATGAAGTTGGTGGTGTGGATAATTCAATGACCTTCCAAGACAGTGGCCAGGCACCTCCTGTCTCTGTCAGGAGGGAGGTCTTTGTTTACCAGGTTCCTCCCAGGATGGCATTCCTAAAGGCCCTTGCATTCCATAGCTTTGATGTGTCCTGGGGCCCAGTGCTGGCACATTCAAACAACTCCCTCTCATTTTGAACCAAAAACTCCTTACTTGCGTGAAGTCTGAGTATTATTGTTCCTACTGATGTATTGTGCTGTTATGCGTGCCAAGTCACTTCAGTCATCTCTGACTCTTTGCAACCCCATGAACTGTCGCCTTTGAGGCTCCTCTGTCCATGGGGTCCTCCAGGCAAGAATACTGGAATGGGTTGCCATGCCCTCCTGCAGGGGATCTTCCTGACCCAGAGATGGAAACCACGTCTGTTACATCTCTTGCACTGGCAGGCAGGTTCTTTACCACTAGCACCACCCGAGAAGCCCGTATTGTGCTGACAGCCAGCAAACTATCTGGGAAGAAGAACCTCATCCCTACCCAACGTGGAAACGTGGGCGAGGGACAGACAGCGCCAAGCTGAGTGGAGGGAGGTGGAGGCAGGGGTGGTCCCCTAAGGCCCAGTCAGCAAAGGGAAAGGCATCAGAAAGGAACAGGCTCAGCCTGTGGAGAAACACCCCCAGTGGAAGGGGCTTAGGGAAGCACCCAGCTGGATGCCAGAGGTCTGATGGGAGGGACTGGGAGGTGAGGTGGAGTCCACTCAGCCACTCAGGTAGAAGAGGAGGACTGGGGGACCAGGAAAGAGGAGGAAGCAGTCGAGGTAAGGACAAGAACCTCCTGGTGCTCCGGGTTAATCTCTGGAGGAAGCTGACAGGATTAGATCCGGTCCCTCCTCTGCGGGCAGCCCTCCCGCAGCCTGTCCTGAGACCATCATTCCAGAGCTGGCTCTGATGACAGACGCGCGGAGGCGGCGGGAGCGGAGCGGGGGCGGGGGGGTGGGGCGGTGTTAGGACATCACTGTTCACCATCTGGGACACTGAGGACACTGGTGGGCAAGATGCTTCCACTCCCAGCCCCGGCCTGGCCCCAACATAACTGTTTCGTGGCTGGCATTCTAGACTGAGGCTGGAGGCTTGCCACTCACAGCGGCACAGACACTTGGCTCCGAGGCCCAGCTCAGCCACCAAACAGCTGTGTGTCCTTGGGCACGTCGCTTAGCTTATTTAGCACTTTCAGAGGGATGAAAAAAGAAGATTGAACCTAATCTCAAAGGCTTCCTGAATCTCCCAGCCCACCGCTGTCCCGAAAGAGTGAGGGCAAACTGGGCAGAGGCCAGTCTTGTGCAAGAGACCCTTCTCCAAGCCTCATATCCAGCCTTGGGGAGCCCCCAGTTCCCCAACACACGCTTGTTCTTTTCCGAGGCTGCCCAAGGCTTCCTCGTGTCACCCCTCTCCATCCCAAGTCCAACTCTCTCAGTCCCTGGAGACACCTGTCCCTGGGAGCCCCCTCTCTTTTGTAAGGTGACACTTGCTGATCTTTCAACCTGCTCAAAAGGGCAAATGTGGGTCTCCTCCTAGGCAACATGCATTTATTTTTAACCTGGGCCTTTATGCTGTCTTAACTGTGTCAGTCACTTTAATGTGGGGAATTTCAGATGCTCTGACCTTAGGGAACTTGGGAGCCTTTGGCAAGCACTGAAATCACAGCTATTTATGCATTTGTTTATTAATGTGGTCAATAAATATTTCTCTAACCACAGTATCCAAGATTTTGCTATGCGCCGTGGGAATAGCAAACTTACTCTTGAATTTTCCAAGTCAGCACAGACTTCAAATATTTTGTTTCATTGTCTCCATAAGAACAGTCACATATGTTAACCCACCTCTCCTTAATTTTAGTTCAGGCAGCTTGTTTACCCTAGCTGAAGAGGTATCCGACCTTCCTTTAAGGAGCAAGTAGTCTTTGGGGGGAAAAGACAAGAATGCACATGGTACATGTGTGTGCCCATCACAGCATCACTGCCCACACTGCTGGGCTCTGAGCTTCTGCAGGCAGGACTGGACTGCCAGTTTCCTGAAGTTTGTGCAGTGCCTGGGACCTACAAGGTCAGAAATGCTTGTTCATATATGTATGGCTGAATTCTTTCACTGTTCAACTGAAACTATCACAATATCGATAACGGGCTATACCCCAATGGAAAGTTAAAAAGTCTAAATTTAAATAAATAAAATCAGAAAAAAATAAATCTGTCCAACTGAAGCTTCAGACAAGGCTGCAGAAGCATGTCTCTGGAGAAGAGTATGGCACCTCACTCCAGTATTCTTGTCTGGAGAATTCCATGGACAGAGGAGCCTGGCGGGTTTCAGTCCATGGGGTCACACAGTTAACTGGAGCCAATTAACACACAAGGAGACACAGATAAACCCCCACAGAGCGCAGTCATAGGAGGGCCGGAAGGAGGCTGACCGGCTAAGCCCAGTTGCTTTCTACACATTATCTTATTCTAAGTTTAAACAGCCGACAAAGTAGGCATTACAAGTGCGATTAAGCAACTCGCCCAAGGTCACCTAGCGGTAGGTGACGGAAGGAGCTTTGAGACTTGGTGAGGGAGGTGGTGTTTGAACTGAGGCCTGATACAAAGTCATTAAGATACTACGGATGCATTATTTCAGTTGAGGCACCCAGGTAGCAACTGCAGCCGCAGGGAGAAAAGGATTCCAGGTGGCCACGGAGGGCTTCTATCCGTTCCTGCTCAACTCCGCCGAACCCAAGAAACCCCCTGCCCTTGGCTGGCACTGCCCTCCCCACCCGCTTCCCGTCCAGCGCCTCCCCTTCCCAGGCGAGAGACGTCCAGAGCGCCCCGGTTACTGGGAAACACGGTGGCGTCAGTCCGGGAGGTGAGGGGCCGAGACTGCTTATCTACCCCCCAGGCTGAGCTCCCGAGCTTTCTTATTTCCGGCCGGCCTATTTGCACACCTCCCCGCTTCCTCTAGCACACCTCCCCGCTTCCTCTAGGGCCGGCTCGCCCGCCAGACGCAGTCTCCCTCTCCCCCAGGGTGCCCGGATGAGGGCAAAGAAGCTTTCTGAATCACTGAGCTTGGCCTTTCCCTATCCCTTCTTCCCGGGGGCGGGGCGGGTTCTAGAACTAGACCATTGCCTTTCCCGCCCTCCTACCCAGGTCAAAGCTGCATCCTCGCATGACCTTGGGCAGCTCAGCCTCTCAGCCTCCTTTTCCTTTTACAAAGCAGAGATAAAAATACCATCTGTCTTGCTTACTTGCCTATTTAATTCACAGGTCTGCATGGAAATGGTCTGCAAGGAAACGTGTTTCAATGATTGAAAAAGCGTACCACCAGAAAATGCAACGCCCTAACCATCGTGACTATTTCATCGTGGGGGTGAAGGGGTAGAATTCCTCCTCACTGAGACAAGGGCCTGGCCCTAGTCCTCTCTCTCTGCCCACTCTCCCTGCAACTGCCCTGCCAAACCCCCATCTCGGCCATGTTTCCTTTTCCTCATTTAGGGCGTCTTGCCCTTGCCAGGGCTGTGGGAGCCTGCCCTCTACTGTTCACCTGATTCCTGAGCACAGAAGCCACTCAAGTCCTGAATTTTGGATCAATATTACCACCTGGTGGTTAACTGAGGCACTGCTGCAAAACTGAAGCAGTTCCCGGCTGATAGTGTTTGCCACAGGATCCTCTGAAATGAAGAGAAAGTAGAAATCTCCCCTTCAGGGACTGGAGATCTGTCTCCTGGATACTAGCAGATTCCTCATGCTAGGTCAGAGCTTTTGGAGAAATGCCTCAAGCTATGCACAGAAACGGGGGGCACTCTAACTAGAGGGGTAATTGCCTGACTTGCAGGGAGCCCTACATCTTCACATCTTATTTTAGCATTCAATGTGGTACATAGTTGATAAGGGTGAAAGAGAGTGAAAAAGATGGCTTAAAACATTAAAAAAACAGATTATGGCAACTGGTCCCATCATTTCATGGCAAATAGAAGGGGAAAAAGTGGAAACAGTGACAGATTTTATTATTTTTTTTACAGCAGCAAGCATGCAAACAGAGCCAATTATCCATCTATTTCTTGAGGCGTCTGCTCTCCCTATGGGTCCACTCCATATTTTATCACTAAATCAGTGTGAGAAAGGAGATTCTGCCCGAATGCCATGCCACGCAGTGCCTGGGAGAAGTTCTTTTCTTCAGACCTTTAGTCATTCCCCTCAGGATGATGTCTTGCTTCTCTCCTCCAGGTTCTTACTTCATTTCTGCCTTCTCTTTCAAGCACTGTCCCACGCTGATGAACATCCCTAGATGTCTGTGTTTGGTTTCTCAAAACCAGAAAAACTTTGCTGATTTTGCATCTGTGACCCGCCTCCTGAATCCAGGACTCAGAAAAGCTCAAGTCCCATGACTCTGAAGGGTCTGGTGGGGACTGTTTCATCTTGATGAAGGAGGAGGGAGATGCGGCATGGCCATCAGAGGCCCTGTGGAAGAACCTGTGGGTTTCTACCCTGACCAGAGTTTAGATCCATGCCGGACTGTCAGGGAATCTAAACGCTTCTGAGCGTGAAAACTAGTCTCACAGAGGACGTGTCTTCTCTTTAGAGACACAGGTGAAGAAGCGACACCCTACAAGACAGATGTGTGCTTACTGGAGACGCTGAGCCTCACACAGCCAGCCAAGCTCTTCCTTCAATGAACATGGGCCAGTATTTGCCTCCTAGGATGAGTCAGACCAGGAAATTAGCAATGTACCAACAATTGCTAGCAGAGGAGGGCTGAGCCCTCACGTTGCCACCAGTGTGGTGCCCTGGAAAGGGGCCCCGGGCTTAGGCTGCCCCATGAAGTCCGGGCTCTTGTCTCGTTCCAGCTGCTGTGGAGGTGGATGGTGGCTGTCCATCCGTCAGTAGCAGGCACTGGTGCTCTAGGCAGGCAGCTGGACTGAGGGAAAGATGACAGACTCAGCGATTCTGTTACATGCAGCTTTTTGATGCTGGGACAAAGGTACTTTAATGAGTGTGAATTCCTTTATCGTTAACCTAAAAACAAGTTCCTGAAAGTGAGATTTACTTACAGCTCCAGTGTCTTCAAATGAAGGCCATTTGAGCAGGTGAGATTTTCACAAGACTATTATCAGAAGCCTAAAGGTTTTTGAAAGGTTTTAGTTAGAAGATCTATCTTTTCATTTTAAAGTTCCCAGTGGTAGGAAACCACTGAGATTAAAAAACAAAAAAAACAAAGTTGAGAGATTCTGTTTGAGTCAGAGTTAACAGCCTAGGCATCTGCTTTTATATATATTCTTTCTTCAGATTCTTTTCCATTATAGGTTATAAGATACTGAGTATAGTTCCCTGTGCTATACAGTAGGCTTTTGTTTTTCTGTTTTATATATATACACACTGCTGCTGCTGCTAAGTTGCTTCAGTCGTGTCCGACTCTGCGACCCCACAGACGGCAGCCCACCAGGCTCCCCCGTCCCTGGGATTCTCAAGGCAAGAACACTGGAGTGGGTTGCCATTTCCTTCTCCAATGCATGAGAGTGAAAAGTGAAAGTGAAGCCGCTCAGTTCTGTCCGACTCTCAGTGACCCCATGGACTATAGCCCACCAGGCTCCTCCATCCATGGGATTTTCCAGGCAAGAGTACTGGAGTGGGGTGCCATTGCCTTCTCCTCCTATACACACTACTACTATATATAAAATAGAAAAACAAAGGCCTACTGTATAGCACAGGGAACTATACTCAGTATCTTATAACCTATAATGGAAAAGAATCTGAAAAAAGAATATATATAAAAGCAGATGCCTAGGCTGGTAACTCTGACTCAAACTGAATCTCTCAACTTTTTTTTGTTTTTTAATCTCAGAGGTTTTCTACCACTGGGAACTTTAAAATGAAAAGATAGATCTTCTAACCAGAACCTTTCAAAAACCTTTAGCCTTCTGATAATAGTCTTGTGAAAATCTCACCTGCTCAAATGGCCTTCATTTATATATAGTAGTGTGTATATCGGAGAAGGCAATGGCACCCCACTCCAGTACTCTTGCCTGGAAAATCCCATGGACAGAGGAGCCTGGTGGGCTGCAGTCCATGGGGTCGCTAAGTTGGACACAACTGAGCAACTTCACTTTCACTTTTCACTTTCATGCATTGGAGAAGGAAATGGCAGCCCACTCCAGTGTTCTTGCCTGGAAAATCGCATGGACGGAGGAGCCTGGTGGGCTGCCGTCTATGGGGTGGCATGGAGTCGGACACAACTGAAGCAACTTAGCAGCAGCAGTGTATATATGTTAATCCCAAACTCCCAAGTTGTCCCCCAACCTTCCCCTTTGGTAACTGTAAGTTTTCTATGTCTGGGAGTCTGTTTTGTAAATAAATTGATTTGTATCATTTTTTAAGATTCCAGTGACAGATTTTATTTTCCTGGGCTCCAAAATCACTGGGGACAGTGACTGCAGCCATGTAATTAAAAGATGTTCCTTGGAAAGAAAGCTATGACAAACCTAAACAGCATATTAAAAAGCAGAGATATCACTTTGCTGTCAAAGATCTGTATAATCAAAGCTATGGTTTTTTCAGTAGTCATGTACAGATGCGAGAGTTGGAACATAAAGAAGGCTGAGAGCCAAAGAATTGATGCTTTCAAATTGTGGTGCTGGAGAAGACTCTTGAGAGCTCCTTGGACTGCAAGGAGATCAAACCAGTCAATTCTAAAAGAAATCAACTCTGAATATTCATTGGAAGGACTAATGCTGAAGCTCCAATACTTTGGCCACCTGACGTGAAGAGCTGACTCATTTGAAAAGAGCCTAATGCTGGGAAAGATTGAAGGCAAAAGGAGAAGGGAGTAGCAGAGGATGAGATGGTTAGATAGCATCACTGACTCACTGGACATGAATTTGAGCAAACTCCAGGAGGTAGTGAAGGACAGGGGAGCCTGGTGTGCTGCAGTCCATGGGGTCACAAAGAATCAGACACACCTGAACACCAATATGGTACACAGGCCCTCTATATTTGCACCACTGAGGTCTGGCCCTTGTGCCCAATTTAAAAAAACTTTGGCCTCCACAGGGCACTCACAGCACTTGCTGGTAACAAAAGAATCAGTGACACATTTCTATGTGTCCTTTCCTTTTCACTGTACCTAGGTGGATCAATGGTAAAGAATTTGCCTGCCGTATTGAACTGCCAATACTCAGGTTCAACCCCTTGGTCAGGAAGATCCCCTGGAGAAGGGAATGGCAACCCACTCCAGTATTCTTGCCTGGGAAATCCCATGGAGAGAGTAACCTGGTGGGCTACAGTCCATGGGATCGCAAGAGTCAGACACAACTTAGCAACTAAACAACAGCATAGTCCCTTTTGCAGATGAAATGTGACAGGTAAAAGCCAGTGTCTCTGACAGGAGGGAGTAGGGAGTTCCCAGAGAAAAGAGAAAAGGGAAGGGAGAGGGGGCCCGGTCTGAGACCAAAAGTGCAGACAGCCAGCCGTGGGCTTCTCCCTGAGACCCTGAAACAGAGCCCCAGGAAGAGGTGATGACAAAAGAGAAGGCTTTTGTCAAGCCTCACAAGAGGAAGTGTACCCAAGAGACACGCATCGAGGTCAGAGAACGGCCATGCAGAAGGAAAAAGAGCAAACCAAGCTGCAGCGAGCTCCTGAGCCCTGCGGCCCGGCCACAGGAAACGGGCAGAGCCCTCAGGACCTGTACAGGGCAGAGCGCCAGCCCGAGGCTCTGGCAGCACAGGCCAGGCGCTGGAGCCACCAGAGGAGCGCAGCTGTTGCTGAGGCCGCCAGGGTCTGGGGCATGAAGCCCAAGCCCTGACCAGCCCTGCCAAGACAGGGCAGTCAGGGACAGCGCCAGGTTGCTAGAGGTAGCCCGGGCTGGAAACATGTGAAGGCTTGGGCTATTGCACAGACCCCGTGCAAAACTTAGCAGAAGAGCCTGCTCTGCTCCAGAAGCAGATCCTAGTGTATGGCTTGGTCCCAGACTTATCACTACTTCCTGTGTGTGTGCTGTGCTCAGTCGCTTCAGCCATATCTGATTCTGTGACCCTATGGATTGTAGCCCACCAGGCTCCTCTGTCCATGGGATTCTCCAGACAAGAATACTGGTGTGGGTTGCCATTTCCTCCTCCAAGGGTTCTTCCCAATCCAGGGATCGAACCTGCATCTCCTGCATCTGTAGCACTGCAGGCAGATTCTTTATCGCTGAGCCATCTGGGAAGCCCATCACTGCTTCCTAAACCCCTCAGACAACACCCCTGGCCTGCACCCAGGAGAGTGGTTTGGAGAGGTGGGACTACAAAAGGAACAGGGTGGCTCTGGGGGTAGGTGGAGCCCAACACTGTTGCGGGGGCGGGGGCGGGCCGGCGGGGGGGCTGAGTAGGAGGTGTGTCCAGGGAGGAGCTCGGATCAGGCTGGGGGTCGGCACTGGAAGAGGGTTCCTCTCTTCCTTCTGATTGGGCACTCATTCTGCACAGGACATTTGGAAGTCAGAGGAAGAAGGACACTCAGAGTGAGGTGTTGCCCTCAACGAGAATTCTGGAACCACCCCCCGGACTTGACTGGGAGGGGGAGACATTCCCAGAAGCATTGGCTCCCGGGCATCTTAGAACCCTGGCTTGGGGCCTGACCAGAGTAGCCCCCATCTGCTAAATAGGCCAGAGGCTCCGATTCTCTAAGGCTTACATCCCTCCCTCTGGGGTGCGCCCTGCCCCTCCCTGAGTCACCCCAGGGAGAGAGGGGAAAAAAGGGAAGAGAAAAGAGGCATTGACTACAGAGGAAGGAAAAGGAAACAGCAGAGGAGGGAGGAGAGAGACCACACGGGAGTGGGTGACGGCGGAGATCGCAGAGGGCAGATCTAGGGCAGGGGGAGACAGACAGCCGAGCATCCCGGAGGGTGCCCCAGGAGCGGGGCGGCCAGGGGCGGGGAGCCGAGGGGGCGGGCCGGCCATGTCCCACGGGACCTACTACGAGTGCGAGCCCCGCGCTGGCCAGCAGCCACTGGAGTTCTCAGGGGCCCGCGCGGGGCCTGGGGAGCTGGGGGACATGTGTGAGCATGAGGCCTCCATCGACCTGTCTGCCTACATCGAGTCTGGGGAAGAACAGCTCCTCTCCGACCTCTTCGCCGTGAAGCCGGCCCCTGAGGCCCGAGGCCTTAAGGGCCCCGGGACCCCTGCCTTCCCCCACTACCTGCCGGCTGACCCACGGCCCTTCACCTATCCCCCACATACCTTCGGCCCCGACAGGAAGGCCTTGGGGCCTGGCATCTACAGCAGCCCAGGGAGCTACGACCCCAGGGCCGTGGCCGTGAAGGAGGAGCCTAGGGGGCCTGAGGGCAGCCGGGGGGCCAGCCGCAGCGGCTACAACCCTCTGCAGTACCAAGTGGCACACTGTGGACAGACAGCCATGCACCTGCCCCCAGGCCTGGCATCACCCAGCCAGCCATTGCGCGTCCTCAAGGTAAGAACAGCTCAGTTTTCCTCCCTGCCACCCAGGGGCTGGAGGGAGGCCGTGTGCTCGGGGTCCATGTGTGGTGTTGCTGTGTGAAATCTACCCACCCAAGCCCTCTGTGCTCTACACCTAGCCATGACCTCTCTTGGCCTCTCTGTGAATTCACTCCCACCTGAAGCCCCACTGTTTGGCTGGAACCCATGTGTCCTGCAGTCTCTGTGACCAGCTGGCCTGCCTTGATCTAAGGGCATCCCCCTCCAGCTTCTCTGCTGCCCACCAGCCCCCTCCTCTCATTTCTGTGCTGCCTCCTGCTTCTAGAAGAGGAAATGCCTGCTGAGGGTAGAACTGGAGACTCAAGACAGATGGAAGGAAAATGGCCTCAGAGCGTGTGAGGGACATGAAAGGCAGTATGGGTCCAAGCAGCGGGTCCTGGCAGGGCAGTGGTCGTCCTGACGGGGCCAGGAGCTAGCCCTGAATCCCACGTCCCTCGGACGCCCCTCGCGTGTTCCGGCTGGTGGGATTCCTGCCCCACACCCTCACTCCTTTCCCTCCGTGCCTCCCCCTCCAGGCCCCTTTGGCCGCTGCCGCGCCCCCCTGCAGCCCGCTCCTCAAGGCGCCCTCCCCAGCGGGCCCCTCACACAAGGGCAAGAAGGCGGTGAACAAAGACAGCCTGGAGTACCGGCTGCGGCGGGAGCGGAACAACATCGCGGTGCGCAAGAGCCGGGACAAGGCCAAGCGGCGCATCCTGGAGACACAGCAGAAGGTGCTGGAGTACATGGCCGAGAACGAGCGCCTGCGCAGCCGCGTGGAGCAGCTGACCCAGGAGCTGGACACGCTGCGCGGCCTCTTCCGCCAGATCCCTGAGGCCGCTAACCTCATCAAGGGCGTGGGCGGCTGCAGCTGAGCCCACCTGGCAGACTGTGGGCCCCAGCTCCCAAGCTCAGCCTGACCTTTCGGACACCCGCCCTCGTTGGGGCCCCAGAGCCCCTCTCAGGCCCAGCCAGAGAGAGACTATGGACAAGTGGCAGCAGGGGGCAAGGAGGAGGGCAGGCCCGGCATGACGATTCTGTGGCTGAATAAAACTGCATATGACTTGGTCCTGGGGCTGTGCACTGGGCCTGGGCCGGTGTGGGTGTGTGGGTGTGTGGGGGTGTGTGTGATGGAGGCTCTGAGGGCAGGGAATGCACGAGGCTAGGTCTGTATACCTCTCGATTCCAGGCCCAAATAAACACTTGGGAAATTCAGCAGACAAGCTGCCCATAGCTGTCCCCCAGCATACCACACAGCCAGGCCTGGTATCTGTCCCTCTGCTCTTCTCTCCCTGGATCCGGCCCACTCTACTCCCACCCTAAAGGACCTGGAGTGACCTCTGGACATTCCCTTAGCAGAGCTCTGTGGTTTGCAGGGAGATCTCCATATCTCCAGGCCCTCCTGCCCAGGCCTGCCGACCCTAGCCTATTCTCTCTCACCTTGAGGTGTAGCTCTGGGACTTCCTGCCCCAGGAGACCAAGGGAAAATTCCAGATGGCTCTGATGTATTTATGGTCACTCAGCAATTGATCTGAGGAGAAGGAAATGGAAACCCACTCCAGTATTCTTGCCTGGAAAATTCCATGGACAGAGGAACCTGGCAGGCTACAGTCCATGGGGTCGCAGAGAGTCGGCCACAACTGAGCACATCAGCACAGCAACAATTGATCTGAGACTCAATCCCTTCTCCCCAGTTCCCAAACTTCAGTCTACCAGACTGACAGACCCCCATGCTTCCAACCCACCCGTGCCCACCTTTGTCCTCCATTTCTCGGGGTGTAGGTTCCTTAAAGAATCTGAGTGTTTGGGGGACGAATCAGTTGGGAAAGGCCTCAAGACCTGTTCGTATACAATAAAATTGATAATGAGGAGGATGACAACCTCCCTGTGCAATGAACCCCATGTAGAAAGCAGTTTTTCCATAGAACTCTAGCCTGAGAGGCATAATATGACAGTGCTTGACAGCCTCAGTTTGAATTTCCCTCTGCTACTTGCTAGTTGTGTGACCTCATGCCAGTTACTTCCTTCTGTACCTCAGTTTCCACATCTGCAAAATGGGAGTAGTAATGCTGTATGTTCATAGACAGTGCCTAACACACGGTGAGCACGAATAGTTGTTATTGTTTCCTTTTGCTACAACTGAAAGGACCTCAGAGATCTCATCTAAACTTCTCATTCTGCAGGTGAGGAAACCGAGGCTTCAGAGAGGGAAGGGACTCACTCATAGAGTCATGAGATAGGTTAGAGGCAGAGCCAAAATTAGCTCCATAAATCACAGATCTCAAAGGGGCTGGAAGCAACCTCAAGAGATCATCTGGTAGGCTTTGCCCTCAGACAAGAAGATAGTGTGAGCCACATTTGATAGATAGTTGAGGGCCGGAGGGATAGGAGGCATTCTCCGGAAGCTCACCTAGGCCCTTTGCTGGCTCCATACATGCACCTGTCTCTCTACTTTGCACTCACACCCTCCCCTTGGAGGCATATGGAACAGTGCAGGGCACACAGGTCCCGTTCAGTCAGTGATCAAGGATTGTCGGATAGAATCAGAGACATGAGAGATTATACAGGCTGGTTACAATCTCTCCTAGGTCACCAATGACTTACAGGCCACTGCTGAGATCAGACATGCAGTGCTAGACATCAAGGAATAACCTTCTGAGAAGGAGAGAGTCTGGGGTGTAGATCCTCCCAGTCCTCTCTCTTCCCCCCTACCTCCACATCCCCGGGTCAGAGCCTCCACATTGCAGACATCTGCGTGCACCGTGCCTACCTCACCCAGGACTCAGCCTCTTTCCTGCCTTTGCCTCCATGCCTCTCAGGCACCATCTCCCCTACATCTGTGCCCTGGATCCCCTAGCCCCAGGTCCGATTTGGACAGACAGATGTGAACCTCACTAGATGGTTTATTCTACCTGAGTTGGGAAGAAGGAGGCACCCATCTCAATGGATGCCTGGGAGAATCCCACACCTTCCTTTCAGCCCAGGGGGATGGGTTGCATAAGGGGGGTTTGTACAGAGCATGGTAAGTGACTCAACCTCCGGATTTCCTCCTCTCAGCTCAAGACCACTGCCCCTGGACTGATGTTCAAGGTTCTGGGTGATGGGACATGGGTTGCTTCAGTATCTGTCCAATTTCTTTCCCACAGTTCTGAATCATGTCTCCTCCCAGCCCCCAGCACCCGGGGCTCCCTGGCGCGGGTGCCCGCCACGGGGTCTGGAGGAGAACCACAGCCCCAGGTGAGAGAAGCACATACCTTGGCCCTGCCTGACGCAGAGTGATGGGCACACTGCAATCCTCTGTGACAGATCGTATCCTGGGGAGAAGACAGGTAGCCAGAAGTCACACTTTCGGAATGAGGTTTTTCAACTGGTTTGGTAAATTAGTCCACAAGTATTTGTTGAGCATCTTTCTCATACCAGGCCCTTGCAAGTTTCTGAGGACACTGTAGTGACCAAGATAAGTCCAACTCTTAGCTGAATAATCCCTCCACCTGTTGTGTTCAGGCAGTGTAGGAGATTGTGGGCCGCAGGAGAGTGAAATCAGGTACTTAGCCCCTAACGCCTGGGAACAGGACAAGGACTCTCTGCAGCTGCCTCACAGCCTGGGAGAGTGATGGCTCTCTGCTGCTGCTGGAACTTACAACTCCTACAGCAAGCATCACAGCAGGAGGAGGTAACACTGAAATTGAAACCTTAAAAATGTCCTAGAGGAGGCAATTGTGGTAAACAGGGTGGGAGGGGAACAGGGGGAGAGCAAATGCCAAGGCTGTGAGGTGTCCTGATCCGGAAGAAGCAAGGAGAGCTGGTGAGGCTGACTGAATAGAAGCGTGGAAGAAGAGTAAGCCAGAACTGCACCACCCTCCCTCCAGGACAGTCTTCATCCCCTCCAAAGCAGCAGGCTCCCTGCACCCCGAGCCCCTCTTCCCCCACCACCCCACCACAGAGGTGCCTGCCTCCAGAGGTGGCAGAAAGAAGGCACCCCCGGGAAGGGTGGTTAGTCTCCCCCTTGCCTGGGGAAGGTACAAGGTCCTGGGACAAGGGCATGGGAACTTTGAAAACCAGCAAATCAAGGTCCACAGCACACACACTTGTGTTCCCTTGGCTTTACAGTCCACAGTTTGGCCCACTTTTCCTTCATGAACAAAACTGGGACCACTGTAAGAGTCCTGAGCTGACAGCCCAGATCTTAGGCCCCAGGGAAGGGGGAGAAGGGAGGATGTTGGACATACCACCAAGAGGCAGGAAGTTGTCCAAGGTGAGCCTACCAAGGTCAGTCCGAGGTGGCGGTGGCAGCTGCTTGTGAAAGCTGCTCCCCCTGCTTGGTGCACACCTCCTCACCCCACCCCCCACAGATTGCCACATGCCGGGGCCCCCAGGGCCCCCATCCCAGTGTTGCAAGATCCCGGTTGGGGTTGTAGGGGTGGAAAGGGGCCTCTTCACCTCCACCCCCTACCCTACCCTGCCCCAAGCCAGTGAGGGGACCATGGGATGGAGGGGGCCATATGGGAGATGCTGAGGCAACAGTAGCCAGGGCCTGTGCACTCCTCCGGGACGGTCACTTCCTGTCACTACCAGTGGGTAGATCTTTCCTTACAGGACTCAGCTGGGGCTGGTCCCCAGTGGGAAGGATCCAACCTGGACAGGACTCCAAGCTGGCCTGTCAGCTGCCCCCATGAGCAGACCTGGCTTGGCCCCAGAAAAGCACCAATGAGAAGTTCACTGAGGAGGCCCATCAGAAACTCCCTGAGGCTACCCCATGGAGAAATGATGGGTATTTTCAGAGGAAAATGGCTGTACCCGGCCATAAGTTCTGACTTCATGGAGCAACAGAAGAGTTCTAGGACTTGGGAGAAGGAAGGCTTCCTACTAGGGAGAGACCCCCCCATGCAGAGCTGGAACCTCCCCTTCTCTTTCAGAAACCCAGATCTGAGTTAGGTAGAGGCAAGCTCTACATAGCATGGATCCCCCACACCCCACAAGCCAAGCTTCACCCTGAAGCCCCAAACTGTCCAAAACCCGATTGCTCCCCACACCTAGCACTGTCACCCCTGGCCAGACCATCCAGCCCTGCTGCAATCGGGACGGTTTGCAAAACGCCTGTAGCTCCCGCTTGGTCACCATCTGAGGTTAGGACTGCGCTCGGGAGATAAGCTCAGGCCCCACCCGCCGTCCCGAGTGAGACTGCTGGCCTGCTGCAATCGGGACGGTTTGCAAAACCCCTGCCGGCTCCAGCTCTGTCACCATCTGAGGTTAGGGCTGCACCCCAAGATAAAGTCTAGTCCCGCCCACTGGCTCTGCCTTCAAACCTTACGGGCAGCAGGGCCAAGAGACAGAGCTCCAGGGAAGCCTACTCAGGGTCTGGAAGCCTTAACCAGACCCAGTATGAGGACCCCTTCTGCCTGTCCTCTCCCTCCTCTTCTCCCCTTCACCCCCAGCCCTTTTGCACCCTGTCCTCATCACCATCCTTTCCCCTCACTCTCCATCTACCTTCCTACCTCCCTTCTCTCTCATCACTCTCATTCATTCATTTGCTCAAACAATACTTACAACCCTCTGGGCATTTTGCTTGTTTTAGGAGCTACTGGATAAGCAAGGACTGTCCCTGCTCTTGTGGGGTTTACAGATTCACAAAGGGGACAGACAAACATACCCTCCCCCCAATAAATAGATGGTTCTAAATTGCAGGCAGTGCTATGGGACAGAAATAAAGTATGATTGTGACAGATGCTTATAAGAGAATCTGATTTAAAAGTGAGGGTCAGAAAAGGCTTTTGAGGAAGCAACATGTAAGCAGACACCTCAAAGGTGAGTAGGAATCACTGCGGCAAAAACTGAGGGCTCCCAGCAGAGGCAGGAGTTCCCCAAGCAGGATCTTCCCACTCATTGACAGAGGCTGGGGTTGGAAACAGACTAGACTCACGGGGAGAGGTGAGGTCAGAGAAGAGCTGAGACCAGATCACGCTCTGAGGGGATGCAGAACATCCCGGGGAGGAACCACCTTCCAAAGGAAGAAGACATTTCCTCTCTTCTAAGGTGAAAGAAGAGAAACACAGCAGCAGACACGGACCCAAACAGGTCTGGAGTCCGCTGAGGTTGTTCCCCTCTCAGTGCTTCTGTTTTCACTACGAAAAAAGAGGTGATTGCAAGTGACTTAGTAGGAAGCTTCAAGAAAGAGGCTTGAAGGTATGAAATCCCAGTTGCTGACAGTGGAAGTGGGAGCTGAGATCTCTGATCTTGGGAGTGGCCAGTTGAAGTCAAGGATGACAATTTTAGGTGACAACAGTCTGTCCTCTGGAGGGACTTCCTTCGGGGTCCTTACCTACTTGGGAGCAAGTGTGGACAAGACAGATGTTGGGTTTATCTGGTCATGGGGGTCACCCAGGGAGGCAGGGTGGATGGGACAGACAGGGAAGGGGAGGGATTTTGTTTTGAATCTGGAACCTAAGGCGAATAAGAAAGGGTGAAGAGACAAGAAGGGCCATGGTTCTTCAGTGAGCTTTAGAACAGCGGCAGTAAGCCAGCTTGAGCAAACAAACCATAAGGAAAGGAGATCATATCAGAGAGTGGGATGTTTGATTCAGTTATTTCATAGGTACTGCAGTTTCTAGTGATAAGGCCTGGGTCTGACCCTGAGTGGGAGTGGGGAGGGCTTGCTAAGGTGGATGGAGAGGCATGTTAAGATGAGAGGATGCAGGAACTGAGAGGTGACCACACTGGACGGAGCACCCAGATGGATGACTCTACCTAGGATGACTTCTGTGCTCAACCTCACTTTCTCTGCACAACCCATGACCCACACCCCACAACCTATCATTCACCTCCACCCTCCATCAATGTCCCCTTCCCATCTAGTTTCCCACCTCCATGCCCTCTTTCTCACCTCCATCCTCATCCTCTCCAACTCCATCCTGTCTCAACACCTTCATCCTCTCCTTACCCCTTTCTCTCTCTGCACCCTTATCTTTCTCATCCTCTGCCTTTCAGCACTTTATTTCTCCTCCACACTGGGCACCTGAAAAGCTACTGCATGGTGGATTAAAGCCTGTGCCCAGGAGCCTAAATACATGGATTCAAATCCCATGGATACCACCTACCCATGTTGCCTCGGTTATAAAAATGGGGTAATAATAACAGCTACCTCATAAGGTCGTCAAAAGGATTACCTGAGTCTAAAGTGCTTGGAACAATGTCTGGGCACAAAGGAAGGGTCAATCACAGAATTGTTGCCCTCCTCCTCTCCTTGCCTCGTTACACTTTCCTTCCTCCATCTTGGGCTTCCCCAGGGGCTCAACCCAATGGCTCAGCAGGTAAAGAATCCACTTGCAGTGCAGGAGACAACAGGAGACATGGGCTCGATTCCTGGGTCAAAGATCCCCTGGAAAAGGAAGTGGCAACCCACTCCAGTTGTTGCCTGAAACAAAATCCCATGGCCAGAGGTGCCTGGCAGGCTATGGCCATGGGGACACAAAGATTCGGACATGACTGAATAACCAAGCACGCACACACCCTCCACTCTCTCACCTCCATTATCCCTCCGTACCTACTGCATATTTCTTCTGAGATGCAGAGATGAATCAGCCTCAGCCCTTACCCACAGTCTGACAGGGAAACAAGCACAAAAAGAAATGTCAGGAAAATATAATAAGCACTACTTCAAAGATGCGAAGGAAATGCCCTTGGAGAATAGAGGATATGCAAACGAACACTGCCTGGGGAACTAAAGAAAAGTCTCAACAGGCAAATAAACTTCTCAGCTGGATCTTGAAAGATGAGGAAGGATTTGCCAGGCAAAGGCAGGACGAAGTATTCCAGCCAAAGGAACATGACGAGTTTCCTGTTCTGCTTGTGTTAGAAGGTCTGAAGTTGTGCAAGCTTATGAGAAGTTAGGATGAACCCCTTCCCTGGAGAGGGCACGCCCTATCCCAGTAAGGCCAGAAGGGGGCAGCAAAGCTTTAGGAGCTGTGGCAGCCGGAGCCCAGAAAACCTCCACAGCTGCAGAGACCTTGAACCCTCCCACAAGCCCTGACCCTGAGGATTTCCCCCAGACTGGGCCAGCCAGGACAGGAGCAGGGGAAAAAAATAAAAACAAGATTTCTGACACTTGGAGAAAAAAAACTAGGTGTGTCTCAGAAGAGGAACTGAAGTCCTCTAAATATGCCCTCTAACACATGTTGAATATCTTTGAACATCTTCTATTAATGTTTTTTGAGAGTATACTTTTCCTCTGGGCAGGCCTCTAAGCAGCTTCTATGAAGCCTCACAAAGCTAACAGAGCAGCCTCTCATAGGTGATGTTAGTCAACCTACATGTGTTTAAATGGCAATCACCATGTGCTCTACACAGATGGAGGAGATACCTAAGTCTTACAGCTTAGAGTTCACCCTGTACTGACCTGGGAGCTAGTGGAGTGCAGGAGTCTTGTTTGTCCAACTCCAGTGAAACAGGCAAGCATCTATGAAACAAAGAAGGAAGTAATCCTGATTTTTTGTTTCTGAGGTTTCAAAGTTGTCCACTCAGAATGACAGGAACTTAGGCTGAGATAAAAGAGGGTTAGGAGAGAGTTAGGAAGTAGGCTCCTCTTTGGAAAGGTCAGTTGAGGCCTCAGGAATTAACACTGCCCCTCTCCAGCTCTGCTTCTGGCACCCCAGGGGGGAAGGGTGGGGGCTGCTGCTTGGCCCTTGTAGTTCACATTGGATCTCCTAGCAGGAATTACAGATTTAGTCAACAACACTCAAATCTTGAAAAAAAATAACTCAAGCTTGGTGGAGGGGATTTCAAGAGAGATGGTAAGAGCAGAAAGCCAGATGTAAGTGAGGCAGGGAAGACGGGAACAGAAGGCTAGATCCAGAGCAGGCTATGGAGAGACGTTTATAAGATGTGGCTGCTGCCACTGCTCCTCCTGGGGACTGCTCTTCCTGGGGACTCCTCCTCCTGGGGGCTGCTCCTCCTGGGGATCTTCTCCTTCTGGGGGAGCTACTCCTCCTGGGGGCTACTCCTCCTGGGGCCTGCTCCTCCTGGGAGTCTACCCCTCCTGAGGGGCTGCCTCAGACAGGTGTCTACATGATGAGACACAGACGTCTGAGCCTTCTCTGGCCTCCTTTCTCCCCACTTCCCCCAAACTTCTGTTCATCCTCCCTCACCCTCCCTGGTCCCCAGGATCCTCAACCCCTCCAAACCCAAACCTGCCGTGGTGGAGATCTTGTATCAGAGGGAGCTTGGAATACTGAAGGAGATGAGGTGAGAGGGGAATCCTGAGCCCTGATAGCAAGGGCAGAGGCTGGAGAGAGAGCGCTGAAGAGCACAGGAAGACTGAAGGGACAGAGAAGGCTATGGCAGGGAGACCACACAGAAAAGAAATGGGATGTCTAGGATGTGGAGGTAAAACCGCCCATCTTGCTAAGTCCCTCTAAGGCAAGGACCCCTGCTTCTGAATCCAAACCCTGCACAATACTGCCATGCTGTCTGGGGAGAGCCACACACCCCAAACTACCACAGTCGAGTTCATGTGATTGAGCATGTATACAGTACTGCTTCAGGAATACCCAGAAACGTCTCCAGCTCACCTACAGCTTCATTCCTGTCAGGTACAGCCTCCTGAAACCAGGCTATGAAGGAGAGACTTGCTTGGCGGTGAAGGTGAGAATGATTTCTTGGATTTGGGGAACTGAAGACCTCTAGACCTCTCCACCACCACCAGCATCAGAATTACTTAATGTGCTTCCTACCAGGGCAGATTCCTGAACCCCTCTCCTTTGGCAGTTTATTAAATCAGAGACTGGTAGGGAGTGGGGGAAAGACTCCCTGTTCTAACCATCTGCTTAGACGACGTTCAGTTCATCAGACTAGCTGGCTCCTATCCTGGTACCCAGCTTCCTGTCATCCTCTCCCCAGCCCAACCGCTAAGCTAGATGAGACATTTCACTCCCTACCATACCCCTGACACCCATCTACATGGTTATGCCTTGTGGTCAGGGCAGGAACCCCACTGCTGACCTATCCAGAAAGGGTGGCCAGGGATCCAAAACACTGATTTCTCCTGTATGTGTGGGTTGCCCACACTTCCAAGAGCCACCAAGAGGGGAGGATCAAATCAAATCCCTTTTCTTGGCTCTGCATCTCAATCTTAGACGTCATGGGAAAGAAACTGGAGCATACAAGTCGTTTTCATTAAATTGTGCTTATTTGGAGGAATTCCCCGGTGGTTCAGTGGTTAGACCTCTAGGCTTTCACTGCTGAGGGCCTGGGTTCAATCCCTGGTGGGAGAACTAAAATCCTACAAGTTGTATGGTAGAGCCAAAAAAAAAAATAAAATAAAATCATGCTTATTTGGGGTAACTTGGGGGCATGCTGATGAAGTTTGAATGTGCACTGAAAACCCCCCACACCATCCCTTGGTACCACCTCTGCCAAGTTTCCTAGGCCTCCATTTTCAGGGAGAGCTCTGCATTACCCTAGTCCTCTCCTTTCTGCCCCCACCTGACCTGGCCCATGAATAGTCATCTATCGTAGCCCCCACTGCCTGCTGCCAGCCAGACTAAGAAGACAGGCCCCTTGCTGATACCACTGTCTACTGCACCCTGCATTTTCCAGCCTCAGCCACAGTGTCGTGGTCATGGTGACTGCTGCATGATGAATAGGAAGAAGCAGACAGGCTGAGGCAGGGGGCGCAGGTCACTCAGCTTCCCACGAAGTGGAAGGACCTCCTCAGGGTGGAACAGAAGGTGCCTCAAGTTCTAGGAAGAGCCAGTTGGGCAGAGGGGTGAGAGTGTGGGTCCACCCTGCTGCGGTCCCCTTCACTTTGCAGTCATGTGTCCTCAGGCCACACTCCATGAACTGCTCCATGCCCTGGGTTTCTCTGGATGGCTCCTTGAGACATGGAAGGGGGGACTGTCTGAATGAGAGCAAGGTCTCCCCACACATCAGCCAGAAGGAATCATTGATATCTCACCAACCCGTTCCTTCCAACTCTCCCTCACCCTTCTGAAGTTTCCCTCTCATGTACCATCTCTCCTTTCAGTCTTAGAGAGAACTGTTCTACAAAGCAAGTGACAAGGTGAGATGAGTGGGGACTGCTGCTTTCCACCACAGCCTGACCAAGCACTTGGAACTGTAGGAGGCTCACTGGGTGCTTCCTTGGAAGAAGCGGTGAGAATGAGAACAGCTTAGGGTCATGGAAGGAAGAGGGAGCAGTCAAGTGCTACCTCCTCCCATGGGGCCCTTTGTCTTTACACTGGGAGGTCTGACTACTCCAGGACTGATAATGACTGCTACCTATGACAGTGCCCAATGTCCTAGGCTTGACCCAATCACTTGCTGCCTTCAGAGACTCTCAGGCTGAGGCTTCCCGGGTGGTCCAGTGGTTAAGAATCCACCTTCCAATGCAAGGGAGACTGGTTTGAACCCTAGGACAGGAAGATCCCACATGGCACAGAGCAACTAAGCCAGTGCCCCACAACTACTGAGCCAAAGCTCTGTAGTGCCTGCGAGGCACAGCTACTGAGGCCAGTGCGCCTAGAGGCTGCGCTTCGAAAGAAGAGAAGCCACCACAGTGAGAAGCCTGAGCACAGCAACTAGAGAGTAGCTCTCACTTGCTGCAACTAGAGAAAGCTGTGTAGCAGCGAAGACCTACTACAGCCAAAAGGTTAGATCAGGAAATTTTTGGAAAAAAAAAAACTGGGGCTGGGACCAGGTCAACCACAGCACTGCAGAGGTGCTGTTGTGGGGCTGGGTGAGAGATAAGGGAGAATTGCAGAGGGCATTTATGACTCAAGTCAGCTTGGGGGAAGTGGAGAGGTTGGAGGGGGTTATCCGCTGCTAAAGTGGAATGGAAACTGTAAGCATGGCTGTCCTTGAGGGATTTGGGGGGTTCATTTGTTCTGAGGCCTCTTTGTCTTCCTGTCTCTCAGGGCCTGGCCCGGAATCTGGCCCTGTGACCACCTGTGGGAATGGCGCTTCAGGCTTCTCCTGTGCTGGCCGATGTGCATGTGCTGCGGGGCTGAGGGGCTGCACAACTGGCCGTCATCCTCGTGTCACTCTATAATCCCCCACACACAGCAGACGGGGCTGCCACTACCTGCACCCAGATAAATGAAGCTGCTCCCCAGACCCCATGCTGGGAGGCCCCTGCAGGTTCAAGCCCTTGGTCAGTGGGGTGGCTGGACTAGAGAAAGCGGAATGAAACAGAGTTGGCCCAGACAGAAGTCTCCTTCTGAGGCATCTGGACAAACACTATTCTACCCTCTGCCCTGCCCTTCAGAGTGAATGCTCAAAGAAGGGAAATGGATTCCCACCTGGGGCAGCGAATCCCCATGGGGAGATCTACCATCCTTAGAGTTGGTGCTTCCTTGCCAACCTCACTTCACAGCTGCTCCCTGGGGACAAGACCAGGCATCCCTCTCAGATGCCACGTCAAGGAAGCAGAGCTCACTGGCTGCTGCTGTTTACATCAATGCATAGAGAGGGCAGTGTACAAAGTGCAGGTGGAGGGATCATCCTGGGCCCCATGCCTTCAAGGAAAGGCTATTCAGATGAGTATCAGAAGTGGACTGGCTGTAGTACACTGGCAAAAAAGTTTGGAAGTGTTCTTGTGGTAGTACCACACAACGTGTTTTTATGTACATCTTTTTTTTTTAATCATTGGAGTACAGTTGTTTTACAATACTATTTTAGTTTCAGGTGTACATAGAGCAACATTGAAAACATGTTTCAATATTTTTATAGATTATACTCCATTTAAAGTTACTATACAATTTTGGCTCTATACATTGCGCTGTACAATAAATCACTGTAGCTTATGTATTGATGTTCATTCATTTTTTACTAAGTACCCTACTGAGTCCATGACTCTGATTTAGAATGAACATTTTCCTTAGAAGGAGGGCTTGAGTAGGTAACTGAGGCTATAACCATGCCCCGCTACATATTTCCTTGCAGATACCTGGCTACTATGATCTTCTGTCGCTCGTGCTGGTTGTGTTAGACTAATGAAGTTACCAATGCTGCTGCTGCTGCTGCTGCTAAGTCACTTCAGTCGTGTCCGACTCTGTGTGAGCCCACAGACAGCAGCCCACCAGGCTCCCCCGTCCTTGGGATTCTCCAGGCAAGAACACTGGAGTGGGTTGCCATGTCCTTCTCCAATGCATGAAAGTGAAAAGTGAAAGTGAAGTTGCTCAGTCGTGTCCGACCTTCAGCGACCCCATAGACTGCAGCCTTCCAGGCTCCTTCGTCCATGGGATTTTCCAGGCAGGAGTACTGGAGTGGGGTGCCATTGCCTTCTCCAGTTATCAATGCTATTACTTACAAACTCTAAGTCTTTCAATCCAAGACCTGTTATTCCAGCTATCTTGAGGATTAGTTGGGCCTCCAGGAGACTCCCTGGGGAAGGAAGAGTGAGAAACACTGACAAGCAGTACAACAGGCTCTAGTGAGCAGAGAAGGCACTGGCAGGTAAGGAGATGCTTCCGGCTAAGGATTTATACAGGGGGCCAAGGAGAATGCTGAAGTCCTTCACTTCCTAACCCTCCTCTGAAGACCTTCCCGTTCATTCATCGCACACCTGTTTCATGACATATACTCTTTCAGGGACTATACTTCCATTAAGAGATCCAAGTGTCCAGAAGAAAGAAAAAAAAAGATCAGTCCTTTTAGGTGCTATATCCATAGCCCCTTACCACTAGTCTGGTGTTCACTGCACCTATGTGGAAATCTCCTGGCTGCCAAGGGCCTTCAGTTGGTATGCTGCCTAGGCTCTGACCTTGACTCTCCAGAAGGAACCTCTAGAAGTACCATTATGAAGGAGCCACCCTTACCATAAAATACAGCAAGTAACAGCAAGTAAGGTAACATTCCAAGAAGTCTTCAAATTCCAGAATCTAGGTATTTGAAATTGTGTTGCTTAAACACTCATTCATACACTGACCTGTGTGCTGCTGTGCTGTCGCGTCAGTCGTGGCCCCCTCTGCAATCCCATGAACTGTAGCCCACCAGGCTCCTCTGTCCATGGGATTCTTCAGGCAATACAGGAGCGGGTCCTCATGCCCTCCTCCACAGGAGCATCCCAGCCTAGGAGTCAAACCCACATTTCCTGCATTTTCAGGCAGATGCTTTCCTGTTGAGCCACCAGTGATTATACAAAGTTGTATTTCTGAAAACAAGGATCCCTAACATGGGGCCTATTACTGTGGGACACCTCTCCCCTCCACAGTAATGGTTTACCCATCTCTAGGACATATGGCTCCTAGTCTCCTTTTCTTTTTTGCCTGTGCTGCCTAGCTTGTGGGATCTTAGTTCCCTGACCAGGGATCAAACGTGGGTCCCCTGCAGTGAAAACAGAGTCCTCATAACTGGAGCACCAGGTTGTCATCACCTTAAGCATGACCAATGCACCTTGCCCAGACACCATTGTCTAGCTCTTCCCCTAAGTCATTTCCCTTGCTGCCAAGTTCTCCTTCCAACAATATAAGTTCCTGGCAGTCTTGGATCTTGGTCTCATTCATTTCAGGTTGTGTAAACCCTTTTATTGATTTCCTGTTCCGCTTATCATTTAGAAGGAAATCTAGATATTAAAATAAAGGTAGGAAAAAATAAAATAGCTGAGAGAGGGTCTGAGGGAGTTCTGAGTGAGGGAAGGTCTGAAAGAGTGTCGAGGGAGCAAAAGAAAAGAAACACAAATAGGAGTAACTTCAAAAAATAGAAATAAAAATAAAACAAAGACCCTCCACCACCTAGGCATTATTCCAGGCCACATTATCACCTCTATGTTCCTAAGTTTTTGGTTACTTTGGACCATAATTTTTTCATGACCCATCAAGGTCTGTCCATGGGATTCTGCCCAATGTTGTTTTTCCTGTGGATGCACTGGGAACCATGGCCTATCAGAAAGAAGCTACTCTTCAGGTGGGACCTCCTGCCCTTTTATCATTCACCAGAGCTCCAGTGCACAACAGGGGGCCCAGTGGAGGGATCACAAGGTGTGATGCTACCTGGAGCATGACAAGGGTTACAGCAGAGATGGTTTCGTAAGAGACACTGGATCGACAGTTGATCTAATGTCTATACTTACGTTCTACTTTTCTCAGAATGCCTCGTTCTCTGTATATCAACATTACACTAGCCTTGGAATGAAAAAAAAAAAAGTAGAGACTTACGGTTCTGAAAATTCGTTCTTTATTTTGACATAAAAAAATAAATCCTTCAGCCTATAAAGAATGTTACTTGTTTTCATATTGTTGTAAAGCAAACTTATAAGATAGGAACATCTGCTACCAGTTCAAAAGATGCCACATGTACTTTAGGAAAAAAGTCACTGCTATTTGGATTCAAACAAACATCAGGGTGAAGGGAACAAACATCTCTGTCTCCTGATTTTTCCATAATTTTACTAAATCATCAAGAGGAAAGCTAGTAGTGGGGATGTTACAAAATTATGCCAGAATTTGGTAATGATAGTGAACCGGCCACGCAAATCCAGCTAGGTCATGACCTTGTACAAATGCTCTACTTGATACCCTACAAGCCGGGCTGGTAATGGATTTGAGTTATAATGTATAGATTCCTTTCAGTTACAGTTGCAAAGGAAGTCTTTAAATTCTTGAAGTAAGCTAGGAAGCAGGCTGCTGATCTGGATTTGCTCAGATGGAAACACTTCCAGCAGGAGTCCAGTTGACAGGCTGTTGGAATCACCAGGCCTGTACTTGTCAGGTAGTTTCTGTCAGCTGATCAGGACACCATCTCCAGGTCTTTGAGTGATACATTTCAAGTTCTCACAGTAAAGCTGTGGCCATGGCTGCATTAGCCCTGCCTATCTTCTTTTTTCTTTCTTTGATTTTTAATATCATTCTTTACCAGCTGTAGCAGCCACTGCTTGGTAAAACTTTGCCACAAAGTCTGGCTCACTGACCTCCAGCTGCCTGACAAATTCATTGCGTTCCTGCTCAGCCCAACCTCGAAACCACTGATCCCAAAGACGTAACTGGCACTCAAAGATACAAGGTGGTCGGTTTGCTCCAGACACACTAAGCTGCTCAAGACTTTCCAGCAATGGCTGTAATTTTCCTGGTACTGCCTTAGCTACCAGGTCCTGAAGGAAACGTTCACGCTGAGGACCTGACCAGCTGGCAAACCAGTGAAGAATACACTTCATCTCCTGGGAAGTGATGTAAGACATTGGGGGAGGAGAAGAGTTAGAAATACTGTCTGGTACTGGGGGTAAGGGAGAAGGGATGGAAAGCGGCATTGAAGAGGAAGACGATCCCAGTGGCATCCTGAAACATAAAAGCACTGTTATGTACTCTCTGGGTAGAGCAACGAAAACAAAGCTTCCCAACAACATGGAAACTTACCACACTCAACCAGTGTCTATTACTTTTCACCAATTTGGTTTACAGAAAAACAACAGGGTCCTTTGTTTATTATCCAACTACCTTACAGAAACCACCCAAGAATAACTTCATTTCATATCTGCCAACTTTCCTCTTTTTCAAACCCATTACCCCCCCCAACCACTGCCTCCCTCCATTATTCCTACAAAGAACCTAAAAATAACCAAAGCATCCCTTGTTCATTCTGTCCCACCTAATTCTATGTTCTAGGTTGAGTAAAGAAAAAATCAATGATTAATACTGGTTCAATATATCCTCCCTAAAATGAAAAAAAAGGTATACATTTTAAAATTTACCAAGCAGCTGGTCAGGACCTAGATATTAATCCTTTCTGAGCTATCAACAGTAGGTTAAAAAAAAAAGAGAGAGAAAAATCTCATACAGTGAAAGAGCCTTCTCTGCAATGTGCATGTAGCCTCTGAAATAAGAACTTTATAACTGTATTATTTTCTTATTATTTCCTGTAAAGCATCAGGAAAAATTGAAGAGCAGAGTTAGTGAGGGTGCCTTGTCCAAAATGGATAACAGAGTAAGAAAAACAGGGAAAGCAGCCAATTGTTTTTTAAGGACTGAGAAAACGGTCTAGTTGGTTTGCTGGCTTAGGGACCTAACAAGTGTTATACTGCTGTGATAATTCATGTATGAACACTTTTCCTTCGTGTTTAATAGAATACCTGTTGATGACCGGCCTTAGCATCACTAATGCAACTGGGAGGTCAACCAGCTTGAATAGTTCTCAAATCCCACAGTTTGAATCTCAATGAAAACAAACTACTTGTTTACGACATATTTTACTGTGTTTCTTCTGTTCTAAGCTGGAGCGTTTCTACTGACAAAGGAACCCAGAAGCAAATACCATCAGTTCACTACCAAAACAGCTCAAGGAGGTTGCTTTTTCACAGTGGCCCTACAAGAAGCAATTCTTCCTAAAGGAATATTATTCTCTTATTCAGAGAAAGGGAGAACTTTTCCCGAGTCTTGCGACATAGCTTCGATGGCAAGTTCAAGTTCAATGATCAAGAACTGGTTCGTAGGCCAGGTCCAAAGACACAATGCTGCCACCTTCCACTTTGGAGGCCACGGAATCTGGCATTCCGAGGTCCCAAAGAGCAACACAGCCCTAGATGGGAGTGGCGGAGATTCGGAAGATGGGAGGCGGTAGCTGTATCCGTAGAAGAGTTGGAGGCTTGCCACACTAAGGGTAGCACGCAAACACTGAGTCTGGCCCGGCCCGAGAAGGGAGATACTTCTACCCCGCTTACCTCCCCTTTTCTCTCACAGGGCACCCGGAGACCGCCACAACAGGGTTTAGACTCCAACTATCGCGGCCGCTTCCATGTTTCCTGAAAACCCTAAGGAGGGCCAACCCGGCAGCCCACGCACTTCCGGTCCCGGACCCGCCCCAAACACCCAAGCTCCACAGCGCCTCAGCCTTAGGGCCGGAGATAGCCGAATAATTCCGATTATGGCTAGGCCAGAGTCGACAGCTTCCGAACGGATTCGATTCAAAACCTCGGTAAGACGAAGAGAACCGAGCTCTGAAAGCAGGATGCGGGAGGGGGGGAGAGGCTGGGAGGCTGGAAAGAACCAATTGGTGCCGATGTGCAGACGGAAACACCCGAGCACTTCCGGAGGAACCCGGGGAGTTCTGAGTGGTAATCGAGGGGTTGACTATGGCAGTGGGCGGGGCCAACTCTGTACGTTCGAAGGGCGTTGGCGGAAATTACCGAAGATGCCCGAAGCCGTCGGGACGGACCCGAGTACCTCACGCAAGATGGCGGAGCTGGAGGAGGTGACTCTGGACGGGAAGCCTCTTCAGGCGCTGCGGGTGACCGACCTGAAGGCCGCACTGGAGCAGCGAGGCCTAGCCAAGAGCGGGCAGAAGAGTGCCCTGGTCAAGCGGCTCAAAGGGGTGAGGAGACGGCGTTGCCGGGGTGTCGGAGGGAAGCGGACCCGGTAGAGCCGAGTCTCTGCCGCGGCGCAGGCGCAGTGTCCGGGCTCGGCGCGAGCGAGCTCAGGCCGCCAGCGCGAGCCTCCGGATCCGCGCGCACGGTGGTTGGCGAGGCTCGCGCTGGAGTAGAAATAGCGCCGGTTCCCGCCTTAACGGTAGCGGCGCGAGCCCAAAATGGGAGGGTGCGCGCTACTCTCCTGGAGTGTCTTAAGCTCCTTCCTCGTTCCCCCACCCCCTCCTTGTTTGTGTCTGTGGTTTCGGCGCATGCGCTGCAGAAGGAGTTAAATCCCACTACAACCACCGGCGTTGCTGGCCTGAGGGGGGCGAGTTGGGCTGGGTTGGAGTTAGGGGTATAGTTGGCCGGAGGGGTTGATGGGGTTGGTTATCGGTATCCGAATGAATAGAATTGGGGTAGGGCAAAAATGTCTGCTTGACTAGGTTAGGAGGTGAGATGAAGAGAAGCCTTGATTTGAAGGGACTTGGTTAGGCAGAAGTGTATATTTTATAGGGCATCCAGAAGCAATTTGGGTGGATAAGAGTTTGGTGAATATTGATGAGAGAGGTGAGGTGGGCTGGTATGTATTGGGGATTTTGAATCTGCTTAAGTAGATTAGGGTGGGATTGCCAAGAGGTAGACGGATGAAGTGGTGTGTTTATTTGGTGTAAATGGAGGGAAGGTGAGGATCTCTTGATTTTGATTTGGGTTAGTTAGGATACGTGACCAGTAGTACGGTTTTGGGGGCTTCCCTGGTGGCTCAGAGGTTAAAGCGTCTGCCTCCAATGCGGGAGACCCGGGGTTCGATCCCTGGGTCGGGAACATCCCCTGGAGAAGGAAATGGTAACCCACTCCAGTATTCTTGCCTGGAGAATCCCATAGACAGAGGAGCCTGGTAGGCTAAAGTCCACAGGGTCGAAAAGAGTCGGACACGACTGAGCGACTTCACTCACTCACTCACTCACTCACTCAGTACGGTTTTGGGCTGGGTTGGCTCAAAGGCTAAGTTGGCAGACCGTTGCTTATACTGAAGCTGACAATTTCGTGTGTGTGTGTTTATAAATTTGGTAAATCTAGTTGCCACTCTTTTGGAAACAATACAAGTTCATTTGAGTAGATCTAATCCTGGGTAACTGATCAAATAATTCACTGAGGACAAAATAATGGTTTCATGTGTTTGAACCTGGTTTGAGTATTTGAAGTGAAGGGCCAGATTTAGAAGGAACACTAGTCAGAAGTGCAGAAGACAGTAGCGATTGTAGTACTGTCAGATTTTATTGCATAGCCAGATTTCCTCAATATGCCTGCATTTTACATCTGTACGTTTGGTAGCAGTAACCATGGCTACCTTTAAGGGTCTTCTGAAGATGAATGAGAACAGTATTAGTAAAGGGCATTTAGGTCCTTGGAAAAGTACAGTTTAAGTGTGTATGGTTAGTCATTGCATTTGATGAAGAGATTGGGGGAGGGGTATTTTTTGCTTTTGTTTTTCCTGGTTTCTGACTTTTGCCCTTCTCTATACCAGGCTCTAATGCTAGAAAATTTACAAAAACACTCAACCCCGCATGCTGCATTCCAGCCAAATTCCCAGGTAAGAAAGAAGGTTCATTACCGGGGTGGACTCTGAATGCACAGAGACAGGGAAGGACATGTATGTTTGGCGCTTGGTTTCTCACCAGTATTTTCCTAAGTTCCTTGGGTTGAAAATGTTTTCCTACTGGGACAATTGAATTCTAATAGAGAAGTCAAGAATCAGAAGAGCTCTAAGTCAATTTTTGATTCTTGAAATGGTGTGTGCAGAAAGATGTGGTTCCAGTTGATTAAGTGGAGTGCAAGGGTCTGAAGTCATTTATTTGACATTGATTTGAGAGAAGTAGTTGATGTCCTTGTAGATATGAAGTAGGCAATCACCACGGCAGTATAGGAAAATACCTCCTGATCCAAGAAGAATTCTTGTGTTGACATAAATTTTCCAAGAAATCAGTCCTTTGGGGATCATCCACCATTATCAGTGTTAATATTAACTATGGAGTCATTCCTAAGCATTGTTACTTGCAGCAAGAAACTTAACCTTCGGAGACTTTGATTTCCTCAGTTTTCCTGTATCCGAGATGAGAAAAGGTTGAACTAGATCGATAGTTTTATAACTGCTGAGATTTTGTGGAGATGCTTTTGGAGGCTTCCTATAGGAAATTTCTTTCCAAGTGAGCAGCAGTTCACATTTCCCCACTAAGCTAGAATAGCATTGAGTTTCTGCATAAGATTTCTTTGAAAGAAACCATTCCCAGTTTTTTTTTTTAATGTTAGACTATGTAGTCTCTTAAGATTCTTTTCAGCTTTACCATTTCCTCATTATAGTGTGCCACGCACTTAAAGGAAAAATCCAGGTCTTTGTTAGTGTAACGGTGTGCAGCTTCAGTACTAGATGAAATCCCAAGATACTGTGGAAAAACAAGAGAGCTTTCCTACTCCCTTGTTATTAGGGTATTAAGCTGAAAGTATCATAATCTAACTAGCTTACAGAGGTTTAGTTAAGTATTTTAGCAAACGTAAGAAACTGCATGTTAATCAGTTTACCATTCTATTCCTTTTGCCCATTACATTTTTGTCTTTGAAGTGTGCTTTTATTTACATAGGATTTTTGCAACAAATACTTACATTCTCTAATACTTGCAACCCACACTTGATTAGTGTCCAATGACTATCAAGAGACTTATCTCTATTTTAGATGAAAATAAACTTTTACCATCCTTAGGAAAGAAGACTAATGACATAAAAAGCATTCAGGTATTTTTCCTTTTCTGGAGTTATACTAGGACTTGCTAAGCAAGAAGGTTCTTGAGAGGAGGACTTGTGAAGAAAAAGCTGAAGGGCTAAAGAGTGACGTGGGAGTCTTGGATTTTAAATATTGTCACCAAAGATTTCTTCTCACCCAAAGAAGATGGAGTTAGAACTCTGTCTATATGCTGAATGGACACCGCTTTTCTTTTTTTTTTTTTTTGACACCGCTTTTCTTAGTCTCTTGCTTTCCGGCTTTTTAAGTCTGATATTGAATTTTGGAGATGTTTAACTGTTTCCTGAATAAGTGGAGATTGATCTTTCGTGTCAACTAAAGATGAATTAGTATGAACTAGTGTTTTTTTCCCTTCAGTTTTTTATATTATTAAAAGGAAAAATTAGATATATGGTTTAGATTGTCTAAAAATTCAGTTTAAAAGACATAGTTTTATAGGAATTTATTTCTTTTTAAATTATTTGTGCATCACTGGTTGGTTGGGAACTGAATATTTAAAATAAAAGATTATGTGTGCAGTTCCTCTTTTTGCCATCTTTTGTGAATCATAGGGCTATATATTTTGGTCCTCAGCTTAGGAGTAGCTTAGAAAAGGGCCCTCCAGTATTATCTTTCTTGGGTCCAGATATAATCCTTTGCTTCATGGAATTTTCTTCCTAGCCTTTTCCTGGTTTGCTTTTCTAGACTATCTTTTTCCATTTCTTCTGTGCAGATTGGCGAGGAAATGAGCCAGAACAGTTTTATAAAGCAGTATCTGGAAAAGCAGCAGGAGCTGCTTAGGCAGCGTTTGGAACGTGAAGCTCGAGAAGCTGCAGAACTTGAAGGTAAGTCCAGAGTGTTGCTTCTCATATAGAGTCTTTCCTTCTTACTCCTGTCACCCAGTAGATGGGCCTATTTCACTATGCAGTTTCAGGAATATAAGTCAGGATGAAACTGCCACTTGCTTGCTTTGGTAGTTTATGGATCCAAGTGAGTTACTCTTTACGTTGTGTCAGGGAAGAAGACACTTAATTTGACTTAATCTTGTTAGAAGAGGATTCCTGCCAACAGGAAGAGTTATACGTAAATTAAGCTATCCTTTGACAGACTAGAAAAACCAGGGAGTTTTTCTCTTATGTACAGTGCTCTCTTTAGTATATACTCTGTATCCATGACTTTGCCTGACCTCCTTCACTCCTCTACATATTCCCACATGCTGAGCCCTACACTCCCTCCCTGCCCCGACCCAATCTGTACTTTGCAGAAGCTTCAGCTGAGTCGGAGGATGAGATGATCCATCCCGAGGGAGTGGCTTCCCTGCTGCCTCCTGACTTTCAGAGCAGCCTGGAGAGACCAGAGCTGGAGCTCAGCAGACATTCACCCAGTACGTATCTCCCTCCCCACTGCGCTGTTTTAACAATCTTGTGTAGTTGGTGGGGGGAGGTAGGTAGACCTCCTTTCATGCTAAGCTTCCATTAAAGTCTCAGGGCAGTTTTGTGACAGTGTTATTTGACATCTGTTTTTCATGGAAATTATGTCCTTTTTGAATTCTGCTTTCACCTCAATGTTGTGTTAACCTCTTAGAGTATTTTATAAGGCAGTCTGATTTTTCTTCTCACCTGTATACCTCTCTAACTTCCTCTACTGTACCTCTGAATTTAGCAGGAGTCACAAGTCGTTTTCATCTTTTCACCAGTTGTATATATTCTGTTTCCCACATCCAGTCATACTCCCAAATGGACATCTGCAGTTTATTAATTCATTCAGCAAGTTTTTACTGAGTGTCTATTATATGCTAGGCATGTGCTAGGCACAGAAATACAGTAAAAAGACAAGTCTCTGCTATAATGAAGCATACAGTCTCGTGAGCAGATGGACATTAAACAAATTATTACATAATTAGAGTCATGCTGTGTGCTGAGAGGCAATGCAGAGTATTATATGAGCATATTACAAGGAATTCAAACCTGATGTGTGGAATTGGTTCAGGCAGGGTTAATTTTTTCACATTTTAGAAAGCATTTAGCACCCACTTTTGTATAGTATCTCAAACAAAAATCTGTAAATTCAGCCTTTGTCTTCCAGAAACTACCTAAGTATACCTTTAGGAGAACGTGTATATAAGACATGTGGATAGTAGGTAGATAAAGGAAGCCAGATGTGTAAACTAACAAGTATTTTGAATAATTATTAATGTTAGTGGTCATGGGGACAGTGATCATTCCATATTTTTAATGTTTTTAGAATGCATGTTAGTTGTCAGTGTTCCTTCTCAAATAAAAATCAGCCAAAAAATTATGTATTGAGTTCTGCTGTATACATGTCTCCATGCTGGAGTATGGGATGGGGGGTCAGCACCTTGTACAGTCTGTTAGGGAGAGAGAAGACAATCACACATAAAGGTAACAATAGAAGATGGTATGTGTTAAGTAACATACGAGGAGTACAGACACACGTACTGTCAGAATTCGAAAGACGAAAAATTCACTGAGGACCAGAAAGATGATAGAGAGCTTTATTAAGGAGGTGTAGTATTTGAGCTGACCCTTAGAAATAGGTAGGATTTGAGTTGGCACAGAAAAGAAGGTATTTTTAGGAAGGAACAGAGGCACAGGGATAGGAATGAAGGTGATATTTAATTTTAAAGGTAATGGAGGAACCATTGAAACTTGTTGATGGGAAAATGATCTGATAAACTCTTTTGAAAAAGAGAGAACCACTCTCTGGCCTAAGTGTAATCTGAAGTGAAAATGAGGAATGTCCTGAAATAGATGTAGGTTTAAAAAGTAAATAAAGATTTAGAGTGAAGAAGGTGGTTAGTTTATTCAGTGCTTTGAGTCATCAGAAGGACTATGCCTGTGGCTATAATTGATGAGGGGAACGAGGGGGTAGGTGAAAGGAAAGAGGTGAAAAATTCGAAATGAATGTAGTAAGTTGTAGAGTGGTTTGGTGATTTAGTTGCTAAGTCTTGTTTGCCTCTTGTGATCCCATGGACTGGTAGTCCGCCAAGCTCCTCCGTCTATGGGATTTTCCAGGCAGGAATACTGGAGTGGGTTAAAATTGTAGGGTACAACTAACAGTTGCTCTGTGTCTTCCTCAGTGTACCCTGTCCATAAACCTTTCTACCTCTCATGTTGGCTAGAATATGAACCTCATTATAGATGGGGCATAAAATGTGGTCAGAGTCCTGAGTAGAGTGGTAGCTTTGGAGTTCTAGCAATGCTTGGCTGGATCAGTAGTGATCCCTGGAATTTACCCAAAAGTTAGGTTTGTTTCAGGTATACAATGTCACTCTGCCATAGGCCAGTAAACTATTAGGATTCCAGTTTATTTGTTAGCTTTGGATGTTTGGGGTTCTTGTTTCGTAACATTTTGATTTTAAGGTTCCTGGTAACATACGTTGTTAATCAACAGTGGCACCTGAGGATTTTTTTTTTTTTTTGGATATTGTTTTTTAAGAATATGTATTCCTGGTCCCTGCCCCAAGAATCTCAAGGAGTGTAAGTCCTGAGACCTTAAACGTTTTTTAAAAGTCTGGTAGTTCTGTTGATGAACTCAGTTTATGAATGACTGCCGGAGTCCAACTCCAGCAGGCAGGGATTCAACCTGAAGAGATGAATGGTGTCGGCGTTGAGACAGCCTCTCAATTTTCTGTGGACTGCCTGTTTATTCCAAGTTTAAGATTCTCTTTTATACTTTTACAAAAGCATTAGGCCAGAGGTTTGACATTTTCAGTTCCCCCTCTCCCAGATTTATTATCTCCATAAATCATTGTTGCTCTTCAGAGTTCCTGCTTCAGTGATTCTCTGGGAATCAGCCTTATCATCTGTTGTCTACCTTCTCTTATGTGTCCTGTAGTTAACTTGTGATTACATTGTAAGTCATGCTACATTCCTCAGTTTACTACTTACCTTCCTAAGTCCTGTTTGCCCCCACATCCTGAGCTCACTATCTCTTAAAAAGGCTTCTAGCTATAGTGTCTCTAAAAATTCCTAACTTCTATAAGCTATAATAAAATATGCTAACTTTACAACATTCCTTAAATCTTTAACCTCTAACTGTTTTAATTATTTCTAAGCCCTACATTCAGTAAACTCCTTTGCCATAAACATTTTCCTTGCAAATAGGCTTCAGATATCAATCCCTCCCATGGCCTCAAGCTGCGGCTTATGTGCTCATCCTGGAACACTTTTTTGTAAAAGTCCTTGAACAAATGTCAATGATTAACTTTATGAATTATTTTCAGAGCAATGCTGCAGAAGGCTTGATGCCTTCTCATGGTCCTCTCAAGAACAATAAGCACCTTAATATTCCTTTTTAGTCAACTCAGCCGAGGAGAGGAAAAGACAAGGCAGAATTACAAGGCCTAACTCCTTCATCCCGGGAACCGTGCCTGTGGAATGAGGAGAGGGGTCTGGGGACCGTGCCTCCATTTTGTCAGTAATGCCTAACGTGGCTCCCGACATCTCCCCCTTTTTTATTTTTTAGAGCATAGGTATGAAACTCAGTAGATAGAGCAGAGACATTTCGGCTGACTATTCTGAAAAGGCACGGGGCCATTACACAAATCAGAACAGGCATAAGCACATGGCCGCATTAATCATTATTGTAGAAAAGGATCCATGGGAAAGATACCCCTCCAGATTTTCAAAGAGGGAATTAGAAAGCCATTGAAAGGAAAAGTCAGACTCCGCCTGCTTCATATTCTGAATATCCTGGTGTAACTTAGAAATGTCAGTACTAAAATCTGAATGATTTCAGATGCATAAAATATGATTTCTAATGCGTTCCTAAGAGAGCATGGACTCATTCACTTGTAGAGGGGTAACGCACATCCATTTAAAGTCAGCATGGCACCTTAAAGACAGTTTAATTTTTAAATTTGTAATTTCTTGCCCTATAAGCAGGACTGTTTCTTCTAAAGCATTGACCTTATTTTCTATTTTCTTATCTATAATTTCCTGCATAGTAAGAGCTACGGAGACATTTTTGGACAGCTGATCGACAAACGAGGCCGTATGCACTTCTTTTGACAGGGCAACAGCAGAAACCGTAACTGATGCAATTATGGTAATCAAGGCAGTTATTCCCACAACCAGAGCTGCAATGAATCTCTTAGGTCAAGAAATTAAGCCATTAACTTCATATAAAACTTTCCATTCATAATCATCAAACCATTGTCCCTCTAATTTTACAGGAACCATCAAATATGGTGGTTGCTTTACAATCATCACAGCCTTATAATTATTATAATCATTCCCATCAACACAATTTGATATAAAACAATTCACACATATAACATTGTAAACAGTTTTTCCTTCAGAAACTTCCAAATCACTCTGATTTCTGGCCCACAAAAAGGCATAGGGAGAATGTACACAGGCCCGTACAATATATCTTTGTTCATTTAAAGGTCTATGTAAAATCACAGGTGCCATGGCAGCCAATGCTTTCCATAACTCAGGCTGCATGGGACCCGTTCCATCAAAGCTCACTAAAGGAGGAACCCATCCATTGGCATGCCACCTAGTAATTACTAAAGGCATAGGGAGAAATGAATTATTCCATGTGGACCTATAAGGCTCTACATAAATCAAGCCCCATCGTTGGTTCGAAAGATAGGGGCACTCCCAGTTGGTCAGAAAATGCCTGGTGGCAGCAATGGGAATATTATGGCGTACATGCATTCTTTCCAAAGAGGAAAGCCAGAAATTCTGCTTATGGTTTCCCAGGCCTGTAGTCCTTGTTCATCAGAGTCCAAAGTGGGGAGTGCACAGCTCGGATAGTCCTTTAAATGAGGGGCTGCCTTTTTTAAGGCTTCAAATAGTCTTTCTTGCACCCCCGGCATCAGCAGCTATAAAGACCAAAAATCTCTCTTGCCATCACTTCTCGGAGAATCAATGAGCATGCCTTTCAAAGAAGTGCTAACGCATCCATTCAAAACTGGAGCTGCTACTTGTAGAGAGGAAGGTATGGCAAAGCAAATAAGTGGATAAATGGACACGCCTGAAAAATTGAAGGGAGTGCTGATGCTGTTTTAACATTATTAGGATAGATGGAAGCCCCACCCAAAAGAGTATCATTAACAAAAACAGGAATGGGCTCATTCATCCAATCAACAGGCTGGAAAGAAGGTGGATTAGGCAAATAGGCTCAATGAACTTTTTCTGCTGGAGGGCCTGACAAGCCAACACAGCAAGCATAGCCACAAACATTATCATAGGAGTGGCCTTATATCTCCCCCTTTCTATTAATTCTTCCGCCCACTGAGCAAGATGTTTTAGCTGGCCCTACGTTGGTACCGTGCTGGAAGTGGTTGTTTAAGTACGATGACGGCGATGAGGTGGGGCAGAATACTGTTGAACTCGATCAACATGTCTCTCCTGAAGCGCCAGGTGCCTGAAGCGATGTACTAGCAGTGAAGCCTCAGGTGAAGGGTCACTCTCCCTTTGGCGTTTCCTTGGCTCCCTCAGGTTTGGACTCGACGAGCTTCTGGTCTCCCCATCTTTCCTTGGTCCCGGACTCCAGGACTTCAGAGATTTTAGTAACCTCAGGGATCCAAACAGGAGAAGTAGAATCCTGTGGAAACACACAAGCATACCCTCTCCCACAAGTTAACAGTATATCTGGCCCTTTCCACTCTCCTGTAAGGAGGTCTTTTCACTTAACCAGAGGTCGAGTTGTAGCCCCTTCAGGAGTCCAGTGTCTCGTCATTGCAGTCTGTCCCTGTGTGTCCACATTTAAATGATTAGTTACAAACAAAGCATGGTGTAAAACATGATGTGGAGAGGAATATTTAAATTTTCTCTGTCTTAATTTAGCTGTCTGACTTTTTAAAGTCTGGTGTGCCCTCTCCACTATGGCTTGGCCTTGGGAATTATAAGGTATTCCTGTTGAATGTACTATGGAAAATTGTTGACAACATCTCTTAAAAGAAGCAGAAGTATAAGCTGGGGCATTATCTGTTTTTATCTGTTCAGGGAGTCCTATTTGGGAAAAGCACTGAAACAAGTGCTGAATTACATCTCTTGTTGCTTCACCTGATCTAGCAGAGGCTGTAATAACATGAGAAAAGGTATCTACGGTAACAAGCACAAAGGACAGGTTTCCAAAGGCCGGGATATGAGTTACATCCATTTGCCAGAGAGCATTAGGCCTAAGACCTTGGGGATTTACTCCTAATGGTGGAGATGGATTAAATGTTGGACAATTTGGACATAACTATTTGTCTAGCTGCTTCCCTAGGGATATGAAATTCATACCTTAAACCAGCTGCATTTTGATGATGAATTTTGTGAGAATTTTTGGCCTTGTCAATCTTTTCATGTAAGTTTAAAGCAATTACTTTAGTTAATGCATCTGCCAAAGCATTTCCCTCATGCAAAGGGCCGGGCAAGCCGGAATGGGCTCTAATATGTCCCACAAAATATTTTTTATCTCTATGTTTAATCTCCTTCAGTAAAATCAGATAACAAGGAGAAGATGGTAGTTTTATTTTCCAGAATATTAGCAGTCTCAATATGAGGAAACAACCCTACAATATATCGGGAGTCAGTCAAAAGATTGAAGATACGGTCTCTCAAATGTTGAAAAGCCCAAATAACCGCCTTTAACTCAGCTCTCTGGGCTGATGTCTCTTCAGTTACCTGAAAATGGGATTTTCCATCAGTAATTGTGACTGCTTTACCATTAGCGGAACCATCTGTGAAAACTAAAATTGCCCCTTCCAAAGGTTGAATAGAAAATTTCTTCGGAAAAATTACTGGATGTGTTTTCAAAAAATGCAACAGGGGGCTTGAGGGTAAATGAAACAAAATTTGACCCCCGAAATCTATCAGGGAAACTTGCCAATCATCACTATTTTGTAAAAGAAATTGTAATTGATCTTTATTGAATGGAATCACTATACTTGTTACTTCTCTTCCAAAAGGTTTCACACTTCTTTTTTTACCTTTTATAATTAATTGTGTCACCAAGCTGGGATAAGATAAAACTGTTTTTCTTGGGGTCACTGGTAGGTGGAGCCAGTGGGCCTTCTTTCCACAAGCATCCTGTAGGTGTATGCTCTGTGGTGAGAATAATTAAATCCCATCCTCTGGTAATATTAATCCTAATTAACTGATCATTTAAAGCTTCATCCACTTTAACAAGAGCCTCTGCCTCACTAGTCAACTTTCTCTTAGAACTGCGATTAGGATCACTTTTTAAGCAATCAAAGGCTTTCAGTCTGCAGTAGTCAGTTTTAAATGTGGGCATATCCAATTAATATCCCCTAATAATTTCTGGAAATCATTTAAAGTTAGTAAGCATCTCTCAGCTGCAAAGGGGCATGACTCACGGTATGGGTATTTAATACCCTCCCTAAATAAGAAAAAGGAGGATTTACTTGTATCTTATTTGGAGCTATCTTTAAACTCTAGCTATTCAAGGCCTCAATCAATTCAGATAAAATTTGTTGTAACAAGGTTCTGTCCTTATGAGCTGCCAAAATATCATCCATATATCAAATACAGATCTTCATACTTTCCTCTAACATTTTGCACCACTTGGTCTACAAATTTCTGACACAACATGGGGCTGTTTTTCATTCCCTGAGGCAAAACCTTCCATTGAAACCTTCTATAGGGCTGTTTAAAATTAGCTGAAGGGAGACTGAAGGCAAACTGCTTACCATGTTGGACAGCTAGGGGAGTGGTAAAGAAACAATCCTGTAGATCTTTAACTATCACATTATACTGAAAAGGCACAGCCACTGGGGAAGGGAGGCCCGGCTGGAGGGCCCCCATGTCTTCCATAGTTGTATTTATAGCTCTCAAATCTTGTAACAGTCTCCATTTTCCTGATTTTAATAACGAAAATAGGAGTATTCCAGGGGCTATTAGAAGGCTGTATATGGCCAGCTGTCAATTGTTCCATAACTAAATCCTCAGCTGCCTGTAACTTTTCAGCTGTTGAAGGCCATTGCTCCACCCATACCAGATCATCATATTTCCAGGTAATAGGGTCGGCAGTAAGGCAACAGCCTCTAGGATAAATTTGAATATCCCGGACCTTCTCTATTCTTGTTAGGAACCACCTCTAATGGTGAAACAATTTTCTGCTGATCTTTACCAAGCCCCTTATCAGGATTATACTTCATTTGCAGCATTTGATTTGTAACCTTTTCATCTGGGCTATAAACATCCCATCTGAGATAATATATCTCTCCCCCATAAGGAAAAAGGTAGTGAAGGAACCACATATGGACATAAAGTGCCTTGTGCCCCCTTCTCATCTGACCATGTCAAAATTTGTGAGCTCTTAGCAACCTAGGGCACTGATCCTATTCCTACCAGGCTGGCAACTGGTCAAGCGTGTTGGCCAGGACGAGGGCCAGTCTTTTCCAGCAATGTAAGAGACGTCTGCTCCAGTATCTAACAGCCTTGACATTGTATTCCCTTGAATTAAAAGATCTTTTAAAGGCCTCGGTTCAGTTCAGTTCAGTCGCTCAGTCATGTCCAACTCTTTGTGACCCGATGAGTTGCAGCATGCCAGGCCTCCCTGTCCATCACCAACTCCCGGAGTTCACTCAGACTCATGTCCACCGAGTCAGTGATGCCATCCAGCCATCTCATCCTCTGTCGTCCCCTTCTCCTGCCCCAAATCCCTCCCAGCATCAGAGTCTCTTCCAATGAGTCAACTCTTTGCATGAGGTGGCCAAAGTACTGGAGTTTCAGCTTTAGCATCATTCCTTCCAAAGAAATCCCAGGGCTGATCTCCTTCAGAATGGACTGGTTGGATCTCCTTGCAGTCCAAGAGACTCTCAAAGAGTCTTCTCCACCACCACAGTTCAAAAGCATCAATTCTTTGGCGCTCAGCCTTCTTCACAGTCCAACTCTCACATCCATACATGACCACAGGAAAAACCATAGCCATGACTAGACGGACCTTAGTTGGTAAAGTAATGTCTCTGCTTTTGAATATGCTGTCTAGGTTGGTCGTAACTTTTCTTCCAAGGAGTAAGCGTCTTTTAATTTCATGGCTGCAGTCACCATCTGCAGTGATTTTGGAGCCCCCAAAAATAGTGTGACACTGTTTCCAGTGTTTCCCCACCTATTTGCCATGAAGTGATGGGACCGGATGCCATGATCTTCGTTTTCTGAATGTTGAGCTTTAAGCCAACTTTTTCACTCTCCACTTTCACTTTCATCAAGAGGCTTTTTAGTTCCTCTTCACTTTGTGCCGTAAGGGTGGTGTCATCTGCATATCTGAGGTTATTGATATTTCTCCCGGCAATCTTGATTCCAGCTTGTGTTTCTTCCAGTCCAGCGTTTCTCATGATGTACTCTGCATATAAGTTAAATAAGCAGGGTGACAGTATACAGCCTTGACGTACTCCTTTTCCTATTTGGAACCAGTCTGTTGTTCCATGTCCAGTTTTAACTGTTGCTTCCTGACCTGCATACAGATTTCTCAAGAGGCAGGTCAGGTGGTCTGGTATTCCCATCTCTTTCAGAATTTTCCACAGTTTATTGTGATCCACACAGTCAAAGGCTTTGGCATAGTCAATAAAGCAGAAATAGATGTTTTTCTGGAACTCTCTTGCGTTTTCGATGATCCAGCGAATGTTGGCAATTTGATCTCTGGTTCCTCTGCCTTTTCTAAAACCGGCTTGAACATCAGGAAGTTCACAGTTCAAGCTGTAATTTCCTGCACCCAAAAAGCTAGATCACTAGATCCAAATCCTCTGGGGCCCCTAGCTTGAGAAGTCAAGGTTTTTCCTGTCTGATAATAAGCTAAAAGCAAAAGCTGTGCTATTCTTTGATCTTTATTAATTTGCAGAATCTACTACACCAGGCACCACCTAAACTCCTTAAAAAGAAATCGAGCTACATCCTAGCACAAGTCCTACAATGCCCTCAGGTAGGGGGCCAGCCACTACTGTTGGAATCTGAGTAACCAGCACATCAGGGGTTAATATTGTGGTGGTGGTGGTGGTGGTGGTGGTGGAACTGAGGTCCAGTCCTGCGCTACCTGGGGTTGATTGGCATGGCTTGTACCTGCTTGGCAGGACATTGCTGGCAAAAATGCCCCATTTGGCCACAAGAAACATTTTTTATTTGTAGAATCCTTTCCATTAGGATTAATCTTTTTTTTTTTAAGCCTCGGTGAGGCCCCCCTGAGGGGGTTTTCTCCAAGGAGCAAGCTCTGTATATTGTGCATGCCTCTGCTTTAAAAGCTCCTTTGTTTCAAAAAAACAAACCTCTTTCTCAGCCTTAGGCAATGCTCTGGGAGGCTTTGGAGGCAAAGTGGGGAACTCCTGGGCCCTGGGAGGCACAAGCGGAGGTGGCGGTGGTCGGTGGTCGTCTTAAATCAGAAAGTGGGGGATAAATTTTTAAAGGTTTGCGTAGAGGGGGAGGGGGCTCGCCAGGGCGCCCAGCCACAGCGTCCTGTAAGCCCTCTCCTTCCTTGGGAGGTAGAGCACAGTCTCCCTCCTTTTCTTCGTCAGTGGCAGAAAATATGATCTGCACAGAAGGTGGAGACCCACCACCATCCACCATTATAGCCTCCCCCGTAGGCTTTCTAACAGCCTCATGACAGGTTCTAGGACATTTCTAATCATATTCCACAGAGCAAAAGCAACTACAGGAACCTTTTCTGGCCCATGCAGAGTATAAAAGAAACAGAAATTTAGACAGTCTTGCTGTGCTTACTTTAACGCCTCTCTGGGCTAACATAGGAAGTAATATTTCAATAAACATTTGTGTATTCTTAGATGCAGAGAAACCCATTCTTCTAGAGAATATTCTTGCTGATTCTGTACCCTCCTCACCCTGCCTAAACTGCAGAGGTGTGCTGGCCACCCACAGGTACAGTCCTAACCGTCCCGCATTACAATTTCAAATTACTTACTCTTCAGTGTCCCCTGTTCTGGGCACCACTTGCCAGAGTCCAACTCCAGCAGGCAGGGATTCAACCTGAAGAGATGAACGGTGTTGGCGATGAGACAGCCTCTCAATTTTCTATGGACTCCCTGTTTATTCCAAGTTTAAGGTTCTCTTTTATACTTTTACACAACCATTAGACCAGAGGTTTGACATTTTCAGTTCCCCCTCTCCCAGATTTATTATCTCCATAAATCATTGTTGCTCTTCAGAGTTCCTGCTTCAGTGATTCTCTGGGAATCAGCCTTATCATCTGTTGTCTATCTTCTCTTATGTGTCCTGTAGTTAACTTGTGATTACATTGTAAGTCATGCTACATTCCTCAGTTTACTACTTATCTTCCTAAGTCCTGTTTGCCCCTAACATCCTGAGCTCACTATCTCTTAAAAAGGCTTCTAGCTATAGTGTCTCTAAAAATTCCTAACTTCTATAAGCTATAATAAAATATGCTAACTTTACAACATTCCTTAAATCTTTAACCTCTAACTGTTTTAATTATTTCTAAGCCCTACATTCAGTAAACTCTTTTGCCATAAACATTCTCCTTGCAAATAGGCTTCAGATATCAATCCCTCCCATGGCCTCAAGCTGCGGCCTATGTGCTCATCCTGGAACACTTTTTTGTAAAAGTCCTTGAACAAATGTCAATGATTAACTTTATGAATTATTTTCAGAGCAATGCTGCAGAAGGCTTGATGCCTTCTCATGGTCCTCTCAAGAACAATAAGCACCTTAATATTCCTTTTTAGTCAACTCAGCCGAGGAGAGGAAAAGACAAGGCAGAATTACAAGGCCTAACTCCTTCATCCCGGGAACCGTGCCTGTGGAATGAGGAGAGGGGTCTGGGGACCGTGCCTCCATTTTGTCAGTAATGCCTAACTCGGCTCCCGACAAATGACTAAGTGAAAGAATAGCTTTTCGGTGTTACAGTTAATCAAGATCCTTGTCTTATACTCCAGCAGCCTCCCATTAATGTCCTGTAGACACAGTCCCAAATAGGAAGAAAGGATTGATTTATAAACTCCTCCCTGGCTCCCCTTCTTGACTTCTTACCTCTCCACCAGGTTCTTCAGAATTTTCTGCCCTCTATAATCAGAGGTTGCCTGGATTCTCTTCTAGGTCATAACTGGTTTTATGGAAGTCCTTATTATCGTCAGTCAATTTTTTTAAAAAAGAGACCACACTTGGAAGATTAGGAAAAATACTAAAATGTTAAAAAATGGGCAGTCGGAATATGGATTGATTAGCAAAGGTATGAACGACCCCAAGGGGTTTTAAGCAGCCTTTGGCTTACAAAGCATTTAGCCCTTATCCCTATTTCTTGTGTTAAATCTGGATGCTGAGATTCCACAGAAATGTTAGATAAGTTACTTATACAACAAACATGAGTCAGATTTAGGTTTGGCATCCTTTTCTTAATTTCTGCTTCTTATTCATACCCAAGGATACCATTTGGCCACAGGCTTTGCTATGATCTCTATAGCTACCTAACTTGGGTCCTGCAGATCCTACCGAGGGATTTGTTTTCCAGGATGAAGAAACTTCCCTTCTATCTGGCCCTTTAACTTTGTTCACTTTAATACATTCTCTATTATCTTTGCTCTCCTGAAGACTTCTGGCTTGGAATCTTAGAAATCTTACGTTCACCCTGGCTTATTTTCCACCCTCTGCTACAGGTGCTCATCTCCTTCACATATCAGTAACATCAGGCTGGAGACACTCTTGTGGCCATGTGCACGTCATAGATGGCACCTTTTGCAGAATCTTGTTTGCCTCACATCAGTTCCTTACAAGGAGCTCAAAAAAATGCCTCATCTCTTTCTTACAGTTTGTATTGCTTACTAGGTTCTTGTTTTCATGTCTGAAGGTCCCTTCCAGCTGTCATTTCTTTTCTTTTTTTTTTTTTTTTTTGCAAAACAATGATGTCCAGAACTTTCTGAACAACTTTTCTCAGTTTTCCCACATCTCTTTGATGACTTACTAGGCAAGTGCTTCTGGAGAAGGGATAGTCTAGAATCCTCTCACTGCAGTTTTACAATATTAAAATAGCATTATGGTCTAATAGAATAGTATGTAGTTTATAATTGATGGAGATAAAGGCTATTTGCTTGTACATACTTAGTTTTAAAATCATAACTCTAAAAAACTATTTTATTTGACCTGTTTAGCACATTTATGGCTAACTGTATGCATACCTTTCTTCCCCTCCCTAAAAATCACATTTATTTATTCACAGCATATATGTGTTTATAACGCTCACTTTTTAAGTTGAAATAAAACAGCAGAGAATGCTTCTTATATAGAATTTGAAATGATAAAAGCAAGTACTTGGGATAGCTAGACCTGTGAATTTTTCCTGTTTATAGTATTTGAGGTATATTGGAGAATCTCTTCTGTAGGTTTTTCCTCCAGAGTATAGGATTTTATAATTTTAAAAATGATTGTTTTATTACAAAAAGTAGCATGTATTCTTTAGAAAAATTTTTTAAAAACAAGAAGAAAACAACTGCTTTTATTTATTTGTTTGGCTCTGCTGCATGGCTTGTGGGATATTAGTTCCCTGACCAGGGATCAAACCTGGGCCCCAGCAGTGAAAATGCTGAGTCTTAACCACTGGACCACCAGGGAATTCCCTAGGGTTTTTTTTTTTTTTTTTTTAATTGGAGTATAGTTGAATAACAATGCTGTGTTACATTTTAGGTGTACAGTAGAATGAGTTGGTTATACATATATACACTCTTTCTTAGATTCTTTTCTCGTAGAAGTCCATTAAACAGATTGTTAAATCACCATAAGTCCCACAAACTAAAATAGCAGCAACTGATATTTTGGTGTAGAATTTTCTTTTCTTTGTCTTTAGATAGTTTAAGAGATCTGCAATATTAAAATTTTTATCTTCCCTCCAATTTTTTTTTAATTCTTGAGTATCTGGATAGTGTTTTTGTTGTTTTTTTTAAAAAAAATTTTTTTTTTTTTTGAGTAGTTTTAGGTTCACAGCAAAATTGCTGGGTACAGAAATTTCTCATGTGCCCTCTACTCCTCCCACGTATGTATAGCCCATTATCAACATTGCACACCAGAGTGGTATACTTCTTACAGTGTGTGAATATTCAGTGACACATAATAATCAACTGAAGTCTGTAACTCGCTTTAGGGTTCACTTTTGATGTACTTTCTGTGGGTTTGGACAAATGTATAATGACATGTATCCATCATTAGAGTGTCATACCAGGGTATTTTCACTGCCTTAAAACTTCTGTGCTCCACCTGTTTATCCCTCCCTCTACCTTCTGCCTTTTTAAAAATTTCTTGTTAAACTACAATAAATCAGCTTCTTTTTCCTATGTATGCAAAAAAGTCTTTATTCTCTAATCTAGATATGAAATGGTATATATTCAGAGATCCTATTAATCAAGTGATCATAGAATAAAGTTTTATAAAGTATATGCAGTCTTCTAGTTCATTTTGTAAGTTTCTTTTAGTTACAGAAGCCAAGAGTAGTTCACTTTAGATTGCTGAAATATAGAAATAAGAGAAAACTTCTCTTCTCTCACACCATCTGCCATTATTTGCACTAGTTTAAATACTGTTAGTGTAGAACAGGTGTTTGTGCATCATTTAAACCTTTTGTACTGCATTGTACCTATCTGGAATGTAATTATCTTTAGGCTATTTTCTAAACTGGTTCTCATCAATATTTGCATTTCTACTCCATGTAATATTTTAATACTGGTAGGAAACGTAGAGATCTTCCAGCCCCTCCCTTCCATTTTCTATCAAGACACTGAGACTCAAATTATTTAAGTGATTTACATGGATTGTAAGTGAACATTTTTTCCAGTTTTACTTGAAGCTGTTAATTGGAATGACCTACATTGGTGATTTGCAAGCTTTCTTTTAATAGTAGAACTTGTTTTTCTTTAAAATAATCTTACCTTGAGTTCCATATATAAAACATAATTGAGAGAAGGCCTATTTCCAGAGCCCTGTCCAGTTGGCTTGAAGAAGTTTTTAGGAACCTTAGTGCCCTGAAAATCATTTCTCTTAAGTAATCATGAGATTATTGTTGTACAAACCAGTGTATTAATCATGAGGTTTTGGGCAAAACTAGTGGCAATAGGCAGTCCAAAAAAATCAAACTGAGCACAATGAAGTCTTTAGCTTTGATTCAGTGACAGAACATTTAACAGAAATAAATGTACTTTGTGATAGACAGTTTGAAGCCCCTGGTAGTTATTTTACATTTGTTTGAATTACTTGTAATATGTGAATTGGCTTTGAGATAGTAAAACATTCCAGATATGCATAGCAGGAATTATCAACATGTCCTGACCTTTTAGGGCTTCATGTGGTCTTTTCTTCCACATAGAGATCGGGGAAATTAATATAGATGTGTGTTGACCAGCTCATATGCTTTGATTGATTGATTTTAGAAAGCAGTATTATATGAATGTTTGTGTTTTTAAGTCTGAGTTGGTTTTCTTTCATTTGATAGGAAAAAGCACCTCTATTTCTGAAGAGAAAGGTGAATCTGATGAGGAGAAACCAAGGAAAGGAGAAAGACGATCATCCAGAGTCAGACAGGTAACCCTGTTGTCTCTGAAAGCATCCTTCACTTCTTTGCGAAATGCTTTGGATATATCCTCCTCCTCTTTTTCCTCAACTTATTTTAAGAGTTGATTTTTCTCTATCTTTCTGTATAGTCACCTTCTTTGCTTAACATTTTTCTCATTTTGTGTTTCCTAATTTATATCTGCTTTGGCCTTCAGATTTCTGAATGAATATATAAAAATTAAAACTTAATTGTGAAAGTTAGCAGGCTGATCTGTATTTGTAAGGCAGCACATTATTAAAAAACAGACAATTCATTATCTAATTAAAACCTTAAAGCTGTATGATATGGTGTTAAGTGAACAGAATACAAAAGTATATGTATGGTTAATTACAACCTTGGAAAAAGAAATAATGGGGACAAATTAAATATATCCAAAAGATCAAAATAATCACATTTACTGAAAATACGTCAGGCCCGCCTCCCCACACTTTCTAGATGTTCACTTCACATTTATTTTGAAGCTTGAAGTTAACAAATGAAGCCCTAGCAGTTTCATCATTGTACTTGTTTTGATTCCCATGAAGTCCATATCAGTCACACATGTCTGTTGCCACATTTGCTTTCTGTGTTGCTGAAAGCATATATCATGAGTGTCTCCATCATATGTGTATCTTGTGAGATACTTTTTCTCTTCTGTTGATAGTGAGCAAATATACCTTGAACTGTTGAATATCTTTTCTTTCAGGCAAGAGCAGCTAAACTCTCCGAGTGTAGCCAGGCTGCAGAGGAGGAAGAGGATCAAGAAACACCTTCTAGAAATCTGAGGGTCAGAGCAGATCGAAATTTGAAAACAGAGGAGGAAGAAGAAGAGGAGGAGGAAGAGGAAGAAGAGGAGGAAGAGGAGGAAGATGATGATGAGGGACAAAAATCTAGAGATGCACCAGTCCTGAAACAATTTAAGGAAGAGGGAGAAGAGATACCCATAGTAAAAGTGGAGGAGGTGACAGATGAGAGACCCCAAACTATAAGATCCCAGGAACAGGAGGGGTTAGAGAGAGGAGGGAGAGTTACAAGGTCCCAGGAAGAGGCCCGAAGAAGTCATCTAGCCAGACATCAGCAGGAGAAAGAGATGAAAACAGCTTCTCTTGAAGAAGAAGAAAGAGAAATAAAATTTTCAAAAGGCTTGGAGGAAATATCCAAGTCTCCTTCCCCTCCTCGATTGACTGAAGATGTGGCGAAGGCCCCGGTTGTGCTACAACCAGAACTAACTGCCAGTGAGGAGGAGACTCCCCCGCCTTTACTTACCAAGGAAGCATCTTCTCCACCACCTAATACACAGCTCCAGAGTGAAGAAGAAATAGAGCCCATGGAAGGCCCAGCTCCTCCTGTCCTCATTCAGTTATCTCCTCCTAATACAGATGCTGAGGCCAGGGAACTATTACTATCTCAGCATACTGTGCAGTTGGTGGGAAGTTTGTCTCCTTTGTCAGATCCTGCAGACACCAAAGTTGAACCTCCAGTTGAGAAAGTGCCAGAGGAGAGTGTCCTGCCTCTAGTTCAGAAAAGCACACAAGCTGAATCCTCAGCCCAGAAAGGTCTTGAAACTGAATCAGAAAAATCCACTCAACCACTCCCTCTAAAAATTGAGGAATTCACGCTGCCTAAAGGGATCACTGAGGAATCTTTGGAACAGAAAGAAGGCAGGAGGGCTTCTCATGTCCTTCTTCCAAGCCACAGATTGAAACAGTCAGCTGACTCCTCCTCTAGCCGATCCTCCTCATCTTCATCCTCCAGTTCTAGATCAAGATCTCGCTCTCCTGACAGTTCAGGCTCTCAGTCTCACTCACCTCCAAGATCCAAGCAGAGAGATGCATCTGGGGCACGTGTTCATGCCAACCCTCGCGATGGATCCAAGGTGGGCTCCAGGTCAACGTCAGAGTCCAGGTCACGTTCCCGTTCTCGTTCTCGTTCCCGGTCAGCATCGAGCAACAGCAGAAAAGTAAGTGTGGGAGATGTTCTGTCTGTACTGCACTGTTTTCAGCCCCTACAGAGCTTATAATTTCCAGCAGGAATAGAAAAAGGTTCCTTTAGTTCCCAGTTCAGTGATTACTTTTCATTTTGCAGTCTCGTTTTCAACTCACTGGTTCTTTTTCAGTTTGATTCCTGTTGATTGTAAAGAAAGGTCAATCTGTCTACCCATTTTTCACTAGGCAATGAACTTCTTGAGGGTATGGTCATACCTTTTTATGTGTATATCCCAGTACCCAGCACCTAACTGGGAGTTAATAAATTTTTGGATAATCTAGGAAATAGGGAAATCACTAAGTCAAATCTAGGGATAAAAAGATCCAAAGTATTAAGCTGGAAAACTCAGTGATCTACCGAATACATACCAAATAAAATAATTTGGCTAATGTGTTTTATTTCTTTAGTCTCTGAGCCCTGGAGTCTCTAGGGACAACACCACCAGCTACACTGAAACCAAAGATCCCTCTTCTGGTCAGGAGGTTGCAGCCCCACCATTGCCACAACTGCAGGTCCTTGAGCCAAAGGAGAGGACTTCCACCCCATCCTCTGTCCAAGTGAGGCGTGTGAGCCAACCTGAGCCAGCTGAAAAGCATGTGACCCAGAGGTTACAGCCTGATCGGGTAGGGTATTATGCCCCCTCTCTAAAGGAAAACAGAGGATTAGGCATGATTTTCCCTTCTGTCTTAGCTAAAAAACTGAAAATGCAGTCTGGATAAAGCTCAGTAGAAATGTAGAAGGGGATACCTGTTAGATTCTACTTGTATTTCCCAATTCCTGGTTAATGGAAGTTCTCTATGAGGCTGAGCATCAAGGGTTCTCATCTTCAGCTCTCTTGGGATCAGTTCTTTCTGCCCAAAAGGAAGCCTCTTCTCAGTTCTCTGAAAGAAGAATTCTAATAAAATGTTTGCTAGCATAGAAATTCTGTAAGCAGTATTCCATTCCACTTTTTAAAATTAAATAAATAATAGGGCCGTGTCTGGAGCTGGTACTATATATGTCGTGCTCTGCCTTTTATCAGCTCCATGTTAAAGAAAAGGAATCAAGCAGACTTAAGTATGTTGGCTATGTTTGTTTTGCTGTGTTTGTCCTGACAGGGGAGCCCAAAGAAGTGTGAAGCTGAAGAGGCAGAGCCACCGGCTGCCACACAGCCCCAAACCTCAGAGACTCCGACCTCTCACCTACCAGAATCAGAAAGGATTCATCACACTGTGTAAGTGATACCTCTCAGCTGGGATATAACTCTCCCGGTTTGTAGGATAGTTCCTGGCTCCCTGGGGTTCTTTGGCTAAATCTTCGTTGCATTATAAAACACAAAGGCAGAGCTGTATCTGGACTAAGGCTAGACTTCAGTTATACTGTCTTGAGAGCTGCCACCAGAACTCTTAATGTAGTCTGAAAAGCAGTGGTGGGAGTAAAAGAAAACCCATTTTCTGGGATCATCTGACCAAAACAGTCAATTCCTTTAAGGAGAAAGCAGGAATTGATTCAGGTATTTTAACTCACATTTGCCAGCTGCTTGTGAGCCTGGGAACACAGTTTAATAAAGGATGTTGAGGATCTAAAAAAAACCCAGAAGGGTGCTGTTTTTTAGTTTTTGTGTTTTCTCTGGTTATTAGCCACCATTTTATTAGCCACAGTCTATCCTAGTTACTTCTCACAGTATACAGTACAGCAAAATATGAAGTCCATATCAAGTCAGAAACTTATCCCTTCTGAGACCCTTGGATTGATTTTACCATTTATGCAATTAATGTGAATGTATTCCTTATAAATCTAGCTTTAGAAAATATTCATATCAAATTAAATTAGTAATTGAGAATTGTCATTCATTTGTTGAGTATATGTATTACAAATTAAGATGCCATTGAACCAAAATTCTTGCCTTTGAAGTCTCATGGGAAATGACAAAGCATTGTGGAAATAAGATTGCTTACCTTTTCAACGTCAGAAAATGTCCTGAGTAGACAGTTGGCCTAACTTTGTTCCATGATTGCTTTAACGCTAATACTAGCAATATGATTTTCGTTTTTATGTAGATGTCTAGTAATGTAAATTCTTCTTAGAACTTCAGACTACCTTTTGCCTTTGATTTTGGAGGGTGGCGGGCAGTGACATGATTGATTTATTATCTCATTTTTTTTTGAGTCTTTTAACAGTAGTTATGTAATCTTTGTTATATAGCTTTTGCCTTAGGATATACCCTCGCTGTTGCCTATACTAATATTGTTGTCTCTGCTGCCATCTTGTGGCCATTACATTTTTGGTTTGAAAGCTAAAAGTTTACTCTATTGCCTTTGAAAAAAGGTTTCGTTTTTTCCCTTTTGGAATGGGTACATTATTCTTTGGAAAGGGGTTTTTCTTCTAGGACCTTAAAGTGAAAACCCAGCGAATTCTGAAGGTGTTCAGGATTTCCCAGCTACACCATCGATGAGGAAATGGGGTGATACCTTCCCTTTTCTATCCATCAATCAGAGATAATACCTGCCTTTCCCTCCTCCCTCCCATGGAAGTACAATATGTCTTTTCTGTAATGGCAGTTTCAAAGTATGTGTTGAAAACCTGCTTACTAATTGGGTCTGAGGAATTGTTTCCTGTGCACCATGAGAAGCAAGTAATTTTATGAAAGGCTCCTTGCTTACCATAAAATCCTGTAGGTCTCTGAGATCCTGGCAACAGAGTGGCACTGTCTGCTGTTTTAAAGCACCTTATTTCTGGGTTTTTGCATGTAGGTCCAGGGCAAATGAACCTTGGAGTCTCATACAGAGTTTTTCTCCTTAGGTAAAGGTGGCTTTGACCTGTATTTTAAGACTGAGGTCATCTAGTCATATTGATTCTGGCAAGGAGATAGCAAATGGCACCTTGGGCAAATCCTGAGATTGCCCATTATTGCCCAGGCAGATTTCTGTGGAGCAGCCCATAGATTAGAAATGCAGTCTGAGCTCAAGAGTGGCTCATACACATCCCTGGTTACTTGCTTTCCTTCCGTCTGCCTTTCAGATGGCCTATTTGACAACCTAACAGAATTACATGCCCAAAACCCATAGGATATTCTGGCATTGGATTTGGTAAATGAGTCTTTGAGAAGTTTGGCTACATTTCTGGAGGCCCTGCTGAATTGATTCACAACACTCCTGGTCTTTCACCCCTCTTTGAGTGCTAGTGTTTAGCCTGGTGATCTCTGGAGCCTGGCCAATTTTAAAAGTGAGATGAAACAACAGGGAGTGCTAAATGAAAAAGACCATTTGTGGCTTAACCTTGGTTTTCCTCTCTGTCTCAACAAGAAGTCACATGACTTTTAAAAAATAGAGCTAGGGCCCATTGATTCAGTAAAGTGTTAAAAAGAAAAATTAGACTTTACTTCAAGGATCTCTCACCACTGGGAAGAGATGACCTAAATTTTTTTTTGCTGTGGTTGGTTAAATCCATTGTGATTCTGATTGTTCCCTGAGGGATTCTAGATTTATGAGGTAAGGTATCTTTTTCATTTCTTGGGGCAGGAATTTGTGAGCCCTCAGTCCTGGTTCATTTGAGCCCTGTTCCAAAATTCGGCCTTGCCTGCTATAGCTAGAACAAAAATTTACTCATATACAGGAAAAAAGGGTACTCTCTTTTTTACATTAAAAAAAAATAGAGGAAAAAAGGAAAGGAAAAACTTTGTGTGGACAACTGTATCATCCAGTAGTAGTTAATTCAAACCCCAATTTTCTAAATAAAACCTTCCTGTATATACAAACCTTGCAGGCAGTAGAATTGTTGGGCCCTTGACACTGTGTTTAGTTGTCCTTTTGCCTGAATAGCAGGAAGGAAATGGTCCTTTAAACCAATATGACAGTGTAATTGATACTCTCTAGGGGACCTACAGTGCCAGTATGCCTAATGATGCATAATTTTTAAAAAGTAGAATTTATTGTTATCAATAGAGTTCACTCACTGAGAAGTTGGTATCTAAGGACATACCCTCTTAAACCATACTCTCCTTGGTTATCTTGGAACTAGTATGCTCCTGAGGGTATTCTGTATTTAAATCTCACTACCAAAGGTAGTCAAATCCCACTATTATTTAAATTTCATATCAGTCCTCAGCTCTTTGTGAATTTTCTACAATAAAGTTCAAACATAAATGTCTATAGAAATTTTCAGTAAGTTCAAACATAAATGTCTGTAGAAATTTTCCTTTTCCATTAGTTTCTTTGAATCTCATTCATGTTCAGATACAAATTCTAATACGATGTTATTAGCCCTCAACTAGTTCTGTCCTTTTCTTCTGGGCTGCAAATGCTTTGTTTGCTGTTTAATTATGAGTAGGTATCACCCTGGTGGCTCACTGGTAAAGAATCCGCCTGCCACTGCAAGAGACAGTTTCCATCTCTGGGTCGGGAAAGATACCCTGGAAAAGGAAATGGCAACCCTCTCCAGTATTCTTGCCTGAGAAATCCCATGGATAGAGGAGTCTGCCGGACTCCAGTTCATGGGATGCAAAAGAGTCAAACGTGCCTTATGGACTAACAACAACATCACCCATCCCCAATCCCCATGCAGTTACACTTTCTTTTCAAAGGTATCAGAAACATTTGTGTAAGAACTTAAATAGTGGAAAAGGAGATGCCTTTTGTCTAAAAGGGACTACCAAGAAATGCTGCGTGGGGCTCTGACACATAGCTAAGAAGACTTTGGGACTAGTCCTGCAAGTAGATTGAGTCCCCTTTTTTGGGACAGTTTCAAAGTTGCCTCTTAGAAAAGTTTTGGTAATTCTTAGATCCCATAGGTTTGATCATGAGGAAATAGATGGCACAAATTCATGTCTCATGAAGGCCAAGGATAGCATCGTAAAATTCTTATTCTTGAAAAAAATGACATAGAATTGCTATTAAAATTCTTCCTCCAAGGAAACCACTTTTGGAAAGGCGTATTGGCAGCTGAAAGTATTTTAGGACAATTGATGGACAGGGAACATGTATTTGAGGATGTTTGAAGGTAATGTTCCTCTGTTGGGTAATGGTCTTTATGGGAATTCTGTCTAAAAAATATTAAGGAAACTTTTAATGCAGCAATCATTTATTAAAGTATCTTATGTGGACCCACAATGACAACCTAATTTGGAAATATTTACTGAACATTTCTTTGTGTTAGGCTCCAGGCTAGGTGTCCCTGACCCTGAGGAACTCTGCAGGGTAAGGGGCAAGTAACCAGAGGGCACTAGACAGTGGCGAGGGCATTAGTGGAAGCAACAAACCAGTTATTGCCTTTACATCATAGAAAGAGCAGTCTGCACTCTGAGGACACTCTGAAAAGCTCCATAGGTAATCTCAGATGAGATAGCGGCCTGTTAAACATACATGCGTTTTATGCATATCCTTGCCTTGACTTGGGGTGTCTTCCAAACCAGGTTCCTAAGAGCAAATCCTTATCACACTGTTAGATGAGATAGATATTGTTATTACCCCAACTTTACAGATAAAGAAACTTGATACACAGAGAGGATCAGAAACTCAGTATCACTGTGTGCTACTTGTGTGAGGTGGGGCTGGGTCCTGGATTGAGCCCTAGGCCATTTGACTCCAGACTCTCAGAGCCGACAGGGACCACTAAGTGAAAAGGAACTGTAGTGTGATGTATAAACATGAGTGCTCTAGCATGCAGTTGGTGTGTACATTTAAGATTTTAAGCAGCAGGGAGGAAATTTTATTCCTAGCTAACAGCTCTGGTATCACGAATTAGAGATAATAGTAAGCTTTGGGTTAGGAATCCAGAAGTTTGTCCTAATGGTAACCTTGACTGCGACTCAGCTACACAAGGAGCGCTTTTGTAGCCAACAGATGAGCATTCTGAGCGTCTACTGAGCGCCTTTCTGAATGGGTAGAGACAGCGTCACATGTTACAGTAGTTCGGAGATGCCCATGATTAATCATTTCTGTTAAGTTCCCAATCACTTTTTGCCCAACAGATCTGCACACACCCCACCCCGTTCCCAGTAACAGTTCTCTGACTTCCCTTATGTACTCCAGAGCCCTCACTTTGGAGCCCTTGCTCCAAGAAGCGGCCTTCATGCTTTAGGCAAGGTCCCCTTGCCCTGTTTATCTTCTTCTTTTTGGCTCCTGGGGCAGGGTGACCTTATTAAAGACTCTGTGAAACAAAGTTGTCTGTCTTCTCTTTAGAGATACCTCTCCCCTCCTTTACTGATAATTCAGAAAGCACCTCTGCTTATCCTTTCCTTTCATCTCCCTGAAGTAGTAACACGTGGTCATTGCTGCCGTAAGCAGCCAGTTACTATATAGTGATTAGATAGTGCCAGATCTTATCCCACCTTCCCACCTTGAGCCAGCTGATCAGTTTTCAATGTTCCATGCCTGGCTTCTGGGATAGAGGAAGATGGACACCTAAAATATTGCTCATGACCCTCCCCTCTGTCTCTATTCAACTTTGGCCTTGTTATCTTCCTTCTTACCATTTTTTCACTCCCAGTTCTGCTGTTTCCTTTCTCTCTATTCTCTGGAATCTTCCAAGCAAACAGCTGTAACTTTGTCCTCTCCACCCAGCCCCCTCCCCCGCCCCCCAGGAAGACAAGGAGAGAGCACCCTTTCCCTTTGGGGTTAGGCCTCGTTAGCTGTTGTAACCTGAGAAAAGAAGGGAAAGGGCCAGGCCTATTGAGCCAGCAGTGAGCTCCGAGTAGCTTGCCAGAGGATAAGAACCTTGCTCACTCAGCGCCCTCCCTCTTCTCCTTTCCCCTCCCCTGCTGCAGCAGGGCCCTCCCCCATCCGCACACACGGGCTGCTGGGTAAGTGGCAAGATGGCTCCCCTGCATGTCTCCGGCTGATCGCCACCACTCCGCCAGTACAATAGAGCCAGCCACTACCAGCAGCCTGGCCCTCCTCCTCCTCCTCCTCCAGAGAGATCAATCCAGCCGAATTCGGGGTTTGCCGTGAGGACTTAACGCTTATCTCTTAAAATCCAGATCTATTTTAGCCTCCCCTCACCACCACCACCTCTCCTTCCATTTACCATTTTTTGGATCCCAGTTGCTGCATCTCGATTTTCTCTCTCTGGATCGGGTGGCTGGGGAGGAGGTGGTGGGATCTTGGGACAAGGAAGGTGTTCTGTTTTGTTTTTTTTAATTTTTTAGGATTTTTTTGTTTGGTTTTTGTTATTTCTTCCATTCCAGAAAGGGATAAACAGCACTTCCAGGGGGAGAAAAAAAATCATGTTATCAGAAAGCAAAGAAGGGTGAGAGCTTCACATTTCCATGTATCCTTTTTCCCTACCGCTCTAGCCCTCCTCATCTCCCTTCTCTTCCCCATGGCTTTCATTCCGTCTTTCGTTTTGGTTTGTTTTCAGTCATTCTGCTTTCCCCCTTTGTCCTTCCTGCCTGATTTCTAATTGGCCTCACTTGCCCTCTCTGTGTGGGAAATAGGTATTTTTTGGATGAGCCTTTTCTTTAGATTCAGGCAGTTGAATCTCGTGTTTCTGTGGGAGCCTATTAGCTGGGGGCACAGTTCCGATTTTCTCCTCCCCCCCCACCCCCCACCCTTCCCGTGCATCCCTCCCATGCTCTGGGGAGGCTGTTCTGACCTCTGAGTGTCAGGCAGCCTGTCGAGAATGCCGAATTTTCTGGTGCTGGTTATCAGCCTATGGAGGCTTGGCTTCCCCTCTCTTGAGACTTAGAGAGGGGACCCTGTTCATCTTGATTTGTTCCCTGCCCTCCCCTCCCCACCCCAGTGTTTGGGGGGTAGTGGGGGTGAGATTAGAGATACAAGTTAGGGATGAAGACAGAAAAAAGAAGTTGGGAAGCTAGTTTATCTGAAGTGAACCTCTGAGATTCATTGCCTGCAGTGGGACCCTACTTGTGTGATTTGGAGAGGTGGGGGAGTGGGTTCAGTGTTGCGGGGGGGCACCGGGGGGAAGGATGCGTGGTGTGGGGGAGGGTGTGTCCTGACTGGGAGGCCTGCTCTCTTTATCTCTTGGAAGTTGGAATAAGGGAGTGGGAGAAACTGGGCGAAAGCCGAATGTAAGAACAATTCCTACACCTCTGAGCAGGTAAAAGTGGCCTGGTTCTTCTCTGAGCTTTCATAGTTTGGCAGTGTTAATTTTTCCTTTTTGATTAGAGAGAGTCCTTGAAGCTTGAACCCTCACCAGCCCTACTCTCCCTATAGCCCCCACCCGACCATTTCTCCATTCCTGGTGTCTCCAGATCTGTGGGTCATTAGGCTTTTACCCTAAGCAGTTGATTAAACAACAAAGTTGGGGTCATTTGCTAGAGCCTTGGCTGCTCTTTTTCATCTTTTTAAGGACTTGGGCTTCCCTTAGTTTCTCATGCAGTTTGGTTAAATAAGAGTGCCCGTGACCACGGGCTGGGGATGCCCTGGGGTTGTGGGCAAATAACAGTCACTTTTGAGGGACTTTTCAGAGAGGGATGTTGCTCCTCTTCATATGAGAAGAGTGCTCTTGTGAAGTACCTAAGAGCATTGGAGTCCTGACCTCACACATCACAGCTTTATCCTGTCTGGGCAGTGGGAGGATGTGGTTGTTGTGATCTGTACTCTTTCCCCTAGGAGAGAGGTTGTCTGCTTTTCCTTTGGGGGCAAAGTCTCTAGTTTGATCTGAAAAGCAGCCCTCCCAATCCCACCCAAGTACAGAGGCATGGAGGTTTCCTTGACCCAAAACCTAACATCTTGTTCTCTCTTCCCCTTGGTTCTTTCCTGCCCCCCAACCAATCCCCATATGACAGTGAGGAGAAGGAGGAAGTGACCATGGACACAAGTGAAAACAGAGCTGAAAATGAGGTTCCAGAACCCCCCATGCCTATTGCAGACCAAGTCAGCAATGATGACCGCCCAGAGGGCAGTGCTGAGGATGAGGAGAAGAAAGAGGTAAATACCCAAGCCACCTACTGGGCTGGGTGGGCAGGAGTGGACCTAGGGGAAAGAGTAGAACATTCCAGTGATCCCTCTTCCACAGTGGGATAGCTTAAAAAAGGGACTAGGCAAAGATTTGGATCAGGACAGGGCCAAGGGAGAATTCGCTGGTTTAGCCAGGGAGACCCCGTGTGATGGGACAGGGCTCCTTCATCCCCCTTTCCTTGCTGGGGAAGTAGTGCAGTTGGGGAACTTTGTTACCACCCAGAAAGTCGGTTAATGGCCCTTTATCTAAGACCCAGGCTTAGCTTTCCCTGCTGCCGTCTCTAGCTTCTCCCTGTGGTAGCCCCCTAGCTTTCCCTCCTTTTTAAAACATGTTGGAGCTCAGCGCCATCTAGTGGGCTTTGGTGGATCTCCGCTGACCACCATGCTGAGGAATTTTTGTTGCTGATCTGCCCCCCAGTGGTCTTGTTGAAAGATGAAGCTACTTAGAAGCCAGCTCCTGGGGTGATCCCAGAGGCCCCTTGGCTATTTTTGTGACGCCTCAACTTACTTTTTGGGCATATATGTTATCTTGTGTCCTGCACCCAATTCAGGGGGCTCCTCCCATCAGAGCCAGCGAAGTCTTCTTGACTCTTAAAGTAATTGGAGAAAGAATTAGCTGGGTTTGGGACTAGAGTAACAGGGTGGGAGGGACTGTTGTGTGTGTAGCCTTTCTTTGGTGTGTGTTGCGGGGGTGGGGGCCGGTGAAAGTGATTTGATGTGCAGAATATTATTTATTACAAGGTCCTTCTTCCCCGTAAAACTTTGTCCAAGTACCTCATGTACGGTAATCCGCCCGTAAAATATAACCCTGCCCAACTGGCCAATCGCTGATGCCGCCTCTTCCTCTGGACCCAACCGCTGCTACTGAGCTGCCCAGTCAGCCGAGTCTACTATCCAGGTGTCTTGGCCAGAGGGGGGCATGTGTATGGGATCCTGTGATGGGCCCCCTTTTGCCTCCCTGCCTTGCTTACATCAGGGGGCCAAGAAGAGCACTGTTCTGGAGAGACTTGTATTAAGAAAGCAAAAAGCATTTGGAAAGGGGTGGACTTGCATCATCTCCCTCTTTGGGACACCCCAAGAAGAGCTTGTGTCAGTGCTGGGGCGCCTGCCCACACGCCCTTGCCCTTTTGAGGACTGTGGGTTGCCTTGTTTGCTGCAGACTGTTGGGATCCCCAACTAGGGCACCAAGACCTCCTAAAGAGTCAATGTTTGTGATCACAGTGCCAGCTGTAAAATACCAAGTGGGGCTCTCGGCTTAAGCTGTGACGACTAGGAACCCTGCAGAGAAGTCTAGGGTCTGAGCCCAGGGATTTAATGCTGATGACAGCCCAGCCATGTATCATCATTTGCTCATCAGATGGACTTTCCTTTGGTCCCTGTTGTCCATGGTGAAGGGCAGCATGTTGGTTGCTCCAACTTCTCCTCCATCCCTGGAGGCAGGGGCTCATCCATCCACCTGACTGGAACCACTGTCTCAGCTGGAGTCCCTGAGGAGATGCCACACACCACTCAGAAGAAAAGTATTCTGACCTTGCTGCTGAATGTGTGCCAGGTCCTGGGGCTGTCCACCTACTACCCCCAGGCTGCCTTCAACAGAGGCTTCATGAACCCACTCGGTGAGAGGACCCCCTCCCCAGTTACAGGCAGAGGAGAAAGGGACTCTGGAGTCATCACCTGGATTCCAAGCACTGGGTGGTGGTGTTGCTGCAGCTTGCCACTGGTGGACATAGGGTCCTGCCTGCCTCTCACGATAAAAGGCCAGGACCATTCCTGCTACTCACAGGCCATCTCATCAGGGACTACAGGATGATGCCCCTACAGGGCCAGAACTGATGTCTCTGCCCCTGTTCCCCCTGTACCCCTCGCTGAGCCTGGCCACCGCCAGTGAACTGTCTTGACATCATGGAAACTGGGCAGCGTCCCCCCACACGTTTCCCTCCCGCCCCCGTGCGCCCCTGGGAGGACTCTGGCAGTGCCGTGCCGACCACCACGCCGTGCGCCCACCTTTTTTGCCAACCCAACCCCCCACCAAATGCAGAGCGCCTAGCAGGGAGGGCTCATTCTGATTGGACCGGCGGTTGACTAGATACAGTACACAGTGAGGTGCGATTGGCTGAACTGAAGATCCCAGGTGTGAGATGGTACCTGGAACATTTGTCATATTCCTAGTTTATTTTCCTCTTTATTTTCTTCTTTCTCCTCTTTTTTTAATCTTTTATTTTTATTTTTTTTCTTTATCTTTATTCTGATTTCTTTATTGGATTTATTTATTTGGTTCATGTTCTACCTGTTTTAATTAAGACTTTTTTTTTTCTCACTAACTTACCCATCAAGAGCGGCCTGGCTAGGGGTCAGGCTGGCCCTTAAAGGAGACCAAGGAGACTTGGTTAGACAACACAAATGGGGCTGGGGGGTGGATGGGGGAAAGGGATTTCATCAAGAGGGCTCCTGCCCTACCCTTTAGAAGGGTGGTAGGTCTTAGTTTTTCCAGAAATAAGCACCTAAATCTGAAAATGCTCTATTCCCCTTTTTGCTCTTTCTTCCTCTTTTTGCTCTGTCCACAGTCTTCCACTGAGTGTTTGGGGGCAGAAACTTGCTCAAAAGCAAGTTTGGAAGTTTCTGGTCATTGACAGAGCCCCTAAGGCATAAGCCCTGTTTGGAGACGACGTAGTAGGGCTCTGCTAGAGCTCTGTACAGTGGTCGGAAAGTCTGAGACTCTTGCTGGGTACTGTCTGCCCTTCATAAAATCTTGTCTTTACCAAAGACACCTTTAAATTCTTTCTGCCAGCACTTGGCTTCAGAGGCTCCTCTCCAGTGAGTCTGGTGCTGCCCTTTTCCACAGTGTGGCAGCGATCCAGGCAGTTTTAACAGTCTGCTATCCAAGCTGCTCAGAGCCACTGTCAGTGGATGTCAGGCTGGGCATTGAGTAAAGGAGGAGGGTTATATCGTCACAGTTGCCATCCCAAAGTTGGTTTTCCTTGTTTACTCATATTTTGATCCAGTTAGCAAGGAATACCTTAGAAAGACTAAATAACTCGGTTTTGGGCATAGCTTGTTGGGTCTCGCATCCTCTCCATCCATAGACACCAGTGGAAGAGGGCATGACCAGTGCTTTTAAGGGGCTGGGAGGCCACTGAAATTCTTCTTCCAGCTTATTTCTGGTTAAGCTAATACATGGGTGTGGTATGGACTAGATGACTTTTCCCTGCTGTGATGTTTGGTTTTATTTTTTTCTCTAACTTGCATTGATTCTGCTTCGTTTTTGCCGTTTGCCGCTTCTGTTTTGGTCTGTCTGTCTCTGTGTCTCTATCTCTCTGTGTCTTTGGAACCTGTGCTAAGACTGCCCCATCTAACCTCCTTTCCACCTCTCTGTGGGGTGTGTCTCTTTCTCTTTTTTTTTCCCCCCCCTTTCTTCTCTATACAGAGCTTGCTGCCCAAATCATTCAAGAGGAAGATCTCCGTTGTCTGTAAGTCTAGCCCCAAATCCCTGATACAGGTCCAGAGTACCGTAAAACTCAGAGTTCATAGAGAAATAGACTTCCGTTCTCTCTGAATGGCATTCTTGGGTTACCCCTTCCCATCCCAGCAACTCTACCCAGCAAATCTATGGCATAGTTAAGGCTCCAGTTTATAATTCAGAACTTCATAAACAATTCTTGTCATCTTCCCCCCATTTCTTTCTTAACCCTAATGAGATACACTGTGAAGTGTCTCACCATTACTTATGTATAGTCCTTACATTCCCACACCTCAAACAGCAACAACTTGAGCATTTTTCAGTGAGGAACTCTTTTAAGTTGACAAAAGTGTAATATTTAATAGATCTTTATGACTTAAATATCAATCTGTTAGTGTTAATACTATCTAAAGCATAACCAGGTCATGTCATGATCTAAAACTAACTTGAATTTTATTATCATACAGTCTTCTCATTCTCATGTCATCCTCAGTATGTCTTCCCCACCCAGTGCTTTAGGTTTTTCTACCAGTAAAAGTTTAAATGCTCACCAGCCTAGTTACTTCTCCCTTTTTGCCTTCAGAGATGAGTAGTTTTAATCTTTCAGGAAGTGGCTCCAGGCTTTCTATTTACTCTGAAATACGATTTCGCCAGTCCCCAAAAGTAATATCCTTAAGTTAACCTTTCACTAAAATTCCAGTTGAAGGCTATCTGTGGGTGTTGTGGTGTGAACCAGCAGAGAGCCTGGGACCATCTAACTGTGGGGTCCTGTTTCTTGGGGACAGCAGCTACCAAGGGGGTGCCAGCTGGAAACAGTGACACAGAGGGGGGCCAGCCTAGTCGGAAGCGGCGTTGGGGAGCCAGCACAGCCGCCACCCAGAAGAAACCCTCCATCAGTATCACCACCGAATCACTCAAGGTGAGGTGGGAGGGGCCGGGGAAGGGAGGATGAGACATGCGGTAGGAGTAGACATGGGCCCAGTGTAACGGGGTGGGGGGTATCTGTGTCCCAGAGCCTCATCCCCGACATCAAACCCCTGGCGGGGCAGGAGGCTATTGTGGATCTTCATGCTGACGACTCCCGAATCTCTGAGGATGAGACAGAGCGTAATGGTGATGATGGGACCCATGACAAGGGGCTGAAAATATGCCGGACTGTCACTCAGGTAAGGCTCCTGTGCCCCACTTTGGGGGAGGGGGGCCTGAATGCAGAGTGAGTTGCTAAGGTGGAGCTCTAGAAGGGAAATCTGTGCAGGGGGTTGGCTTAATTGACCTTTGTAGGGGTCAGCAGAATACAAAATCTAACCTGTTGTCTGTAATGAAGTTCCGTTAGAACAGTTAACACCAGTTCATATACTTTTCTCTATGGCTGCTTCCGTGCTATAATATCAAGAATTGAGTAGTTGGAACTGTATGGCTCACAAATTCTATAATGTTTACTGTCTTGTTCTATACAGAAAAAAATTTGCCAATTCATGCCTTAGTTTTCCTCATGGATGAGTTAAGGTCTTACCAGTCCCAGGACCTGGTGGAGGTGACCCTAATAATGAAATCTTTCCCCCAGTGGAAAGAACACTTGAGGCTGACTACCACCATCTCTCCCCAAGAAACCAGAGGCAGGAAATAATATGCCGGTTTGGTGTTGAAGAATCCCTCTGTTAATCTGATACCTTACAGGTGGTACCTGCTGAGGGCCAGGAGAATGGGCAGAGGGAAGAGGAGGAAGAAGAGAAGGAGCCTGAAGCCGAAGCCCCTGTACCTCCCCAGGTCTCAGTAGAGGTGGCCTTGCCCCCCCCCTGTGGAACATGAAGTCAAGAAAGGTGGGTGCAGCGCTGAGTGAAACGTGTGGCTCCCTGAGTTCCCAGAGCACCTGATGTGGATCTCTTACAGCCTCGAATGTCTTCTGCCTTGTGTTGTAGTATTTTACACATCTGTCTTGTTACCAAGCTACTTGAGGGCTAGGTTCGAATCTGTTTAATCTTTGCGTCCCCATAATGAGGAGATCACCCTGGACTGTACCTTGCACAGTGCAGGTGCTCAGCACATTTAGATGGAAGAGTGACTACCGGTAGAGAATTTAAAAGTCCTGCTGAAGGCGAAAGCCAGCATTGCTCCCTGCTGAAAACAATTCATGTGCTCTATTTGATAGTGACTTTAGGAGATACCTTAACTCGACGTTCCATTAGCCAGCAGAAGTCAGGAGTTTCCATTACGATTGATGACCCAGTCCGGACTGCTCAGGTGCCCTCCCCACCCCGGGGCAAGATCAGTAACATCGTCCACATCTCCAATTTGGTAAGTCATCGTTTCCAGCGGTGCACCTTGACGTAGAGTCAGAGCTGTGGACTCATGTTTCTTAGGTTCAGCTCCTGCATCTGCTGGTTACTCACTCGGTGACTCTGAGTGAGTTACTTAACCTCACAACGTGTGTCATATGAAAAATGAGAAAAAAGTATCACCTTGCAGGGTTGTCTCGAGTTTGTAGAGAGCCTGACCTGAGCATATTTCTTGCCTTCTTCGAGACCCTGAAGTTTCATTCTCATTGGCAGGTTCGTCCCTTCACTTTAGGCCAACTGAAGGAGTTGTTGGGACGTACAGGAACTCTGGTAGAAGAGGCTTTTTGGATTGACAAGATCAAATCTCACTGCTTTGTAACGGTGAGGGGAAGAAGCCGGTTCTCTAGGTTGTGCCCTGTATCTCCTTTTGTGACCAACGTGGGCAGGTTTGAGGCCTTATGGCAAGTGGGAGGGAGGGAAGGCCCGTTGTGACCTTCTGCCTCTCCCTTCCTCCGTCAGTACTCGACAGTAGAGGAAGCAGTTGCCACCCGCACAGCTCTACATGGGGTCAAATGGCCCCAGTCCAACCCCAAATTCCTTTGTGCTGACTATGCTGAGCAAGATGAGGTAAGAAACCAAGGGAGAGGAAAGAGGGGAGGGGCAAGGGAGGCCCTCATCTGCGAGACTCCAGCTGAGACCCTGGCTAAACCGGTGGTCTCTGAGGGTCCTCCTTCCTCCACTTTGGTTCCCTGAGTTGAGCCGTGAGTCTGTTCGCCAACACCTGGGCTCCTTCAGCTGTGTGATGTTGTCTCCACCCTTTTTCCTCCTCTGCCCGCAGCTGGACTATCACCGAGGCCTCTTGGTGGACCGTCCCTCTGAAACTAAGACAGAGGAGCCGGGGATGCCACGGCCACTACACCCCCCGCCCCCACCCCCAACCCAGCCACCACAGCACCCCAGGGCAGAGCAGCGGGAGCAGGAGCGGGCGGTACGGGAGCAGTGGGCAGAACGGGAACGGGAAATGGAGCGGCGGGAGCGGACTCGATCCGAGCGCGAGTGGGATCGGGACAAAGTTCGAGAAGGGCCCCGTTCCCGGTCCCGGTCCCGTGATCGCCGCCGGAAGGAACGCGCAAAGTCTAAAGAAAAGAAGAGTGAGAAGAAAGGTACTTAGCTGCAGGGGCACAGTACCCACCTGTAAGTGGGAAAGGGACCCAAATGGGATGGGCCACAGGCTCAAGTGCGTCAAGTCTGAACCACTTCTTCCACCTCAGAGAAAGCTCAGGAGGAACCACCTGCCAAGCTGCTGGACGACCTTTTCCGCAAGACCAAGGCAGCTCCCTGCATCTATTGGCTCCCACTGACTGACAGCCAGGTGAGTGCCTGCCTTCCCGCCTTGCTCAGAGATGCATCAGGCTAGGGGGCACGGAGGGCAGAGTCATGTGACGGCGGGAGAGAGTAGGCCTAGGTATCCTATTGGCTTAGGATAATAAGGCAGAGGCTAAGCATCATGGAAAGAGGTAGTTTCAAGACCCAGTTGATTGTGCCCTAGAGAAGCCAGACCCAAAAAGGTAGAAGGTAAACATGGAGATTGGAACTTTGTCTGTGTATCCAAACTGAGTGTGCCAGCCACACTTCTTGGAAGTTGATTTTAGTTGGCTGAAAAATTTGTGTTTTATAAACTCGGCCATTTTTCTGCTTTTTCCTTTCTAGGGATTTTAGCTTTTTTAATGGGGCTTTTTTCTTGATAGGCCTTTTGGGAATTTTAGGCTTATGCTACTCCACTGAAGAAAATAGAGAATTTTTTCACCTCTTAAGTAGCTGGGAAATACTAGAGGCCAGGCATGGGTGGTGCTGCTACCTGTCATGGCTGCAACAGGTGAAAACTGGGAGGGCTTGGGGCTCTGAGACAAGGACAGGTGTGACTGCTGGGCCCTCCCCCTTCCTGCATAACAGCAAGGCAGACGGTGATCCTGAGCTAGGAGTGCAGGGTCCAGGAGCCAGGGGGACCAGGTGGGACTGGTGTGAACGGAGTTGAGATGCCTGTTCTCTGCCTTCCCTGCCTGCTACAGATTGTTCAGAAGGAGGCAGAGCGGGCTGAACGGGCCAAGGAGCGGGAGAAGCGGCGAAAGGAGCAAGAAGAAGAAGAGCAGAAGGAGAGGGAGAAGGAGGCCGAGCGGGAACGGACCCGGCAGCTAGAGCGAGAGAAGCGGCGAGAACACAGCCGAGAGAGGGACAGGGAGAGAGAGAGGGACCGGGAGCGGGACCGGGGGGATCGAGACCGGGAGCGGGACAGGGAGCGGGAGCGAGGCAGGGAGCGGGACCGCAGAGACGCCAAGCGCCACAGCAGAAGCCGGAGCAGGAGCACACCTGTGCGGGACCGGGGCGGGCGCCGCTAGCCGGGAAGGCACTAGGGAGAGCTGCAGGCATGGGCCGCCCTGCCCCAGGGTGGGTTCAAGGCCACAGAGGGATAGGTACAATCTCCACCACCCTGGAACCAGGGTCGTTGACACCATTTGCCCAGTGCTGAAGTCTGGCTGCCACCTGTCCCCAAATACCAAATGGAGCAGTGGCCACCTTCCCACCCCTACCCCACCTCCATAATCTATCTCTTGGGACTCAGCCCTCTCCTGTCATTTCCAGTGAAGTCTGTGAGAGGGAAGAGCTAAGTTAGGGAGGGAGGTATTGGCTGAGAAGTGGGGAACAGCCAGGAGCCCCAAATCTCCCTTGTTTTTTCCTCCATCCCACTCACCACCACTGGTACTCGAACCCCCCTTTTGGGAACAGCCGGGGCCAGGACTGGGTCACCTATGAGCTGAATCAGCATCTCCTCCTGAGTCCCAGGGCCCCTGCAGTTCCCAGTCTCTTCTGTCCTGCAGCCCTTGGCTCCTGCCCATCGGTTCCACTTTATATCCACCTTTTCCTTTTGTTCAATTTTTATTTTTATTTTTTTTATTATTAAATGATGTGGTCTATGGAAAATAATAAAAAATCTGACTTAGTTTTAACTAGTGTGTGATTGAGTGGCTTTCCTTGGCCAGGGCCTGGGTGAGAGCCAAATTGAAGTGGAGGCTGTCTCCTGTTAAGTGCAGCCAGCATCACTTGCATTCCATACAGTTAGGCTGCTCCTTCCCGTAGAGGGGACTCCCCACCCCGCCTCCATCCCTGCCTCGGCTCTGACCACACCACAGCTGTGCGGCTTACCCCCTCCCCACAGTGAGGAAGACCCCCTGGGAAGATGACGGTCCTGTCCTGTTGCTAGAGGCCGTTGGTCACCTGCTCACCACCTTCAAGGTCTTCCCATAACTGCCACCAGGGGGCGGCGGCAGCTCGCTCAGTAGGCTTCTGTAAACGAGCTTCCCAAAAAGGCTCCGTGCCCTCCCGCGGATGTCTTGCCTCGGTCCCTGACCTGTTTGTTCCCTGGGCCCAGCCCGCGGACTCCCTGGACCCGTCAGCCGTGCTTAAGGCCCCCAGCCGTCCCGCTACCCTGCCCTGCATAGGTTCCCAAAATGCCGCCGCCTCACGGCCGAGGTCCCCGCAGTTCCCAAGGCCGGTCCGGGAGCGGCGAGCCGGGCCTCCGCAGTGGGTTCCAGGTTCCCGGGCTCACCGTGCGCTCACCCTTCGTCCGGCTGCGGGCCTCTTCGCGCCCCCCGATGCGCCCTCCCCGCTAGCTCTTCGGAAACGGCCTGGACGCACTCCCACCCGAGTGCCCCTCAGGGCGCTGCGGGCCCGGCCCGGGAGGGGCGCCGCATCTGTATGCGCCCGGCGGCCAGCAGCGCCGAGGGGGCGGGCACCAGGCGCCGCCCCCACCCTCGCCGCGCGGCCCGGGCTGGCCGGGGAGGGTCGGAGGCTGGGCTCTCCTCTCCCGCGCGGCGCGGAGCCGCCTCGCTCCTCCTCAGGCGGAGCCTCCTTCCCCCGCCCCCTCCGTCTCGCTCCCTTGTTCTCGCCGGGGCCGCTCAGACCTGCAGCGGAGCCGCGGCGCCCGCTCCGATCGGCTCGGGGCTGCGCCCCCGGGACCCGGCGACGGGGGCGGGCGGGAGCGCTCCCCGCCAAGCTGGGCCCCTAGGCACTACCAGGTAAGGGCGCCTGTCCTGGAGCCCACGGTCGGGAATCCGCGAAGGGGCAGCAGGGGGCCCGCAGCCTGCGGGTGTCTTCAGAGCGGTGAGCGGTGCGCTCCGCGGCTGGGAGCCACTGCCGGCTCCCTTCTCCCGCGCTCTACCGCTTTCCCTTCTTCCCTCGCACCTCTTTTCCTCTTTTTCCCATTTTCCTCTCCCTCGATTTCTCTTCATCCTGCCTCCTCTTCTGCCTGTTTGCTTTTTCTGCCCCTTCCCTATCTCCCCAACCCTTCTCTCTCCCTCTTGCCTGTCTTGCTCCATCTCCTCTTCCTCTTTGCCTTTTTCTTCCTTCACCTTTCTCTCCTTTCCTGTCTTCCTTTTCCCGCTTTCCTTCCTCTCCCCGATCCTTCCCTCTCCCCTCCTCTCCTCTTCCCTCCCCGCTATCCTGTTTCCCACTCCTCTGTCCCCTACCTTCTCTTCGTCCCGCCTCCTTCCCAGGTCCCCGGCTTCCCTCTTCCCTCGGGAAGGAAAGGACTGTCAGGTGTGTGTCTGCTCTGGGGGAGGAGGGGCGCAGCCACAGCCACTTGAGGGGTCCCCCCTAGGAGGAGAAGGGGGAGACAGCGGTGGGAAGGGTCCTCTCTCTACCTTCCTTCCCGCATCCCCTCCCAGCTGCCCCCTCTCCCAGAATGAAGTTCTGAGCTGGGGCGGCCTGGTCTGACCCCCGCAGTTGAAGCCGCCCCTTCCTGCTTATCACAGTGCTGGCCGCCCTGCCACCCATTCTGGAGCCTGGTACCCAGGACTCCTCTCTGCCTTTCAGACACCCAGACTACCTCCTTTGATCTCTTTCCTCCTGTTTCTTGCTGCCATTCTTTATGTCTCTGCGGACAGTCCCTGAGTCTTGTTCTCACCCTGCACCTCGCTGTGTCTCTAGCCTCTGGGTCTGCCTCCCCAGTCTCCTGGCTTCTACCGCTCGCCTTTTTTCAGCTCCCCCCTCTCACTCTGTCTGTGAGCCCGGTCCCCCTTCAAGGACTTCAGCTAGCAGTGTGCCAGGGAGCAGATTCTGGAGAGGAGGGGTTCCTGTGGAGGACAGACTTTCACAGGTTCTCAACCCTGTCTGAGGCAGCCCTCCTTATCATTTCAGCCTGACCCTCGGCACCCTGAGACCACACCTCCATGAATCCCAGTTCCTGGATTTTTAAGCCCTTTCCATGGTAGCCCCCATCTCCTCCAGCACCTAGCTGCACACTCACCCTGGGAGTTCAGGGGCCAGATTTGCAGTTCTAAGCCCTCCCAGCGTCCCTCTCCTATTTTCTTCCCAAGCTTCCCTATTCAGAGTTGACTGGCCAAAGATTTATCAGCTTGGAGGGCTGGAGGTGAATACAGGCAGAGAGCCTGGCTGGAGGGAAAGATCAGACTGCTCTCGTTCTCATTCTGGGTTCTGGGCAGTGGGGTGTCTGGTTCCTTGGAGGTCTGATATTTGGAGCGTCTAACTTTGGGAGGAGATGGTAAGGGTTTCCTCGACCCTGAACAGCTGCCTATCCTACAGGTGTGGATCCATGGGGTAGCCCCAACGCCTCTGCCCCTCTGCCCCAGCCAGCTCATGCCTCAGTACCCAGGAGTAGTGAACAGAGCCTTGGCTGGAGCCCAAACATGTGGGGCCTGGTGAGGCTCCTGCTGGCTTGGCTGGGTGGCTGGGGCTGCATGGGGCGCCTGGCAGCCCCAGCCCGGGCTTGGGCAGGGTCCCGGGGGGGCCCAGAACCATCACTGCTTCGGACCCGAAGGAGCTGGGTGTGGAACCAATTTTTTGTCATTGAGGAGTACGCTGGACCAGAGCCTGTCCTTATTGGCAAGGTAAGGCTCAGCCCCTCCCGCATCTCCCCTGACTCTCAAGGCTCTCCTCTGCAACTTCATCACTTCTGCAATGACCTTGGTCCCTGAGGATTCCCAACACTGTCCCCAGTCCTAGATGTAGACTCTTTAACTTTCTGTCACCATTCTTGGAACCTGCTGCTGTCTTTCCCTGACCCCTGCAGCTGCACTCAGATGTGGACAGGGGCGAGGGCCGCACCAAGTACCTGCTGAGCGGAGAGGGCGCAGGCACCGTATTTGTGATTGATGAGGCCACAGGCAATATCCACGTCACCAAGAGCCTGGACCGGGAGGAGAAGGCACAGTACGTGCTACTGGCCCAAGCCGTGGACCGAGCCTCCAACCGACCCCTGGAGCCCCCATCAGAGTTCATTATCAAGGTGCAAGACATCAACGACAACCCACCCATCTTTCCCCTCGGGCCCTACCATGCCACAGTGCCCGAGATGTCCAATGTGGGTGAGTACCCTAGGTCTGGACATCCTGGAGTGCCCTCCCCTTTTCCCACTGCTTTCTGCCCCAGAACCCATCTCCTTCAATTCAGCCCTGCTCGTGTCTGGGTCCCACTCATCTGCTCTTCTTCCCCACTTGGCTCTGTCCTGGCTGAGTGGGGTGCCGGAAACCCCTGCAGGGACATCAGTGATCCAAGTGACTGCTCACGATGCCGATGACCCCAGCTATGGGAACAGCGCCAAGTTGGTGTACACTGTGTTGGATGGACTGCCCTTCTTCTCTGTGGACCCCCAGACTGGTGAGGCTAGAGCTCGGGAGCTGGGTGAGGCAGCTGTGGGATCAGGCAACCCTGACCCATCATCTCTCCCTAGGAGTGGTGCGGACTGCCATCCCCAACATGGACCGGGAGACGCAGGAGGAGTTCTTAGTGGTGATTCAAGCCAAGGACATGGGCGGCCACATGGGGGGGCTGTCGGGCAGCACCACGGTGACGGTCACCCTCAGCGATGTCAACGACAACCCCCCCAAGTTCCCTCAGAGTAAGGGGCCAGTGCCGCCGCCTGAGCCATCCTTTGACCACCCTACCCCACTCCGCCTGAGCCATCCTTTGACCACCCTACCCCACTCCACCCCTGTTGCCCCTGGAGAAGCCTCCCCCTACCCCTTCCCCCAGCCAGGCCTGGGAGAAGGACGTGCTGGGGGAGGGAGGAGGGCTGGGGGCCTCTCTAAGAGCATCTCCCTCCATCCACCCCAAGGCCTGTACCAGTTCTCTGTGGTGGAGACCGCTGGGCCGGGCACCCTGGTGGGTCGGTTACGGGCCCAGGACCCAGACCTGGGGGACAACGCCCTCATGGCATACAGCATCCTTGACGGGGAGGGGTCGGAGGCCTTCAGCATCAGCACAGACTCCCAGGGTCGAGATGGGCTCCTCACTGTCCGCAAGGTGAGTGCTTCAGACCCACTCACACCCACCTCCTGCCCCACAGGACAGGCTCCTCACCAGGCTAGAGCAGACTGGGAATCTCTGTGTTGGAGCTCAGAGATTGTGGTCCTCTCCTCATCCTTCAGATGAGAGTCTGGGGCTCAGAATGGGGGAGTGACTGGCTCAGGACTTCGCACAGGGCAAGTCTTTGATGGAACTAGGGGCAGACCTGGAGTTCTGACCAAGTAATCTGCCCCCCACCACCCTGACCACCGAGGCCACTACCCCTCTTGTGCCCACCTCCCTGAGGCCTGCACCTGCCTCAGCAACTCCATCTCCCTCACCATAGCCCCTAGACTTTGAGACCCGTCGCGCCTACTCTTTCCGCGTGGAGGCCACCAATACGCTCATTGACCCAGCCTATCTGCGGCGAGGACCCTTCAAGGATGTGGCCTCAGTGCGCGTGGCTGTGCAGGACGCTCCGGAGCCACCTGCCTTCTCCCAGGCTGCCTACCACCTGGCAGTGCCTGAGAACAAGGCTCCTGGGACCCTGGTGGGCCAAGTGTCAGCCGCGGACCTGGACTCCCCAGCCAGCCCCATCAGGTGAGCCGGCAGGGGCAGTGCCGGGCCTCAGGGAAAGGGCCCAGCCGCAGGCTATTCCCACCCAAGGACCCCCCCCACCCCCGCCTTTCCTGCCCATCACACTCCCCTCCTGGCAGAAGTCTTCCCCACTGCAGGCCTGCGTGGATGGCAGTGGCGCCTCCCAGTGGCCGTGAGAGCAGATATGGCATTTCATCTGATGAGTGCACCAGATCAGCTGATGGCTGTGGCTGTGGCTATTGATCACTCCCTCAGCACCTCACATTTTACTCACTTGATAACATTTCATTTTCACAACAACCTGTGAGAGGAGGATTGAAGATAAGGGTAGGAGTCTTCTCGGCTCCAGCTGCTTTAGAGGCTCAGCCCTGAGAGGTTGCGTTCAAATGCCCCAGGTCACACTTTCAGTAAGCAGCAACGCGGGAATTCCAATCCGAACTTGTCAGCCTTAAGAAGACCCGCTCTTTCCACCTGCCCAGCCTGCTGCCCAGCATCCCTGTCACAGCACTGAGGGAGGGGCCAGTGTCATTCTCCTTTGATAGTTAAGGGAACGGGTTAAAAGATTTGCCCAAGGCCACACAGCTAGTCTGAGACAGAGCAGAGCTAGAACTCAGGTCCTTGGTCCTCAGAACAGAGCCCAGGAGTCAGAAAGACAGGCAGTGTTTGTCCCATGTCACCTCTGTCTCTCTTTCCACACGCCCATGAAACTCAGCACCCCATGTCATAGGATAGGTGTTTAATATTGGTGACTGCCCAGAGACATTTGTCTTTTGAGCGGACCCTAACATGAATTATGGCTCCAGGTGCACAGGGCAGGTGCTGCCTGGTCAGCTCATGCAGGCCCTTTGCCCAGATGAGCCAGGAGGCCCAGCAAGGTGAACAGGTGGGAGGGAGGGGTGACCGCTGGCTCGGCCCTGCCCCAGCTCAGCCCCGCACCTGGCTCCATCTCCCCAGATACTCCATCCTCCCGCACTCGGACCTGGAGCGCTGCTTCTCCATCGAGCCTGAAGACGGCACCATCCGCACAGCAGTGCCCCTGGACCGAGAGGCTCGTGTCTGGCACAACCTCACAGTGCTGGCCACAGAGCTTGGTGAGGAGTCCTGGGCCTCCAAGAGGGCCGGGAGGAGGCGGTAGCCTCCTGGCAGAGGGGCCAGCCCTGGGGATGGGGTGAGGGGGGTGTTAGTGCCACACACCCTCACCCAGGGTATAACGACTAGGTGCCCAGCCTGGACCCTTACCACCAGGCAGGCTTCCTGATCTCCTGGGCTGGACTGGGCACGGTGGGTTGGCTTAAGCATTCCCCTCACCTTTAATTTGTTCCCATACCTGACTTTCCCCAAGTCAAAATAAATCTAACCTCAAATAGCTCTCAATCTCTAAGAACCCCAGCATGTACCCTGGGAGACCCTGCCTTGCCCAGTCTCTGCTTCAGGCTGAAGTGGGAACAGGGAGGAGCTGGGCCCTCCTCTGGGAGCTGACCAGGGAGTGCCAGCAGCCTCTCCCTGGGAAGCTTTGTGGGAAGCCCCCACGGGAGGGGAGAGGGGCCAGCTCCCTGCACCGTCCGTGTCGGTCACCAGTCATCAGCAGCATGGTTCAGCTGCCTCTGGGCAGCCATGGCCCGCGGGGACAGGGAGGCCTCCCCTCCTTCTGTGAACCTGTCCTTGCTGTGCCTGCTCATGCTTCAGCATCTCCCACGTTTGCTGTCCACATCCTGTCTATGGGAGTTGTCCCTGTGTGCATACATACTTACACCACATCAATGAAGAGCTAAAGTGCTATGTGTGTGTGTACATGTGGGTGCACACTTCCATGTGTGTGAAAAATACATGTACATACCTACACATATGCTTGTGAGTATATGTCTGTAGTTGCATATATATGTGTATGTAGTTGAGTGTATAGAGTTATATTATTTGTGCATATATGTAATTGGATATGTGTAGTGAAACTTGGTAGCTCAGCTAGTAAAGAGTCTGCCTGCAATGCAGCAGACCCCGGTTCCATTCCTGGGTTGGGAAGATCCCCTGGAGGAGGGCATGGCAACCCACTCCAGTATTCTAGCCTTGAGAAAACCCCTGGACAGAGGAGCCTGGTGAGCTACAGTCCATGGGGTCACAAAGAGTCAGACACGACTGAGCAACTAAGCACAGCACAGTGATAGACACAAGTAGCTGTTTGTATACATTGTTTTGTGTATGTGAGTGTTTGTGGACAGGTAGTAATAATTTACTACTTACTGTGTATCAGACACTGTTCTAAGTACCGAATGTAGATGCATTCACTTCATCATCACCACAACTTTATGAGGGATGTATGATTTTTTCCCCCCATTTTAAAAGGAGGAAACTCAGACAAAGAGAAGTTAAGTAACTTCCTGAGGTCACGCAGACATTAAGTGGTGGGGCCTCAGTCAGGTTGCAGTCTCAGCTGTTATCTCCTCCACCATATGTGTTGAACTATATGTGGATAGGTTTATGTTTATGACTGTGCAGCTGTGTGACAGTGCGTGCATGTCTGTCCATGTGAACATCCCTGTGTGTGCTTTGGCCATCTGTTTACATAGCCCTGTGTGTGTGTGTGTGTGTGTGTATTTCCTTCACTGTTTTCTCGCTGCTGCTGCTGCGGCTAAGTCGCTTCAGTCGTGTCTGACTCTGTGCGACCCCATAGACGGCAGCCCCACTGTCTTCTTACCTCCTGCCAAATCCTGCTCCCCACGCCCACAAATCCCAATACTGACTAGCAGACCCTGAGCCCTTACTGCAGTGAAAGATGGACCCCAGCCCTGTCCCATCTCCCAGACCCTTTAGCCAGGCAGTCCACTCCTCTGCCTAGGCTGTGACCTCATCCCCTTCCCAAGAGCCAACCAGCTCTCCCTCAACGTGGGGGAAAGACTAAAGGAACTTTAGCCTAGGGGAGAGATTTGGCCTAGGGGAGATGAGCGCTGGGGAGGGCAGGGATACATACTTTGCATTTTCTCTTGGATGCCATTGGCAGTGAGGAGCAAGGCAGGGTAATGATGGGGGCCACCCAATGATGAGGGGGCCTGTCTATGGCTGCGGTACCCAGGCTGGCCTGGCTCTGTGCCTGAGAATCAGGTAGCTCCTCCCTCCCCAAGGTCAATCCTAAGTGATACTCATTGCTATGCCACAGCCTCCCAGACCTCTGATGGGCCGTGTGTGTGTGTGTGTGTGTGTGTGTGTGTGTGTGTGTGTGTGTGTGCATGAGTGTGTATGTCTGTCCCACTGTTTTCGTGCATGAAAATGCGTTCTCTGCATCCTGGGGGTGGTGATGCGACATTCACTGTGCATATGGAACATTCCCTCTGTGTGTGTTGTGTTCGCTTTAAACAGCAAGTACATCGACTGCATGGTATGAGTGTGTGGCATCTTTCGTGTCTGCTATGCGTCATCTGTCTACCCTTCCTTGACGGTGCGAGTGCCCTGCGTGTGGGTGCTTGTTCATATACGTCACGAGTGCTACGCTCCTGTTGAATGATATGGGGTGTGTATTCCGCATATTCTTGGGTGCCACATGGATGTTACATGCACTTGTTCCATTCACCTCACAACACTGATGCTACCTGCATATCGCAGGCATAGCTCATGTGTCCCACATGTGTGCCATGTTCTGGATGTGACATTCACACACCATATGTACTGTGTGTAACTGTGATGTGTGTGCTTGCATGGGGTGCACGTGTTCGTGTTCTGGCTTCAGACAGCTCTGCACAGGCCTCCCGGGTGCAAGTGGCCATCCAGACCCTGGATGAGAATGACAACGCTCCCCAGCTGGCTGAGCCATATGACACGTTTGTGTGCGATTCTGCAGCCCCCGGCCAGGTAAGCCACTGAGGCAGGCAGGTCGGGACCTCGAGACCTCCTGTTGCCCACTCCATACAAGGTTTCTCTTCTTCCTCTCAGCTGATTCAGGTCATCCGAGCCCTGGACAGAGATGAAGTTGGCAACAATAGCCATGTCTCCTTTCATGGCCCTCTGGGCCCGGATGCCAACTTCACTGTCCGGGACAACCGAGGTGGGTAGCCTCCTACAGCTGTGCCCTTAGCTGCTTCCCTCCCCTCCTCCACCATCCCTAACTCTACCCACCTACCTGGGGCTCCACCCTACAGAACGTACATGCAGTGTGGGGAGTTCCTTGATGGCCTGTGGAGCGGGGGGCGGGGTGTGTGTGTATGTGTTCAGTTGTATCTGACTCTGTGACCCCATGGACTGTAGCCTGCCAGGCTCCTCTGTCCATGGGATTCTCCAGGCAAGAATACTGGAGTGGGCTGCCATTTCCCACTCCAGGGGCTCTTCCCGACTCAGGGAGCAAACCCACATCTCTTGTGTCTCCTGCATTGGCAGACAGGTTCTTTACCATTGATGCCAAAGGATTCTGGGATTCAGGGCTTTCACTGCAGGGGCCTGGGTTCAGTCCCTGGCTGGGGAACTGAGATCCTGCCAGCCACGCAGTGTGGCCAAAATAAATAAAGAAGGTGGCTGTGCTTTTGCTCTTTGCAAACCTTCCCCACAGACAGCTCTGTCTCCATGGGCTGCACTGACCTTAGTGGGAAGGTATCCCAGGAGGTGCCCAAAGACCTGTCTCTCCTACAGATGGCTCCGCTAGCCTGCTGCTGCCCTCTCGCCCCGCTCCACCTCGCCAGGCCCCCTACTTGGTTCCCATAGAACTGTGGGACTGGGGGCAGCCAGTACTGAGCAGTACAGCCACAGTAACTGTCAGTGTGTGCCGCTGCCGGCCTGATGGCTCCGTGGCGTCCTGCAGGCCCGAGGCTCAGCTCTCACCTGCTGGGCTCAGCACCGGGGCTCTGCTTGCCATCGTCACCTGCGTGGGCACGCTGCTGGGTGAGTGAAGCCATAGATGGGGTCCTAGATGTGAGGTCCAGGCCTGCAGGGGGTGTGGAGAGAAGCAGGACCTTGGACATAGGGAAGTGCACCCTAGGTCATGAAGGAACCCTCATGTCTGGGTTTTCCCACTTCCTGATACACCCAAGAGAAACACTCTGGCCTCATATCCCTGACCTGCCAAGCTAACGACAGTCATGAGCCATAAAAACTATTTACTGAGCCCCAACTCTGGGCCATATGTGGTGCTGGGCACATCACTTGGTATTTCATCCTTTCAACAATCTTAAGGGGTAAATATGTTTCCCCTCTTTTCCACACAAGCAATCCAAGGGCCAAAGAGGTTCAGAGAAGTTAAGCAACTCTCCGCGGTCATACAGCAAGTAAAGGGTTGAAGTCAGGATTCAAAAGCGTTTTGCCAAAGGTCAAAGCTAGGGCTTGCCACCCCTGGGCCGTTCCAAATGGAACTTGTGCGCCTCTCCCCCAGCCCTGGTGGTGCTCTTCGTGGCTCTGCGGCGCCAGAAGCAAGAAGCCCTGATGGTGCTCGAGGAGGAGGACGTGCGCGAGAACATCATCACCTACGACGACGAGGGCGGCGGTGAGGAGGACACGGAGGCCTTCGACATCAGCGCCCTGCAGAACCCTGACGGGGCGGCCCCACCGGCGCCTGGCCCACCCGCGCGCCGCGATGTGCTGCCCTGGGCGCGGGCACCGCGCCAGCCCCGGCCCCCCGGCCCCGCCGACGTGGCGCAGCTGCTGGCGCTGCGGCTGCGCGAGGCGGACGAGGACCCCAGCGTGCCGCCCTACGACTCCGTGCAGGTGTACGGCTACGAGGGCCGCGGCTCTTCCTGCGGCTCCCTCAGCTCCCTGGGCTCCGGCAGCGAGATCGGCGGCGCCCCGGGCCCGGCTGAGCCGCTGGACGACTGGGGGCCGCTCTTTCGCACCCTGGCCGAGCTCTACGGGGCCAAGGAGCCCCCAGCCCCCTGAGACAGGCCTGGCCCTGCCCCCGCTTCCCCCACCGAAGCGGGGCGGCAGCGTAGGCCCTCTGCGTGAGCCCCCCGGGTCCAGGCAGGCGGCAGCAGCCCAGGGGGCCCCAGGCTTCCCCAGTCTGCGTGTCCCTCCTCCCCACCTCCCCGAGGCTACTGCCTCCTTACGTCCCTCCTGCCCAGTCGTCTGTTCGTCTCTCTCCAGGGATCTGTCTGTCTCCGACACGCTCCCTGTCTGGGTCTGGGTTGTGCGGCTCCGACTCTGAACCTCCCGCCTCTCTCACTGTGATTTCACTCTCTCGTGGCTCTGTTTGGTCTGCTCCATTCTGACTCTGTCACCCAGGGCTCTATGTGTCTCCCTTGTGCACACACGCTCTCTGTCTGTCTCCTGCCCACATCTGCCCACATTCTCTGTGGGTCCCTGTGATGGGCTTTTTGGTTTTTTCTGTTGTCCATCCCAAAAGCAAGAGAAACGTCCAGCCACTGCTGCCCACCCTCCTGCAGGGGATGTTCTGCCCCAGGTCAGTGTCCCTAGACCTCGTGGAGCACCAGGCTGGCCCAAAGCCCTCCCCCACTCACCGCCTCTCACTCTGGCTCTCCTGTCTTTACAGACCTGCCCGCATGGTTCCATCCATCACTCATGGCCTCATCCTGGCTCCACTGGCCTCCAGCAGAGAGAGGGAGCCAGTCCACCTCCCAGGGCGAGAGCTCCAGCCCCCCACTGTGGCCGCCTCCCTGGAGCTCTGCCCAGCTGTCAACCGGCCTTGGGCATCCTGGCTCTGGGCATTGTCTTGTATGCTTCCCAGCCCCTGGGGGAGGGGAAGGAAAGAGGGAGGTTGCTGGGGAAGGGGAAAAAGGGCGGAAGGGGAGGGGCCTCCATCTCTAATTTCATAATAAACAAACACTTTATTTTGTAAAGCTGGAGCCCTGCTTTCCTTTCCACACTCAGGTGTCTCCGAGCGTGTCACTGTGCTGAAGGGTTGGAAGAGAGGCCTAAGCCCACCCCCTCGGCTCATTCTCCTTTCTCCTTTGGGGGACAGTCTGCTTCAAGTCCCTTTCACAGAGGAGAGTTTGGGTTGATTCCATTCTGGGACTAAGGAGATAATGACTCGTTCCCCTGCTCCCACCACCTCTGGGTTCTCTGTTGGTCTCAAAGTGTCCAAGGAAATTAAGACATGGGGCTTGGCCAGAGGGGAGAGCAGGAGGGAGACTGTGGAGAGAAGGAAGAGCTATAACGAGACTAAGGAGAGAGGAAGAGGGGTTCTAGACTAGGACAGTGGGCGGGGGACAGCAGAGGGGAGCAAGCCAGTGCCTGCTGGGGCCTGTGGTCCCAGCTGGAAAATGCTGGGTCGGGGTAAGGTGGTACAGTCACAGTGGACCTGCTGCCTCCACTCTTCATTCTTCCCGGTCTGTGGTCTTGTTCTTCATGGGCACAGAGGAGGGGAGAGAGGGACCCCAGGAAGGCAGGCTGTTTTAGGGGTTGAACCAAAGTCAGCTGGGACGGGAGCCCAGCGGGTGGCCAGCGTCTCTCACTGTGAGCTCCTTGAGTAGAGAAGGGGTCCACCCAGGAACAAACATTAGACCTGGCCCAGGTCTCGTAAGTCCAGCAAGAGCTCCTGGGGAGTAGATAGGTCAGGACAGGTCCTTGTGACCTTCCCTTCCAAATGCGAGGTGCGGGTAGTCAGGGGAGTCTGCTCCAATGGGAAGATGCCTTCTTGTGCCTTACATGCTATGTGGTTAAGGCCACCAGGGAGGACAAAGACCTCGCTCCGACGGGCCACCTCCATCCTGTCAGATCCTTTGTACAGCAGCTCTGCTTGAAGAGGCCTTTGGCTTCAGCCTGAAAACAAACAATGAAGGGAAGGATGGAGGGAGGGAGGGATCAAATAGGTTAGTATAGGCCTCCATTTCTTGGACACTGTTTCTGAGAACAGATTCGTTCAGTGAAACAGTTATAGTATCTTCTCCCAGGAAGCTGTGATGTCGATGGGTTCCTCCAAACTAGGCCTATGGTGCAAGCATGGCATCGTCATTGACTCTGCTGAAGGCTGGAAACTGGGCCCTGCCTGCCTGAAGGCCTGTATGAGAGCAGTCTGTCTGCCCCAGAGGGAGATGCTTAGGAGGGCAGCACCGCAAGCAGGGCGTCAGGACAGGTCTGCCGGTTCAGGGCTAGACTGACTCCCATGGTCTCCCCTGATGTCTGAATCAAACCTTTAGGAATAAGGGGAGAAGAGGAGGGAGTGATGCATGGGCTGCCCCTGGCTAGTGAGTGGTGCATTGAAGTGGGGTACGGGCCTTGAAGCAGGGTGGAGGCTCTGCCAGCCCTCCCTAACACCCTTCTGAGGTCCTTCCCAACTCATTCAGCTGCCAGGAAAACAATGTAGGGAAACAGACTTTTCAGCTAGACCCTTAGGTTTATCTCTGGTCTTAAATATCTCACCATTGGAAAGAGAATTTGTCAAAGGAAGTGAAGAGGGCAGGACCAGGGAAGGAAAAGAGAAGAGAGAGAACGGAAAGCTGACGGGAGGAGATGCAAGAAGAGAGCCCTCCCTATCTGGGTTCAGTCCTCCTTCCCTGATTAATGGGAAGGGGAGGGGGTCAGAGTGTGGGAAGGGGGGCGGTGGGGAGCTGCATGTGGTTCCCAGCTAGCCTGGGGGTTGGTTCAGGTGGCAACGGCAGGCTAGCCTGCCCTCCATTCCGGCCTTTTCTCACTCCTTGGGTGGGCGCCCCGGGGGGGGTGTTTACGGGGGCCGGGGAGGGCAGTGAGGCTGCAGAAGTAGTGAACCCCTGGGGTGAGCCCTGCCCCACCTCCTCTCTACTCTGGACTTTTTCTCCCCCCAAAAATAATAAGGCCTTTCTCCCTGATAATTGGCCATTCTCCTTACTCAGACGGGGCTCTTTCTCTTGTAGCCCGTTTCCTGTCTCTGCACATGGGAACCACCACTTATCCAGGATCACTCACTTACGATGTCACAGACCCACACTCATCTCCACACGTGGAGGTGCACCTTCTTATATCTGAGTCAATCAAACACTCGAACCCTGGGCAAAAACTGCCCTTCCTCCTGTGTTCCTCCAGGAGAAAACTAGCCTAAGGATCCTTGACCTATAGTTATCATTCCCAGAGTCCTGCACCTCCTCACCTGAGGCTGAGGGGAGGGTGAAGGATGAAAGATTGCATAGAGGCCACCAGCCAGATTCCCAGACCCCCACTCAAAGGCTTGTTCTCCTGTACTGGGCATCTTTCTGCAGCAACCCCCCCTTATTTCCTTCCTTCTTCTACTGCTTTCCTTCCTGGGGCTCCCTCAGCTTTCCTCCCTTCTCCCCCATCATCTCCTGAAAGCCAGAGCTTACTAGGGCTCCTCTGTCTGGCCCAGCTCCTGCCTGGTGGAATTCTTAGCCTTAAGTGCAGGGTCCGGGCTCAGGACTGGGCCAGAGGCTGGGAGGAGGGGGTCCAAGAGGAAGAAGAGATGCTGTTCATCTTGGGACTGGAAGCAGTGGGAGTAGGACAAAGAAAGAAGGTTCAGGAACCTTCCTTCGGGTCCCACCTCCTAGGTTGACCATGCCTTCCCCTCCACTTGGCCTGGGGAAGGGGGCAGGGTGGCATCCCTCCTGGAGTTGTCAGCCTGATCACCAAGTCAGGGCTCACAGGGGCGCAGCAAGCAGACAGGAGGGACGGGAGAGGACGTGCTAACCCAGCAGTTCCCCTTGGCACAGCCATCTCCCTCTTTTCTTCATGCCCAGAGGGAGCTACTGGAAGGAGAGGCTGGGGAGAAGGCAAAGGGATGGCGGGAGAAGGCAAAGGGATGGCAGGAGAAGTCTGGCAGCAGCCACGACAGGCTCAGAAGCCAGAGCGCACTGGTTGGGGTTGCGGGGTGCCGATGACTCAGGCCTTGGCAAGAAAGGACAGAGAGGGCTCAACAGGGGATGCTTCTTGGGCTCAGCCCTCCAGACCCTCGGGCTCCTCCAGGTTCCTTCTTCCCTGGCCAGCAGGAAGGGGCCCGGCCCAGCTGCTCTCTCCCCCGCATCACTCCCCGGGTGCAGGAAGAGGCCCTGGGAGAGAAGCTGTTCGGAAGGAGCACAGCCCTGGAGTGGATGGCCTGGATCCCAGGCTCATCTCTGCACTGACTGCGTCACCTCGGGCAAGTCACACATCTCTGAACCTGTTTCCTCTTCTGTCAAGTGAGGATCACATTAACCTTAAACAGTTAGTCATGAAAACTGTGTTCAGTAAAGGAGTCATCATCACACTCATTAGGGTCAAGTGGGGGATGGCGGCAGAGGAGGAAAGCAGTGGTGGGAGCCCATCACTTACCCCCAGATGTTCATGCTGCACTGTCCCCGCCCCTTCCAGCCTGGGTCTCCGGGGCTACTATCCCCCCTCATTCCCCTCCCACCGTCCCCCCCATCCAGGTGAGAAAGTGGCAAAGACTCTGAAGCTGAGCTGAGGACTAAAACGAGAGGAAGAAGAGAGACTGGGGATAGGATGGTGGAAAGCAGAAAGGAAGATGGCAAGAAAAGAGGGTCTAGCTCTTAGCACAGCATCTGGCGTGCAGCCGGTACACAGTATTTGCTGAAAGATGGACTCGGTGCTGAGAAGGAGGCTAGATCAATCTATTGGGTGCCAACAGGAACAAGTCGGACAGAGAGGTCAATAGCTCTGAGAAGAGAAAGGGATAGAAACTTGGAACAAATGAAGCCAGCAACCCAGGAGAGTAGGACCCCGATGCTTCCCCTGCGGCCCCATCTCTCACCCTGGGCTGGGCCCCCCAGATCCTGCTGCTGCTCACAGCCTGTCTGTGGGCACCTTCAAGTCCCCAGGTGCCAGCCCCACAGACGGTTCTCTGCCTTCGTCAGCTCTGTCGGGGGTGGCCTCCTCCTCCCGTTCCTTCTCTGGCTCTGGAAGCTTCTGCAGTTCCGAGTACAGCACCCAGGCATCATGGCAGGACACATACTCCCATCCACTCTCTCGCACGTGGAAGAGGTCCACGGAACCCCCAGAGTAGGCATCACGGCGGGTGGCATGGGCCACGGCGCGGCGGGCCAGGGCATAGGCTTCCTGGGTGCTCATGTCGTAGCGGTAGCTGCGATCTAGCACACCATAGGCGTAGGGAGACCCAGAGCCCACTGAAAAGATATCCCCCTGCAAGAAGGTGCCATCGCTGTAGACATAGAAGAGGGCAGGGCCAGAGCGGTCCCAGCCACACAGGGCCGTGGCCACACACAGATCCAGCCCCCGGTAGCGCGACATCATGACTGATAAAAGTTTGGCAGCACCGGCCACGCTGGGCAGCTGACCCTCCCTCAGTGCCCACAGTCGCAGCTCCCGCTGCAGCACCCGGTACCACGTGACACAGTCAGCAGAGGTGCCAGAGGTGGTGCCCAGGAGATGCTGGTGCACAGGGATGACCTTGCGTGAGGCTGGACACGCCACGTAGTTGCCACAGGAGGACCGGGTGTCAGCCGCAGCGATGACTCCATGACGGAAGCGGAAGGCCAGGGTGGTGGTACCATGGGCCAGCCTGGGGCCGTGCGTCTGCAGGAAGGCTTGAGGGTCCCAGCCTCGGGGCACAGCCCAGCTGCCAGCCTGAGGCAGGTGAGGGGAGGTTTCCTGGGTGTCAGGGGCCTGCCACTTGCACACATCTTCCAGAGCCATCCCTGGGGTCCGGCGAAGGTTGGAAGGAGCAAGGTAGGGATCTGTGAGCTGGGTTGGGTGGAGGAAAAGAGATGGTAAGGAGAAGCTGGGCTGCAGCCAGAACCATACAGGAAGGTGTGTGGCTTCTCCCAAAACCCAAACCAGGCTTTGGGACTGGCTGACAGAGCAGCGCCCTCCCCCTCGGAGGACTGCTGAGGCGGGGACAGGATGAGGCCAGTGGAGTCTTCAGCGCTGGGGAGACGCTGCCCATGACACACCTGAGCGTCACCGGAGGAGTCACCTGTCTGTCATCCTCCAAGCACCTGGAGTTGGGTGGGGGCTGGGTAACTGCAAAGGAAAGGGGGCACCAGTGAAAGGAGCAGAGCTGGGTTCCTCTTGTTTTTCCTGTGGGGGGCACTGGGCACAGAGATAAATGAAGCCCTGTCCCTGTCCTGAAAGGGCCCCCAGCCTAGGGAAAGGTACAGACTAGTCAGTGTAATGGCACAGTCAGACAGGGTTCCCTGGGATGCCAGGCTTTCACTGCTATGGCCTGGGTTCGATCCCTGGTCACAGAGCTGAGATCCCACAGGTCACAGGACATGGCCCCAAACCAAAACAAAACAGAATAGACTGCCATGGACCCCCTGGGGCAGGAGTCCCTGATGCGGGGTTCACTCTTCAGGGGCATGGGGTCAGGGAGCAATGACACTGAGCTTACTGGTTCACCTCATGAGCAACGTGGGGAAAACGAAATGGACCGGGACAAAAACAATAGAAAGGAGAGCAAGAGAGCCTTGTACGGGGCGCCCAGATACCTTCAGAATGACAGAGCTCCGTGGGGCCAGGAAAGGGGGACTGAAACCTGGAGGTCTTTTTCTTCTCTGCTTTGGTGTGAGCATGACCTTCCATCTGCAGACAGTCGTGGCACACCGGACAGCTCTCTGGCAGTACAGCTTCTCTGACTGGTGCTGAAATTCTGAGCAGGCAGCTGAAAGGATCTGTTGGTCCCCTTTCTGCCCCACAGTTCACAATGGCAAGAGATTGGTTTGCAGTTTCAAGGCAGGAGAAACAACGGACTTTGATACCATCATACTGAGTCTGGCCCTTCAGAAAGAGAAACTAGATTGGGGCGGAGTGACAAGCTACATCTACTTCTAGAACCATACGGAGTATATTTTTCTAAATATTACAGCTCCCCCTCTAACCTCATCCTCCAAGCTGACGTGATTTCCTAAGGTATCACTCAAATCCCGTGTCTCCTCTACTAAGAAAACTTAAAGGGCTGTAAGATCAAATCCACCCCAGGTTGGCATTTAAGGCCCCCTGTGACCCAATCCTAATCCATCCACCACAACCTCTTTTCATGTTATTGCCAGCACATCTCCCACCCCACCTCCCCTTCATCTTTTTGAATTTTATCCTCCCAAGTCTGGCTTACATATCACCCATTCTGAAAACTCTACCCAGGTACGGGCCGAGAGAAAAGAGGCTCTGAATTTGAGAAGCAATGGGATCTAAGTGGTATTTAAGGAAATGAATCCAGACCTCCTTGATAGAGCCTTCCTTGACCCCCAAACTCACCCCAATCTATACTGACCACCTTTCTCACCTGTGAACTATAGCACTTATCATTGTTTTCTTCTCCAACACCTGCTTTACTGAGATATAATTAATTTATTTTTGTTTGCACTGGGTCTTCATTGCTGCACATGGGCTTTCTCTAGTTGTGGCCAGTGGTGGCTTCTCTTTGTTGCAGAGCATGGACTCTAGGGCACACAGACTTTAGTAGCTGTACCATGTGGGCTCAGTAGGTGCAGCTCTTGGGCTCCAGAGTGTGGCACTCAGTAGCTGCCCCACAGCATATGGGATCCTCCCAGACCAGGACTCGAACCTTTGTCCCCTGCTTTGGCAGGCAGACAACCACTGGACCATCAGGGAAACCCTATTGAGATATAATTGACATATAACATTATTTAAGTTTAGTGTGTACAATATGATGATTTGATACTTCTGTGTATGTGTCTGTGTATGTGTGTATCGCAAAACATTTACTGCAATATGGATAGTTAACAAATCCTTCACCTCACCTAATTATCATTTTCGTTGTTATGGTAAGAACATTTAAGGTCTACTCTCAGCAACTTTCAAGTATACAAAAGAATATAGTTAACTAGAGTTACTGTGCTGTGAATTTGATTTCCAGAACTTATTCCTCTTATAACTGGAAGTTCGTCCACTTTTGACCAACATCTCCCCATTTTCATCAACTCTGAGCCTCTGACAACCACCAATCTACTGTTTCTAAGAGTTTGGCTTTGTTCAGGTCAGTTCAGTTGCTCAGTCATGTCCGACTCTTTGCGACCCCATGAATTGCAGCATGCCAGGCCTCCCTGTCCATCACCAACTTCCGGAGTTCACTCAGACTCATGTCCATTGAGTCAGTGATGCCATCCAGCCATCTCATCCTCTGTCGGCCCCTCTCCTCCTGCCCCCAATCCCTCCAGGCATCGGAGTCTTTTCCACTGAATCAACTCTTCGCATGAGGTGGCCAAAGTACTGAAGTTTCAGCTTTAGCATCATTCCTTCCAAAGAAATCCCAGGGCTGATCTCCTTCAGAATGGACTGGTTGGATCTCCTTGCAGTCCAAGGGACTCTCAAGAGTCTTCTCCAACACCACAGTTCAAAAGCATCAATTCTTTGGCGTTCAGCCTTCTTCACAGTCCAACTCTCACATCCATACATGACTACTGGAAAAACCATAGCCTTGACTAGACGGACCTTAGTCGGCAAAGTAATGTCTCTGCTTTTGAATATGCTATCTAGGTTGGTCATAACTTTTGGCTTTGTTAGATCCTACATTTAAGTAAGCTCATACATTATTTGTCTTTCTCTGCCTGACTTCTTTCACTTAGCATAATGCCTTCAAGTTTCATCCATCTCATCACAAATGGCAGGATCTCATTGTTTTTTATGGCTGAATAATACTCTACCACTTATATAACACTTTATGCATTCATACATTGATGATGGATATTGTTTTCATATACTGGTAATTGTGAATAATGTGAACATGGGATTGCAGCTATCTCTATGAGATAGTGATTTCATTTCCTTTGGATAAGTACCCAGACATGAGATTACTAGATCATGTGGTAGGTAGGTCTATTTTTAATTTGTGTGTGTGTGGGGGGAACTCCATACTATTCTCCATGGTATGTATCAGTTTATATTTCCACCCATTGCAGCACTGATCATTTGTACCTCTCTTCTTTGAGGTCTCTCTGAATGGGACCTTGGAGCAGAGAACTAATATAAGGTAAAATGGGAACAGATTCTGGAAGGCTTTGAATGTCATACTGAGGAGCTGAACCTTACAGACCATTATTAAGCAAGTAAATGATAAGATCAAGATGATGTTTTAAGAAAATCAACCTGGTACTGTGTAGAATTAATTAGAAACATAGTTTGGGCCCAGAAAAATTAGGAGAATATTTCAGTAATTCAGGATTGAGAAGATAAGAAGCCAAAGGCAAGATCAATTGCAATGAAGAAGGATGTGAGCAGCACTATGAAGGGGGAATGAACAGGATTTGGCATCTATTGGATGTGGAAGACAGGAACAGGAGCTGTCAAATATGAGCCAGGGCTTCAAGCCTCTGTGCCTAGAACAATATTGTCATCCTTTCATGTGTTCATTTGAAAAACATGTATTAAGCATATAGTGGGCACAGAGAAATACCTGTCTTTACAGATTTTTTTTTTTTCCCCTTGCCACACAGCTTGGCTTGTGGGATCTTAGCTCTCTGACCAGGGATCAAACCCAGGGCCCTGACAGTGAATGCACCAAGACCTAACCACTGGACCACCAGGGAATTCCAGAGAAATACCTGTCTTTAAACACTCACAATCCAGTGGGAGATAAATGTATATTTATAACCAGGTTAAGATATAAAAATGCCTTAAGAAAAGTACAGACACCACTAGTAGCAGAGGAAAAGAACCACTGAGAGAAGTCAGAAGGAGGATTAGTTGCTTTGCAGGAGTGACTACAAAATATTATACGCTCAATAAACAGAGGCACTCTGCACTTTCCACACCATCCAAGTGTGAGACCCACGTAAAGATCTTCTGCTTCATTACATTCTTTATTCCGATGGTTGCGTTTGGAAAGAGTTGCCAAATTTCAGCATTAAAAATACAGCACATGCAGAGTCTGCTGGGAAGAGGAGGGCTGAGTTGGGCATCAGAGGAGTGAGGGATTTAGATATTGAGGGATGTTGCTGCTGGAATCCAACAAGGAAGACTAGACATTGACTTCATAGAAACGTAAAGCAGGAGGCAACATTTCATACATTTGCCCACTTCTTTGCTTGTTATAGTTCCCAAAAGGGCTGAAAAATGAAGGTGGGTGGAGAGAGGGAGAGACAATGAAATACAGCACGTTCTTGAATAAGGGCTTGTCTTAGCAAGATTAAGTCAGGAAACCTCTTGGTACATCTTTCTGGAGCCTCAACTCTCCTCCAGGCTCTGAAATGGTAAATTACTATTGACTCAGTTATTCAGGAGCTGAATTGCGAATCCAGTCTGTGAATTAACTGGGCCCTTTGCTTTTCCTTCTTTATTCTTCTATCTGCCTTTTGGGCAATTCATTACTTATTAGAATTTCCACCAGGGGGTGGGAGTAAAGACAATACTGAATCTTAAAAATTGGTTGCTGTTAGAGAACCTGGCTATTGTGGCGATTGATGCTATCAAAAAACAAGAGGCATAGCACTCATGTTTGTTGCGCTTTCTAGCTCAAACTACCGTGGTTTTAGAAACTTCATAGGAAAATAGCCTCAGAGTAGATCATATTTTACCCAGTATTAGAGAGTGCCCTTAAAAAAAATGGCAACTTCAGTCTCATTAACAGACTGCTGAAAAGGTATAGATGTTAAATGTTGCTTGGACACCGGGCGGGGCGGGGCCGATTTACTGCTACCGGTTTAGAACAGATTTTCATCCAGTCACGCCCTTCTCAAAGATGGCCGGCCCCACTTCCCTCCCTTAACCTGACGTTTGCGTTTTCTTCCTATGAATTTGAGGTTAATCTAATCCTGTGTTGGTTACGTGGCCAAAGTCAAGATGTCAGCCACACCCCTTTATAATTTAAGGGGAGTGAAGCCATTTATTTTTTTCCTCCTTGGTGAAAATAATTACTCGCGTCTGGCTCTTGTGTTTGGAGGCGTGGTTGCCAGGACTTGAAATGGCTCCTCCCTGGGATAGATTTAATAGGGAGTGAAGCTGTGACGGCGAGGCGTTGCCCGGTCGCTCTTTGCTAGGCGTTCTGGCAAGCAGTTCCCTTGCCCTTACTAGACATGGCGCTGGTCAGCGTGTTGGAGAGGCCGCTACCGGTGAACCGGCGCGGGTTTTTTGGACTCGGGGGTCGTGCGGATCTGCTGGACCTGGGTCCAGGCAGTCCCAGCGATGGGCTGAGCCTGGCCGCGCCCAGCTGGGGTGTCCCAGAGGAGCCGAGAATTGAAATGCTTCATGGAACCACCACCCTGGCCTTCAAGGTGCAGACACAGCCGCCGCGCCCGGCTGACTCCTGCCCGCCTGCGCCCTTCCACGCTTCCCAGCGGGTCCAGAACCCGCCGTGGCCGCTGCCGCGGCCGCGAAGCCCAGGCGGAGGCTCGGGCCTCTCGCCCCGACCCCGGCAGTTTCGCTGTCTCATTGTCCCGGGAGGCCTCGGTTCTTGCTCTGGCGGGAGCGGGGTGGCGGTGGGGCTGGGGAATAATGAGGGTAAGTGGGAGAAGGATTTCGAGGCTATTTGGATTGATTCCCAGGCGACCCCAGGCTGCTCCTGTCCGGGAAAGAGGCGCCGCAACGACAGTGAACTCTGGCAGAGGGAAGGCTGTTGTGACCACCAAAGGTTTTGGAAACAGTGGCCCGGATAGGTCAGGGTAACTGAAACGTTATGGCTTGAGGAGGAAAGTTGGTGGGAGGAAGCACTCTAATAGGAGCCAGACAATTGAGATTCCTGGCCTACCTTTGTAATAACTGGCTCTGTGATCTTGAGTAAGTCATTCGATCTCATTGAGCCTGTTTCCTCAGCCAGCAAGTGAAGGTAATCTCACCTGAAGCTATTGATGTGAAGCTCCAGTGACATATAAGTGGGAAAATACGTTGTGAAGTATAAAACAGCAGCGACAGAGATGTTCTGGGGTTGTATCGATGCACAAGGAAATGTCAGGGTGATGTTTTTGTGGTCTGATGTGGCCCCTGGCTTGTGTTTTCTCTAATCGTAACAGTTTCGCCACGGAGTCATTGTTGCAGCAGATTCCCGGGCCACAGCTGGTGCCTACATTGCCTCCCAGACAGTAAAGAAGGTGATAGAGATCAACCCCTACCTGCTGGGCACCATGGCTGGGGGTGCAGCGGACTGCAGCTTCTGGGAGCGGCTATTGGCTCGGCAATGTCGAATCTATGAGCTTCGAAACAAGGAGCGCATCTCCGTAGCAGCTGCCTCCAAGCTGCTTGCCAACATGGTGTATCAGTATAAAGGCATGGGGCTGTCCATGGGCACCATGATCTGTGGCTGGGATAAGAGAGGCCCTGGTAAGTTAAGCTGCAACCATGTGACTCTTGGGCTGCCATTACAGAGAGGTTGCATGAACAGATGGATGAAAGAGCATATGTCAATGCTAAGGGTGTGTTGATTAGTTCTCAGTCCTTCTCTTTGTTCAAGGAAGCGATGTAGTGTCGGAAAGGGCACAGAGGTAGATTAGCTGTGTCATTGATTATCCATGTGATTTAGGGCAGGTTGTTTATTTTCTCAGCCTGTTTCATCATCTTATATAGGTTCCATGAGGCAATACATGTCAAATATGCAGTGTCTGGCACATAAACTGTTTTTCCTTCTAGTCTCTCCTGTAAAATGATAAGACGTGCAAAGAGTTGTATTTAAGAATTGGGTAATAGACATAAAAACTCTAATCAGTGCAATTTAATAGAAGTAATGTGAGCTAGATATAAAGAAAAAAAATTAAAAAATTAAATGTGAGCTACACATGTAACATGTGATTTTACTTTTTTCTAATAGATATATTTTAAAAATGAAAAGAAATGGGTGAAATTAATTTTAACAATTGTTTTAATCCATAATAACTAAAATATTTAGGGACGTGTCATCCTTATTTCAAGGGCTCAGCAGCCACATATGGCTGGTGGCTACCATATTGGACAACAAAACCAAGTAATTACTCAAAAGTTAGTCATTTCTCTTCCTTTTTTTCCTGTAGAGAGTCTTTGGCCTAGAAGGGGCCCTTTAGGCCCATCTCTTTTCCTTGCTTGATATAATCACCTCGGTCCCGTTGTCTCTGAAAAGAATTCCTTAACCTACTTTTCTTCCTGGTATATAAAATCCTTGCCAGGAAATTCAGACTTGTATCTGATAGCAGTTCCTCCTCAGCCAGTTTTGAATGTCTCTTTAGTCAAGCTGGTATGCAGCGGGTCACATTCTGTGTAATTTTCCCCTTTGGGCTTGAAAATAGTTACTCTTTCCTCCTCTTGTTTTTGCTTCATTCATTTACCTGCTTGCTTTTTTTTTTCCCCCTAACCTTGTGGCTTGTGGGATCTTAGTTTCCTGACCAGGGATTGAACCTGTGCCCTCTGCAGTGAAAGTGTGGAGGCCTAACCATTGGACTGCCAGGGAATTCCCTCATTTACCTTTCTAAATGCCTAGTTTTTCTCTATTGATCAACTGTAGAATACCCACCACTTTTTCATTTGCTTTGGAGAATATTAGTTCACCCCTCAGTAGAGGATGGATGAGGAGAGACTTAAAAGTGCCTGTGAGAGAGGAGCTCAGTTTGTTACTTTGGAAATTGAGACATTTCTCTTTGAAAAGTGTGAAAGAACAGCTCCATACCTCTTGTGTGGTCTAGGGAGACATTTTGGAAATGTTGTTTTGAACCATTAGCTATTGGATTGGTCCCAGGTGGTGGAAAACAGTGTAAAAGAGTACAAAAGCTGGCCAGCAAGGAAAACCCAGGAAGCCAGAGCTTAACCTAAATTGTCCTGTCTCAGAGACGCCTTCCTGACAAGTTGTCCCATTCAGGATGAGTCAGCCCCTGGCCTCAAGCACACTCAGAAAGGATCCCAGATTACTTCATGTGAGGCTGAATGAGATGAATACCACTTTAAAGAGAACCAGTAAAATGCTGAAAGAATTTAAGGAGGTGGGAAGAATTGCTTCTGATGGGAGAAGCTGGGGGAGGGCTTCTTAGGTAGGTCTCATTTTCCTGGATGTGAAGAAATGAACAAAAGAGAGGGAAGAAGCATGAGGTCTTGTGGGGAGTAACTGGAAGTCTAGTGTAATTGGAGGTGAAGATGTGTGAAGCAGAGTTGTTAGCCAGAGAGCCAGAAAGGGAAATTGGAACTAGATGGTGCACCGGCTTGGCAAGGTAGTGACAGTGGGCCTGCGGAGGGGCTCCACGTTACAACCATCGGAACCTGGAAACTGATAAGGGCCGTACTTTTCTGGCTTATATCGTGATCACCTAAAGAACTTAAGAATCTAGCTCTGTGCTTGTCCCCCACCTAGACTAATTTAAACAGAATACCTGGGTTAAGTCCTTGGCATCTTTTAAAAAATACCTGGAGTTCCCTGGCGGTCCAGTGGTTAGAACTTGGCACTTTCACTGCCAGGGGCCCAGGTTCAGTCCCTGGTTGGAGAACTAAGGTCCTGGGAGCTGCATGCCCTGGCAAAATAAAAAAAAAGACTTCCTTAGATGATGCTGATGCATAGTTATTGTTGAGACCCACTGAATAGGAAAAATATTAGTGATGCATTGACAGAATTTGAAAATACAGAAGGAAGTGGATTGGTGAGTTCGGTCTGTAAGGGAGAACCACTGGAAGTATTTGAGGACAGGAAATTTAAATATGAATTTGGTGACAAAGGCATCCAGCTGGAGAGGTCCAGGGGGCAGATCAAAGTGATAAAAATTTTATTAAGTCTGTGTCTAACTTTTTGTTATACCAGAGGTTGGCTAACTTTTTCATAAAGGATCAAATGTAAGTAAATATTCTAGGTTTCTAGGCCTGTAATCTTTGTCTCAACTACATAGCTTGGTTTTAGCATAAAAGCAGCCCTAGACACTATATACACAAATGGTTGTGGGTGTGTTCCAAAAAAAACTATAAAAATAGGCAGTTGGGGAAATTCCTTCATGGTCCAGTGGTTAGGATTGTGCACTTTCACTGCCGAGAGGGCCTGGGTTTGGGGAGCTAAGATCTCACAAGCTGCACGATATGGTCAGAAAAAAGAAAATAAATTTTTTTTAATAAAAAAAAAAAGGCGGTTGGCCTGGCCAACTGTTTAGTCTATACCAGCACTGTCCAATAGAAATATAATGTGAGCCATACATGTAATCTTAAATGTTGTAGCCATGTTTTTTAAATTGAAAAGGAAAAGTAATTTTAATAATATATTTCATTTAACCTGGTATATCCAAAAGACTATCACTCCAGCATGTGGTAGGTACTAGCTTCATTTCAAGTGTTGAATCACATGCGGCTAGTGGCTACCATGTTGGACAGTGTAGGTTCTTTACAATATGACTTAGAATTCTAGGCTTTATTCTCTTACTGTGTGATAGAAGAGATAGCATACTTGTCCAGATAATATTCCCAGATAGTCTGAACTCTGGAGGGTTAGGATTGTCTCAAACATTATCTCCCACAGTGCCTGAAGTTCTGTGCTTGAAACAGAAGTCATTTGAATTATACTAGGTTTTTGGTTGTACAGAGAAAGACAGACAAGGCAGTAACTGTAATGTGAGGTGAGATGGAGTGGAATGTGTAGAATCCTGAAGTCTTCATATTTAATTTTATTTCTTCACTTTTTTTTTAGTAATTTCATAGAAGTGCTGTTTTCTTGAATTTCTGTTGGTCTCCCTGGGTCTTAAGAGGAAAGGAGAACTGTTGCCTTTAAAGATAAATTAGATGTCCGAAGAGGTGCTCATTGTTTTCTTACTAACCTCATCTCTCTTTCCAGGCCTCTACTACGTGGACAGCGAAGGAAACCGGATCTCGGGGGCCACCTTCTCTGTAGGCTCTGGCTCTGTATATGCTTATGGGGTCATGGATCGGGGTTACTCCTATGATCTGGAGGTGGAGGAGGCCTATGATCTGGCCCGTCGAGCCATCTACCAAGCCACCTACAGAGATGCCTACTCAGGAGGTTCCGTCAGCCTCTACCATGTCAGGGAGGATGGCTGGATCCGGGTCTCCAGTGACAACGTCGCCGATCTACATGACAAGTATAGTGGGTCTACCCACTGAAGGAAGACGGATGTGGCTGCTTGCATTTCTTGGGGTGACTGTTGTTGGTAATATGGGTACAGTTCCCCATCCTCTAGTGGAGGGGTCCCCAATTGTATCAATCACATTTTTTTTTTAATCTCTGGTGCATTGACCTCCATGTGTTACCAGCTGTTAATGAGCTACTGCAGAGGTAATTGTTGGTTTTACTTTGTTGAATGTTAACATGACACTACTCAGCCTCAGCCTGTGTTGCGTCTTTTCTCCACTCTGTCCCTCCTCCAAGCACTTTACAGTCAGATGGGCTGGGACAGTGGGAGGGAAGGGACTGTAATTACAGGAAACAGCGGTGTGAAGACATTCTCTAGTGAATACATTAACATCCCCACTCATGAAGCTAATAACAAAGGAGAAGGAGAGAGAGGCAGGGAGGAGGGAGAGACTTCTTGATTCCGTTTGCAAAGAGATGAAAAGTTGATGAGGTGGAAAGATGCACAGGGCTGTACCAGGCAGAGCTGCCGAGAAAAAAGCTCTCCCCTTGTGCTGGGGGAGGGGCGGCTGATGCCACATGCAGAGCAGAGAGGTGAGGAGGGTAAGCCAGTTGGGAAAGGAAGGCTTTGACCCTGGGGAAAGAGAGGACAGAGAGCTGTGTGTGGCAGCATAGTGACCACCAGCCTGGTGGTGCCTGTTCTGGCCCTGCGGTATGTGTGTGTGGGAGACAGGGAAATGATCGTGGACCTCTAGCCTCCTGGGCAGGAAACAGCACAAAATCGTTCCTGGAGCCTGTGGGTGCGGAAGAGTCCCTGCTGAGAGCAGAGAGATGGCTGATTTGTCACCCCTTGCACTGAGGGGCTTCCCAGGCTATGGTGGCAGCAGATGGCAAGGCCTTCTGTTAAGGAGAAGACAGGAGAGATGTAGGAGGTTGATGGGAGAAACCGTTAAGAGAATGAGGAAGGTGTCAACGCTGCTTTATATGAGTCGGCAAAAAGCAAGAAAGTGGTTGGTGAGGGTGACAGTGGAGTGTCCTCTTCTGAGGCCAGGGGGCTGGGAGGGGTCACTCAGAGATAAGCGAGCTGTAAAGCCTGTTCTCTTCTACTGCAGCCACCTTCCCTTCTTGTACCTTCCCTCCCGCTCAGCCTCGCACAGTCTCTGAAGTCTCCATATTGATTGATGAGGGCTGTCGGCCAGGAACTGATCGAGGCTTGTTAATTGCATTTGTCAAATGCAGGGAAATTGGGAATTAGTGAGACCAGAGAAGGGAGTTTGGAAAACAAATGGTTCTCGTGCCTGAGGAGATTCATTTTGCTGAAAAGTGCCTCCGGAGACCCTGGAGCCAGGAGCTGCCAGTGTGGAGCAGGCCCTGCTCTACAGCCGGAGCAGACAGGAGCCATACCACAGCTCCCTCCGCCTCAGTTCGGAGAGGCCCAGACACAGCTGTCTTCCTCTCACTTAGGACAGTGCTTTGCAGACCTTTTACAAAATTAGAACTCTTTTTAAAATGAACTTAGAAAATCCCAGCCCCTGAACGAAATTACGTCAGATTGAAGTAGAGTTGAAGGGTCCAGCGCCTCAACCACTGAGCTTTCCCCTCCAGCCACTTCTCACACCCTGCTCTCCCCACGCACACATACTCCCTGGTACTTCTCGGTAGGTACCATAGTGAAAGTGAAAGTCGCTTAGTCGCGTCTGAGTCTGCAACTCCATGGATTGTCCATGGAATTCTCCAGGCCAGAATACTGGAGTGGGTAGCCTTTCCCTTCTCCAGAGGATCTTCCCAACCTAGGGATCGAACCCAGGTCTCCCGCATTTCAGGCAGATTCTTCACCAGCTGAGCCACAAGGGAAGCCCCTTGGTAACCTAAGGAGCATAATTTGAAAATAACTGCCCTGGGAAGTAACGTGGAAGGTGAAAAGAGTTGAAGATTGGAAATCCACACTGACCTCAGAGAGCAATAAGACTCCCTGGGTTCTTAGCCCATGAAAGAAAATTGAGTCTGGAGAGAAGAGAGTCTTGAAGTAGGGCTGCCCTTGTCCTGTTGCTATCCCACACCTGACTTGCAGTGGTCTCTGTTCAATTTAACACATATTCTGCACTGGCAGAGTCCTGTTGAGGCAAGAAACACACCCTAGAGTCCTGTATTCTAGCATATCCTTGTTTCTCTGCCTTCCTGGATTTTGGAAAAAAGACTGGCTTAATGGAAGAGATAAATTTGTGGTAGGTTTTCTGGAAAGAGCAGAGCAGAGGTAGAGGAAAGCTGTAAGTCTCTAGACCCAGTGACACCCATTCTATGATGGCAGTTTCTTGCTGCTATGACTGGTAGGGAGCTGGCTTTGCAGTAGTCTGAGTCTCTGCTTGCATGGGGATGATGGATGCTGCACAGCATCGGAGAGATGCTGTTGAGTGGAGTGTACCAGTTCAGGGACTCCCATCAGATTCATTTCCCAATGCAGGCCTCTTGACAAAGGATGATGGAAAAGAAATTGCCTTAAATAGGGGGAAGATTAATTTCTCTCGGCAGTTCCCAGGCGTCCAAGGGCCAGGGCTTTTTAAGTGATGTCTGACAATTTCTCCTCCTTCCACAGATAGCTCAGTAACACCAAAATCTGACTCCTCAGGGTAGGTAATGGGACTAATCTGATTAAATAGGGAGCAAAACACTCTTAGAGGCCCCACGCTTTCTCTTGCTGGCAGGGAATGCTGTGGGGTTGAAGACAGATGTGGCTTATAGCATCACCATACCAGGCAAGGGAGGGCTGCAGGGAGCAGCGGTGCCCTGTGGGGCACATTCTACTCAGTGCCCTGAGTAGAATGTTCAAGAGGGATGGTAAGAAGGTAAGCGAGGACATGGCAGGGAGGGAGGAAGGGCGTAGTTAAAGCAAATCATGGACTGAAGCATAATAGTTACTGAGTGTTCCCTCTTTAGGCAAAACCAGAAGGTCAGTGTCTCTTGATATCCTCCTCAGCTAGCAAATGAGAAAACTGTCAAAGTCATTTGGGGAGTGGAAAGTTACATCCTTTGAGGGGAAATAAAACAACTGATTTATTCTGGTCCATGAGTTCTACATGGTGTGTCAGGGGAGAGAAGCACGAGGTGGGATGGAAGGGTCAGCTGAGAAAAGGGAGGGAATCTGGGGGAGCAATTCCCCCCAGAAGGAGGATGGTGGGGTCAGTGGCAGTTTACATGCATATATCTAATTTGGTGAGTACAGTTAGGTTTTCACTCTTGTTGGTTTTAATTGTTTTGTTAAGAGCCCCTCCCGCCAGGGTTCTAACAGATTAGATGCTTGGAAACTGACCAGTAGCCCTGACCTCAAGACAGAATTAAGAGCTTTATGATTTAAAACATATGTATATTGCAACTAAGCATCTCTGCTGTTTTGGGGATTTTGTTTTGTTTTTTTAAATTCTAGTTTCCCTTTAGGAAGTCAGATCATATTGGGAAAGCTTTAATTATAGCAGGCAAGATGAGAGAGCAAACCTTCATCAGAACTGCCCTGATCAGCAGCTGCTGGCACCTCCTGCCTGACCCAGGCCACCCCCCACCCCCCAGCAGCCAACTGTCCACATCTCTGCAGCACACCCCAGGCCTGGCCTCAGAGCCAAGTTCTGGCTTCTCGGGGCTATGCCCCACTGAAGCAATTCAATAAAAACCATTTCTAAAATGTCCCATTCGCAGTTGTTAATGGGTCAGGCAGAAGAAATTCTACCCACGTCAGCTTCTTGGGTTTATTTAACCCAACTCTTTTCTCCCTGAAGCTCTGCCTCTGAGTTAGGCGCCAAGCCTGACTTGGTGCTTAACCCTTTATAATCCAGACTTAGCTGTCATCAACCATGAAGATCCAATCCAGTTTATTTAAAAGGAAATAAGGCAATGTCAGTTCAACCCCTTCTGATGCCTTCCCTCCCCCCACCCCCACTCCATTCCTCTCAGGCTGCCCCTTCTTTCTGTTCTTCCTTTGCTTGATTTCATGTTTTCTCTCTGCTCCCACTGTATAAAAATTCCCTTCTTCACAGAATCTAAATAAAAACGAATCCATCAATAAACCAAGTGCTGCTGATGGACTTTAATATAACAAGAAAAGGTTATCGCTAGCTTCAGGGTACCCAAAAAGCTGGTATTACAGAGGGAAGCACAGATGGAATGTGAGAGAGGGAGCTAGAAAAAAACTAGACAAATGAGAGAAACAGAAGAGCGACTCCCGGACAGCAAGAGGGAGATGGAGCAAAGAGGAGAGCAAGACGGGGACGGGGCAGAGAAGACGGATGGAGACACTGACGGGCAGAGCCGAACTGTGAATGGAGGGGGGGGGGTCAGGGAGTGGGGAGGGAGCCTCAGAAGGACAGTGATAAAGAGAGTGGGCAGAGAAACGGGGAAGAAGCAAGCGGCGAGAAGCTAATGCACAGTGAAACATGTGCCCCTGGAGACAGATGATTTCTCCAGCCATACATGATGAACGCGTGCCTCTGTGCACTGCCCCTGTACTGTCACAGCCGCTTACATTCTGCAAGAATCTCTGTGTCTACACTGCTTGTGCAAGGTTGCCAAGAAGGTTGGCACTCTCTCAGAACCACCTCCTCAAGCCAGCCAGGTAGATGGGAAAGGAGAAACCTCTCTCATGAGAAGCAGCAGCATAAATGAGGCAGGGTCACAGATTCAGTACCTTTTCTTCCCCCAGTACCTTTTTAACATTTTATTTTTAGGCTCACAAAGGGGTCCTCTCTCCCCTCACCTTCCTACTCCCTGGCCACTCACCTCACAACGTCCATGCCCACAGGTCAGGACAAAGGCTATTCAAATGGCAAGGAGGAAGAAACACAAGCTCCCAGGAAGACAGGAATAGCAGGCACTTCCAGTAAGAAGGAAATAAGCAGGTCCACATGGGAATTTGTGCAGCCCACAAGGGACCAAAATCAAAGGGGTATTTTTATACCTACTGCAGTTGTTTTCCCAGCCCAGCCTCAGCCACCGCTCTCCCAGGGACATCAGACGTGCTTAGCCTTCCCATGCGTAGAGTTCCACAGAACACATCGACCCTTTATTCACAGCAGCTCTTTTGGAGTGGTGATGTGTATTGTCGTCTGATTAGACACTGAGCACCAGGGTTCTCTGGGAGAGCTCATAATCAACTTGTTTCCCTTGAGTCTTGAGGCTGCCCTCTCAGCTTCATCTTCAGAAAAGAAAGCAGTGGAGCATTTAAAACCAGAACAACAGGTTAAACACAGTCCCACGCCTCTAAGTAGTACCTCCCAAAGAGGGAAAAGTCACAGAAAGGTGGATCAGCCTTCAGTCAAGTAGAACCCAGCTGCAATCCTCAGCTACCTTGGCTACACTCAAGAGCATCTCTGTAAGGTCTCATATCGTTTTACGGTATCTGTCTTCCTTTTCAGTTAAGCATTTACTCTACTATACATTTTGTTTATTCCTCTATGGCTGGCGTGGTGCAGGCTGCTTAGTAGAGATAATATAATGTATTTTAACGAAGAAACGCATAAATGAAGGATTTCACTACAGTATCCTAATGTCAGTGATTCTTACCCCTTCTCAGCACTGACTCCTATGTTATTATTGTTCCTCTGAAACATACTATGAAATGTTATTAATTTTTAAAGGAATACAACTTAAAATTACTTGCTTTATGAATCTTTAAAAGACGTTATGCCACCCCCTGCTTGTAAATGACCACAACTGGGGCCATCAGTTCAGTTCAGTTGCTCAGTTGTGTCCAACTCTTTGTGACCTCATGGACTGCAGCACGCCAGGCTTCCCTGTCCTTTACCATCTCCTGGAGCTTGCTCAAACTCATGTCCATTGAGTCAGTGGCACCATCCAACCATCTCTTGGACACTACAGAAAGAAGTTTTAAGAAGCATTCTGGCCCATTCCCACCTTGTCTGTCTTTCTCTTCAAACTGCAGGATTAGTTGCACACAGAATACGATCAGCCCCTGAAGAATTGAGCTGTGGGAATAGCTCTGTACATTATCTCCCTTAGTGTATTTTGTTTTATTCTGTTTTTCTCTTCAATCCATGGACAGAGGCTTAGCCAATATCCAAGCTTGGTTCCTGGGTATCAGGCACCTGAGTGACTTGCTCTTTATAAGGAAAAGACTCCTGGTGAAAGAGAAGAAATTGTATCACCAAGCCCCATGCCCAAAAATGGAGACAAGTCACCTTTCTTTGGGTTTTGGTTTCCTTCAAAATCTAGCATTGTGCCACTTGTTTTTCTTCCACTGCTTAAACAGAATGCTTTGACATCCTAGGTGGTGTTTATTAACTTGTGCTTTGGAATCTTCTGAAGCGTTATAATGGAGTCCTAAAATAAATCATAGAATCCCAGAGTCCTTGAGACTATAACCTTGTTTTGAGAAAGGGTTGAATCTAAATGTTGTTGTTCAGTCACTAAGTCATGTCCAGCTCTTTGTGACCCCATGGACTGCTGCACGCCAGGCTTCCCTGTCCATCACCAACTCCCGGAGCTTGCTTAAACTCATGTCCATTGAGTCAGTGATGTCATCCAACCACCTCATCCTCTGTCATCCCCTTCTCCTTATGCCCCCAATCTTTCCTAGCATCAGGGTCTTTTCCAGTGAGTCAGCTCTTTGCATTAGGTGGCCAAAGTATTGGAGCTTCAGCTTCAGCATCAGTCCTTCCAATGAATATTCAGGGTTGATTTCCTTTAAGATTGACTGGCTTGATCTCCTTGCTAAAGCAAAAAAAAAAAAAAATTATCTATTAAAAAAAATTTTGAAATGCTTGAAAACTTCAGAAAAGTTGAAAGAATATTACAGTGAATACCCACTTATCCTTCACATATGTTCACTAATGTTATTCTGCCATATTTGCTTTATATGTATACATCCATTTACTTATTTTTTTTCCATTTACTTATTTACTGAATCATTTGAAAGTACAGAGATCATGTTACAGAGATTATGATATTTTACCCCTAAATATGTCTCCTAAGAGCTAAGATATTCCCTTACAAAACTATAATACTGTTATCACACTAAGAAATTTAAATGATCATATTATCTAATATCCTGTCTGTATTCAAATTCACCAACTGTCCCAGTCATGTCCATTATACCTTTTTTTTTCCTGATCCAGAATTTAATCAAGGCTCACACATCACATTTAATTGTCATGTCTTTTCAGTTGCCTTTAGTTTGGAATAGGTCATCATATTTGTGTGTGTCTCTTATGACATTTATACTTTGAAGAGCACAGACCATCATGTGTCTCGTGCAATCTGGATTTGTCTGATTCTTTCCTCACGATTAGATTCAGGTTAAACATTTTTAGCAAGAATATTGCCTAGGTGATATTGTATACTCCCCACTGCGCTGCTGCTGAAGGGACATGATGTCAGTTTGTTACATTTCTGATGATGCTGAAGTGTGCCTGCTAGGTTTCTTCTTTATAAAGGTACATTTGCCCTTTGTAATTAACTATGAGTAAATGAATAGTAAGTAGAATGATTATTTGAAATCATGGGAATATGCTATTCTCCCACAGTCTTGAACCCACTGGTTTTAGCATCCACTGATGATCCTTCCTGAATCACTTTTTGCATTGGCGGTTGCAAATGTTGGTTTTTCACATTCTGTCCTTTCTTCTATCTATATTAGCTGACATTGATTTTTCTTTTCCTCTTCCTCCTTTTACTTTGCATTTATCAATCTTTAATTTGTTATGTTATTGAATTTTAATTTTTTTGGTATTTTTTTTCTTTTTTTGTTTTTATATATTCTATGTGAAGAACTGACTCATTAGAAAAGACCCTGATGCTGGGAAAGGTTGAAGGCAGGAGAAGGGGACAACAGGGGATAAGATGGTTGGATAGCATCACCAGCGCAATGGACATGAGTCTGAACAAGCTCCGGGAGATGGTGAAGGACAGGAAAGCCTGGCTTGCTGCAGTCCACGGGGTCGCAAAGAGCAGGACATGACTGAGTGGCTGAACTGACTGAAAGGAAGACATCCCAGCTGTTTATACTGTTTATTTTGCATTTAACAATTCACCAAATCCATAACTTTTTTCTTTGAAAACCTAATTGACTCTCAATCCTGCTACAACTTAACTCCTTTCTTCACTCTTCCTTGAGTACTATGTCCTTCTGCCTGTCTTCCTTCTCTTTTCCTTTGCATTATCTTCCACCTTTCTGTAAACTCTCATTTCTCCAAATCTCAACACTCTCAGACTCTTCCCTCTCAGTGTCTCTGAGGACACAGTCCCAGCTGACTCTGGGATTTCCTTCTACTTCTGTTCTAAAATGCTCTCTGTGTGCTAATGAATGACTGTCAGAAACAGCTTCCTGGCCTCGTGCCAGGAGAAGCTAGATCTCACTGTATGGAGGGGCCCCTTTGGGATCTCACTAAACAGAAACAGCTTAAAATACTAAAGAGATCTGTTTGATTCAAAGCTAAATAAGTAGCTTTTCCTCAATCGACAAGTCATCTGTGAAGTTTAACGTTTGAAATTTCAAATGCTTTAGAATTTTAAACTGTAATTAGACGAAAACGGTGCGTTTTCTCCCTATTCTCATTACCTAAGAGCACAAAAATGGTTTACTCGAACTTTCTACCAAAGATTCCCCTGTGACCATAGCAGGGAAAAAAAGAAAGAAAGAAACTTAAAAAGAAATGACTGGACTGCCTTGGCGGTCCAGTGGTTAAGACTTTCTACTGCAGGAGGCAAGGTTCAATCCCTGGTCAGGGAACAAAGATCCCGCATGCTGTATGGTGTGGGCAAAAAAGAGAAAATGGTTTTCCATCTCAACTCTGATCTTTGTAGAAACACACTCATAATTAAAGATACATCCCAAGGGATGTTGTATGGGGGTTACGAACATTCTATTGATAATCAGAGGGAAGACAGATTTCTCTTTTGTGGACTCAGAACGAGAGCAAAAGAAGATAACATAGCAAGGCAGAGTGGATTGGAATTTAGTCAGAGACTAATGAATGACCAAGAACACAGGCCCTGGAGTCAGAAGACCTGGAGTCAAGTTCTGACTCCACCTTTTAATGAGCTCAGTAACCCTGAGGTATATAACACCTTCCCTCTCTAAGTCTTAGTTTTCTCATTAGTAAAAGAGGCAGTATATTAGTACTTATCTCATGGAAAGTGATGGAAAGTGAAGTCGCTCAGTCGTGTCCGACTCCTTGTGACTCCATGGTCTGTAGCCTACCAGGCTCCTCCGTCCATGAGAATTTCCAGGCAAGCGTACTGGAGTGGGTTGCCATTTCCTTTTCCAGGGGATCTTCCCAACTCAGGGTTCGAACCCTGGTCTCCTGCATTGCAGGCAGATGCTTTAACCTCTGAGCTACCAGGGAAGCCCCCCCAAAAAATTAACCAGTGGAAAGCGCGAATGCAGTCCCCTACTACCACAAATTATGCAGTTGAGTTTCCTACATTTGGGGAAATCGCGGGGGTCAGCATATCCGGAGTGCAATGGATAAGCCTCGCCCTGGGAAAACCACCTTCGTGATCATGGTATCTCCCCAAATGAAGTAGAGTGACTAGCACCTACTAAACCCTCAATGTTGACTACAATAATTGTTGTTACAATTCTGTTTTCCCTTTATCCTAACATTTTTGAAAATGATCACCTGTACAACTTGAGGATATGAGATATTCTAGTATCTTCCTATCAAATGTCTTCCCAGTGATTTCCTGGCTGGCAGGAAATAATTAATGGAAAACATGGGAAAGGAAACACAGAAAGTCTATAACCCTTAAGAATATAAACAAATGCAACCTCATTTTCATATAATAGGCACAGTTGTTGCCTGGGTTGCTGTATAAGCCAGAGTGCTCCTAGGGAAAAAAAAAAACCACTTGGAGGCCATAGGTCTTTCTGCTGAGAAGCAAATCGTATGAGGAACATCCTGGACTTTGAGAACCAACAGGGAATGGAGGAGGCATTTCAGCACTGGGAGGCTGAACAAGACAGCTGACTTGGGGATCCAGGTCAGTCATCGATTAAGCTATGAGACCTTGTAATAACCTCTCTCTGATCCTCTGTTTCCTATAACATGGGGATGCCAATAACCTGCCTGTTCACTGCTGATACAATCATGTTATCTAATTTCATATATTTCATCTCCCATATTCAGTTTTCCCCAATTATCCCGATAGTGTCCATTCTAGTTTTTATTTGTTCCTGACCCAGATTCAATCAAGGATCACATTTTGCATTTTGTTGTTGTTCAGTCACTAAATCCTGTGTGACTCTTTGCAGCCCCATGGACTGCAGCACACCAGGCAGGCTTCCCTGTCGTTCGCTATCGCCTGGATATGTCTCTTTATTGTCCTTTAATTTAGAACAGTCCCTTCACCTTTGTACGTGACTTCATTACATTGATATTTTAGAAGTGTTCAGGCCATTTGTCTTGTGGAATGTTGTGAGGATGAAATCAGATAACAGTATTTTTTAAACCTGTACTGTTGAGCCAGTGAGGCATAACGGTTAAGAACTTGGGCCATGGAGCTAGATTTTCTGAATTCATGTTCCAGGTCTATCTCTTACTAGCTCTATAGCCTTAGTCAAATTATTATACCTCTCAGTGCCTTAGTCTCATCCACTGATATAAAATGAGGATAATGAGTACCTCCCCATAACTGTGGAGATTAAATAAGTAAACACATGTAAAGTGTTCATAACAATCCCTGCACAGTAAGTGGTCATTGAACTGTTCCTAAAGAAGGCAAATTCTTGTTGTGGGATCTGAGTTTCAAGATCTGTGTTTAGCTAGGAAAAAAATTCACTCAATTATAAATGATTTTTTTTCAGTGCTTACTAAATGTCTATAATTATACCAGCTGCTGCAGTAAAAAAATAAATAAATAAATAAATTTAAATCTCCTGAATGGAAAAAAGTTTAAGAGATGATCCTATTTCCTAGTGTGATATTACTAAAATATGGGAAACAATCAAGGTAGGGTTAAGTGCTGCTAAGCTAAGTAAACATGAAGATCAGGCTGATAGAAGAGAGAAGGAAATGGTCTATGTTGTTTCAAACAGCTCAAGAATGGATAAAAACTGACTAGTCTTGTTGCAAGGGGGAAGCCAGTTCTGACTCCATGTTGGAAACTATTTCTTTGACTTGCTTTTATTATTATAATAATACTCAATGGTTTGTCTGGAGGATCCTGCCCCTCTGCTTGACTGTAAACTAAAGTGCCTTTGTTCAGCTCAGGGAGAGACAGTTTGTCCCTGCCCACCTGTGAATAGAAGAGATTAACTCACCCCTTCTGAAGGCTGGACATTTCCTTGGAGAAATTTTGCAAGACTGAAGACCCTTTCACTTTACTTCCCCACTGCATCTCCCTCTCTATTCTGTCTTTTGACTTTAGTGCCTCATTGCTTCTCTCTGATCTATAAAACAACCTGGCATCCAGCCCCCAATAAGATGGTTATTTTGAGGCGCTAGCCTACCATCAGTTCTGAATATTCATTGGAAAGACTGATGATGAAGCTGAAGCTCCAATACTTTAGCCACCTGATGCAAAGAACTGACTCACTGGAAAAAACCCTGACCCTGATTGAAGGCAGGAGGAGAAGGGGATGACAGAGGATGAGGTGGTTGGATGGCGTCATCGACTTGATGGACATGAGTTTGAGCAAGCTCTGGGAGTTGGTGATGGACAGGGAAGCCTGGCGTGCCGCAGTCCACCACGTCGCAAAGAATCGGACACGACTGAGCAACTGAACTGAAAGTGCCATCTTCTCGGTGTGCCGGTTCCCCAATTAAAGTATCTTCCTCGCCTCAACACCTCCTCTTCTCAGATTCATTAGCCTATCGTGCCACGAGCAGAGCGAGCTTGGACTGGGTGACAGTCTGAGAAGAAGACACAGGCATTATTACTCCAGGCAGATGAGACTACGTGAGCAAAGGAATATTACAGAAGTGAAGAAGAGCTGTGGGAAATAAGTACAAACAGGGGCTTAGGACCTGCAGATTATGAGTGGTTTATAATGCAGGTATAAGCAACCAGGTCTTCATGCAGGAGGTAAAGGGAGACCATTTTCGGTTCTTGAGAATGCAGTGTTAACCAAATAGAGAAAAAAACTGGGGGAGAAGATTGAGCAAAACCACGCCAGAAGTGTAAGGCTACTTTGCCTTTCCCCTGAAGGAGGTGTGTGAAGGTTCATTTAAAGGTGGAAGGGTTAACAACAGACGTGATCCAGAGAGTTCCACCTGGAAATCATGAACTCGCCCCACACTCGGGCTGCCTGATGCTTAATCCCATTCTAGAATTTTACTGACTAGTTAACCGAATTTAGCAAACTGTCAGAGAAGGTGCTCGCTCACTGGATTGTTATTTATGCTAGTGACAAGGGCCAGGGTTCACTGATGAAAAAACATCGGAAAGGGTGACAGGAGGCTGAAAAGTGAAAGGAAGGGGAGAGAGGTGGGGAAGGTGCCAACCAGGTCGCCCAGGTCGGAGCGGAAGGTGGCTGGGGTCGGGGGTCGAGCGGCCCTTAGGGGGCCCCTGGGGCCCGAGCCTCGGGCGCAGCGCGTGTGCTCGCGGGCGGGGCGCCCCGCGGCCGCCAATGGCCAATCCGGGCTGGCGTCCGGGGAGGGGCGGGGCTTGCCGGCTCGGGCTCCGCGAGTCCTCCTTTTTGCACACACACGAATACAAAGAGCCATACGACCTTCGGGTATCCTTTTTCCATTTTTTTTTCCTCCTTAATCTTGTGTGTGTATTCAAGTTTTTTAAAAAATAGAGATCTGTAGCAGTGCTGGGGTGAGGAAACTGTTGCTAAGGGGAATGTGCGCTTTCCCCCATTTCTTTTTCTGTCTCTCTTCCTCTTTCTTTTTCCTTGTCAAGGTTTTAAATATACCAAGAAGTTGAGAAGCAGGATGGCCGTGTACAACTGTTTCCAGCCAAATTTATAGAGATTTTTTTTTTTTTTTGCTATCACATTTTAAGAACTGGTAAATTTTTATAGTCGAGGGATTTTTAAAAATTTAGCCTCTTGGGAAGTAGAGGTTTCTTTTTGAAGCCGGCCGAAGGGATAATGTAAATTTCTGCCACAGGCAACGTCGAAGGAAACAGATTTGAGGCTCCCTCACAGAGCTGTTTGCGTGCGTTTTACACACCCTCTTCCAGAACCAAAACCAAGTGGCTTGAATATGGCAATTGTCCAAGGCCAATAGGTTAAAAATGTTTGTATTTTATAATTGTGACACTCATTTCCCTGGGGGAGGGGTCAAAGCCCTTTTTACAATGGGTCTTACCCACATTTTTCATGAAGACTGTGTGTGTGTGTGTGTGTGTGTTTTGAAGCAAATAAGTTCTTAAAGATTTATCTTGGGGTTTTGTGCTTTCTGTATATGTACAGTGTGTATATGTGCCGTATCAGATTTTGTTTTTAAAAGCGACTGCCTTTGGTTTTATGTGTGCAAAGCAGTCCCTAGGATGTGGATTTTTTTTTTCCCCTGTTGTGTTCCCAAATGTGATCCAGACAGAATTTCATGCGCAAACTACAGCCTAGAAATCCTATGCATAGAATTACTTAGGTACTTTGACTCTACGTGCATTTACTGTATTTTCTCCTCTTCTAAAGTATCAGCTTACTGAATAATTAAATAATTGCTAGGGAATATACAGTCCACGTGGCAAATGAGGGTAAGCAATTTATTGACTCTGTGGTTTAAAGCCTTCTTTAGTGACTGTTTTGCCTAAGTGGTTTTGCTTTTTATTGTCTCACGTTCCTAAATGTACAGCTGTGTATATTTTGGCCTTTATGTGTGGTTTGGTTGGTGTGTTCAGAAGGGAAGTTCTCTCTTGGCTTTTTGACAAAAATGGTCGTTTATAGGTTGGGATTTGTTTGAATAACTCCACAGCTGGCAAAATATCAGGAAAATAATCCAGTCAAGTCCAATTCTCTAAAACCGGTCTTGATGATGATGATGGGGGAGGGGCCAAGAGGAGGCAAAGGCAAATAATACATAGGAGGGATAAGAAATGCATTTGGTTACCATGTTGCGTTTTTTGGAATGAAAAACGTTCTCCCTAAGATAAGCGTCATGGACAGAGGTGTATGAATTAGAGGGCAACAGGCTCAGAGCAGTACCTCCAGTTACAGAAGCCATTTTCTCCCTTAATTCTGTTATAGAACCACTGTCTCCTATTAGGAGTCATACGGAAAGCGTATTCAAATCTGTATTGGCAGATTGGAGTGAAAGGATAGGAAATATATAGGGTGATAAGGGAGAAACTAGAATGTCACAAATTAAATAGTGACCACGAGATAAAAAAAGGATCTACTGTAGAGTTCAAATTTGAGGACAACAAAACCACTGTACGATGATAATACAGTTCCATCCCCCAGCTTGCGTCCCACTCAGTTTCAAGCTGTCTTTAGGACACCTAACAACGGCGATAAAACTATTTGTACAAGTCTTGACATTCACTGTAATGAATGCAGACTGTGTGAGCTCTCTGGGTTTCTTAGCTGTACTGAGTGCGTTTCTATTCCCTAACAATACAAGTTAGATCAGTCTCAAATGTGGAGCATTCCACAAGTTTAGACCTGCATATCTGACTGCATATCATAGAGTGTTAAAGTAGCCTTTGTGGTGGCAGTAGTGCTGGAATTATTAATGGAATTTTGCTCTTTCTTATTCTTTTCCCCCCTCATTGTACGTCATCACGTATACTTTTTACCTTCTCGGAGAAGACAGCGTTTCCTAGAATGGTACACAACCCAAGCCCTGTCTTCCTAGGTTAATTGATTTTTACTAGGAATTTAGGCTCTTTGCCAGTATTCTTGCTTTGAATTTCATGGTAAGAGAATTCCTCCCACGAATATATCGTTGGCTTGGCCCTCCTACCAAGGCAAAGCAAAGCTAAACTCGGTTGATTTTGCTCTGCAATCTGCAGGGCCCGTAGAGATGAAAACTTACTTGAACTAAGGGCAACTGCTACCTTGCTAGTGTTATCTGAAAAATCTGTAGCTGAGGCCGGCAGGAACGAAAAGCCTTACACCACCAAATGTATGAGGCCGATCTGTAGCCAATGTACCTAAAATCGTGTACACGCAACTCTATGAGCAGCAGGGAACAAAAGGGAGTAAACAAACAAACAAAAAATCAAGCTAAAGATGGCGTCTAGCGGCCTTGAAAACGCCTCGCAGTCGTGTCCCTCCCTAAAGAGGCCCCTCCCCTTCCTGACTTGTTGAGTGATTGTGGATTGCGGCCAGTAACGTCCCCGGCCTTGCTCCGCCCCATCGCCCAACCGCCAATCACTAGGAGCCCGGAGACTGGTGAGGCGGGGCCTCCCCGCGTGCGCGCGCTGGCAGGGTACACGAGCAGACACCGCCTTCTTCCCTGGCAGTGAGCCGGGCCGAGTCGGCTGGAGCGGCGCGAGGGGCACACGCGGTGGGACACCAGTAGGGCAGCCAAAGCTGGACCTCCTCGGGAACTCCCCCGCCATCCTCAGCGCTTTCTTGGCCCCGTGGCAGTTACCCGCGGTGATCCAGCTAGATCTCCTCGGGTCAGTCGGCTGGCTGCGGCGCTGTGAGGAACACCCCTTCCTCGAGACCCCCAGGGCACACCGTCTACCCGGGGGCTCAGTGACGGGTCGCCCTGTCTTCTCCGGCCCCAAGGGAAGAGCTCAGCTCTGTTCCCCCTTTGCGCTGCTGCGCTCGCCGTACCTGTAGTTGAAACACTCTCTTCGGAAATGGTTCTGTTTTCCCTGGTGCCCACCTTGTCATCTTTGACTAATATTTAATCAGCTAACATTTACCAAGGGCTCGCTGGGCATACGACGCAAATTTGGGAGCTAGGTTTTCATTTTTCAGTTTCTCCGGAAATGCAGTAAGAACCGTTTATGTCAGGTATATGGATATGAAAACCTTACACCGGTCATTTTAATCTCAACTAAGTTGCATTTTAGCAAATGTAAAGAAAAGAGGCGGTTTAACACTGGGTTAAAAACTCTGGTACTACTATACAAATGTACATGAAATTTTCGGATTATGTGAAATCCTTTTCTTAGCATCTCACTCTGCCCTCTGGGTCCACATCTCTTTTTTACCCCTAAAAAACAAGGTCTTAGATTTTATTTGTTGGCCTCTATTTGGGTCAGTGTTTAAAAATGTAGAAAAAGACTGTTAATGATATTTCCTTACCTGCTCTTGTGTGGTAAAGAGCTCATCTCTCATACAAGTAGATTTTTTTGAGAAGTTAGACATTTTTTACTGGATGAGACATTTTGTACCTTCAGGTGGAGGAGCAGGGCTGACTGGCACAGCAGGAGGTTTAAGTGGCCATTTTCCTTTTTATTTCTTAAAATGAAGATTATGGTATGAATTGCTATGCTTTCAGTAATTGCATTTAAGGAAGTCCATTGCTGGCATGACCCTGAATGAGTCAAGGGCCCATTACAAAAACATTTATCTTCTGAGTGATACCATAGACTACACATCTATTAGATAGTGAGAAAACTTTTATTTTTCCTAGTTTGGAGGTGAACTCAGTCATGCAGAAAATTCAAACTCAGAATGGGTTGAAGCAAGCAAGGGAGCTGCCAAGAGTATGATATATTTAGTTCTAACAAAAATACATGTGACTTGGGAGGAAATGGATAGTTAAGATTATGGACAGCCTTACCCTGAACTGTCTGTCCAAAGATGAGTTTTCATTCTTTATCCAAATATTTATGAAAAAATATCAAAAGTATAGAAAAGTACATTTTCTAGGCTCCTTTCACATTGTTAAAATTAGACTGATACTGATGAACCCCAAACACAGATTTTATGCACACTTAAGTTTGACAGCTGCTGTCATTTTGTGTTGGCAAGTCATCATAGGATTGAAGATAATTTTCTTAACATTCCAATTCTAAAAGTTAATACCGTTTTGCAAAAGGCATATATATTCTTCAGTGATGGTCAGTCTTAGTTCATTCCTCTTTCTTGAACAAAAATGCAAACTTGGTTTTAAAATAAATCAGCAATCTGAAATTGCAAAAGTTGACAGTATTAATGTTTAATAATAATGGTATAGACACTGCTTGGATAATTTATTCCAATTAACCATTGCTTTGCCAAACATCCCATGGATTGCTTCACAAGTTATTGTATTAAACAGTTATACATTTTGAGAGGTAAAATAAAGATATCAGAATAAAGTTTAGGTATGTTAATAACATTAGCAGAGTTAAAGGGGCTCTGAAACTTTAAACTAGTTATGGAAAAAAGCAAGAATGATTATGTTAAGTCTGCAATGTTAGAAAAGAAGGATTTAATAGGTTATAACAGCAAATAATGCAGCGCTATCTATAATAAAGTTCTCTTATCAGTTTGAATTGTTCACACTGAGGAAGATCTGTAAAAAAAGAATGTTTCATCTTTGTCTTCATTGCTCCATATCAGTGAATCTTTGCCCCTGCATTCATCTTTTTTCTTCTCTGCTGACTCAGAGAACAGCTCACCTGCCTTCCTTCTCACATTGGGAGGATCCTTGCTAGAAGAAAACCTAAATCCTTTCCTAATATGTTCATCCTTTCCCTTTTCACTGACCTTATTTTTTTCTGCTTTTTAAATATCCTGAGGCTGTAGTGCCCCTTCTGACTTCCTGCTTCCTTCCTTTCATATGTATACTCTAGAAAACTTGACTTCATGTCTTGCCTCCATATTCTCTCCATCAATTTCTCTTTCATCTAATGCATATATTACTTCCACTACCAAAAAGAAACAAAAAACAAAACTTACTAGTCAGCGCCAGTGACCATCACAGATAAATAACATGCATTTCCTTAATTTTCGTCTTGTTTTAACCATTCTGCTGCACTTGTCACAGTTGACTAGATCCACTTTCTTGTTACTCTTTCTACTTTGGTGTTCCTAACACTTTTTATTCCATCTTACTGACCATTCTTTTTTAATGAAGACTTTTCCAAGGATTGGCTCCAAGTGCTGTCCTTGGCCCCTGCCAAGGATCTTATACGTACTCCTTGGAGAGCTCATTCACTCTCTGAGGTTCAAATATAACCTCCTGCTAAAGTTTCCAAGTCTGCATTCCAGCTCTGACCTTCCTCTTGTTTTTGTTTTTCAGTCCTAGCCAGTTGCTTTCAGAACATTCCATTTAAAGATGCTGCCATCAGTTTGATATTTTAACATGTTATATAAATACATATCTTTTCAAATATGCCGGTGCCACCTCTCAGCTTCCTCATTTCTATCATTCTGTCAGTGTTACCATCTTCTGACCCTTAGGTTTAGTCTTGAAGTTGTCTTAACCGATCTCTCTATCCCGCATATTTGTTAAGTTAAGAAATAAGATCAGTCCTTCCTCCAGGGTGGTGAACCTTCATATCCACAAATGTTCATTCTTATCACCTCTCTCCAGGATTAAACAGCCTTCTAATCTCTAACTGTTCCACTTTAAGTGTCTAAGACAGAGGTCAGTATACCTTAGCACATAGTCTTAAGTCTGGCATTACACCTGTTTTTCTTGGCCCCATGGGCTAAGAATGGCTTTTATAATTTTTAATATAAATATTAAAATGTAATGTTTTGTGACATTTCTGTATTAATAAAGTTTTATTGGAACACAGCCATACTTACATTTATGTATCATCAATGGCCCCTTTGTGCTACAATGGCAAAGTCGAATGGTTGTGTCAAAAACCACATGGCTGGCAAAGCCTAAGTTTCTTTAGTCCTTTCCAGAGAAAGGTTTGCTGACCCCTGACCTAAGAGTTTCCTGAACTTGGTTTTCAAAGCGCACTGTCAGCTCTCTGTACTTTGTATGTAAGCCCTTTTGTTCTGACCTCTCACATGTACCCTGTTAATTCTGTGATGTTTGGTTTTTTTCCTCTCACTCAGCTTGACTTCTTACCACTGTACCACTTCATCCTATACCTTGCTCAAGTGTCAGTTGGAGACTTTTCTTTGGTAAGACCCCTATCTCACATGATTTCATTCTGTCGATCTTTCTATAATTTTGAACTAACTCAGGATATTTCTATTCTGTACTATATTTTTAGCCACTTGTGTATATTTTGCTTTGTTCTTTAGACTTTTGTTCTCGCATGTGCTGTAAGCTCCTTGTGTATAGGGACTTTATCTTCCTTTCACTTGAGTACTGGAGGTGGCAGTCCATTTTGGTGACTCATCCTTTAGCATGGCCTTATATAGACAGAATTTTTAGAAACGCTTGTTTATATATATATATATAACTTGCTCATCTTCTCTAATGAAGATATATGTAGCTAATGCTATTAGCATTTTAAATTAGTATCTGGTTAGTAAATATAATTGTGAAATGTTCCTGTAATACCTGCCAACCCCAGTTTCCTTATCTTTTTATTCAGGGTCTTAGAGTTTATGTGGGAGACTCTAGCAGGACCCAGGGAAACTAAATCAGAAATGATGTCCATAGATACCCCAAAAGAGTTATTTGAATGCCTGCTGTGCTACACTGCACTGTACCAGGTTTTTATAGACAGATTGATTCAAGGAAACACGTATTTGTTGCCCTGAATGTGGCATTCTAAAATGGATGAAGTTAGGTAATACCCAAAGTTGAAAAACAGAAAGAAACTGAGGGACAGAATTGTAGAGCGGGTTAGTGTCATGATATTTTATGTCAACACAAATATGAAAATATATTTAGCACATTAAAAACGAGCAGAGTTGGGAATTCCCTGGTGGTCCAGAGGTTAGGACTCCGAGCCTCCACTGCAGGGGGCACAGGTTCCATCCCTGGTTGGGGAACTAAGATCTTATATGTAGCACAGTCAAATAAATAAGTAAACAAAATTAAAAATGAGTAAAGTTGAACAGTAACAGTCTAAAGCCAGGTCATGATAGCAAGTAGTTAAAAATACTGTTTTCTCAATTACCTTTCTAATTTGCATCATAAAACGTTTTGTACTGATAAAAGGCAACTTTGTAGACTTGAATTCATTTCTTACAAATTTGGTATTGAATTTAGAGGGGAAGCTCCCCAAATTCTATTTCAAGCCACTGGCTTTTTTTTTTTCTAAATGAAGACATCAGCATGGATGTTCAAGATAGGAACACAAAATGTTTCAGGAATCCAGCTGTTATGTGTGAAGCACTGACTATGTGCCAGCACTCTGTTGGTGCCTTTATATATATTATAAATAATCTTCACAAAAACACTCAAAGTGGGCAGAGTGGAGGTAGATAGCCCCAGAGAACACTGAGGCCCAAGTTCAAATAGCCCTTAAGTGGTACCGCATGATGAGAACCCTATTTTTTATTTTATTTACTTATTTATTACTCCCATTTCAGTGCTATTTTGGGAAGATGACCTAAGAAAAGACCATTTAAAGGGACAGAAGGGCTTGAGGCAGGTACAAGGCCAGCAGGGGAGAAGGCCTCCTGCAAGAAAGAGTATCTGGGGCAAGAGTGTAGCAGTTGTCAGTTTGATCCCAGGAAGGATACCTACCCAGAGTCCCAACCTGATGCACCTTAGTTTAAAAAAAAAATTTTTTTTTAATTGAGGTTTCTCTGATGTACAATATTATAGGTTACAAGTATATAATACAGTGGTCCACAGTTTTTAAACGTTGTCCTCCGTTTTTAGCTGTTATAACCCTTTAGCTGTGTCCCCTGTAAAGTATATTCTTGCAGCTCAGGCTTCTCAGGTCCTGCAGTAGTAAAGAATCTGCCTGCCAGTGTAGGAGACTCGCTTTTGATCCCTGGGTCAGCAAGATCCCCTGGAGCAGGAAATGGCAGCCCAGCCCAGTATTTTTGCCTGGAAAATTCCATGGACGGTGGAGCCTGGCATAGTCCATGGAGTTTCAAAGAGTTGGACGTGACTGAGTACACACATACACACATATCCTTATAGCTTATTTTATACATTACTGATTTATTAAATTTGGGGGGGTATATTCCCTGGTGGTCCAGTGATTATGACTCTGTGTGCTGTCACTGCCCAGGGCCTGGGTTCAATCCCTGGTTGGGGAACTAAAATCCCAGAAGCTGAGTGGTGCTGCCAAAAAAATTTTTTTAACTGAATTATAGTTGATGTAAAATATTACATAAGTGGCAGGTCTTAATTTCTTACTGTACAAATCCTAAACCCAAGTGAGCGATCATTTGTGTGTTATCATTTACATAACTTTCTTTTTCTTACAGCACCCACGTTTCAGGTTAAACTCTTTGCATGATGTTGGTTTTAAAAAAGTTAAAACCCCACAGGAGCTTGTAGGCCCTTATTTAGGAAGGAAAAGGATATATTAATGATTCATTCATAATTGACTTGGGAATTGCTTAGTGCGTTCCTTTAACCTTTAGTTTTAATTTGGCTTTAACCTTTAGTTTTTTAGGTTTAGCTCTGCTTTCCAGTGACTCTAATGACAGAGAAGCAGTAAATGGATTTGAGTTAACGTTATTTCAAGAAGTGAATATCTAGCACAGAAAAGCATTTCTTCAATATAAAGGGTAGAAAGAGCAAATTAAAGACTATTTTTTAATAACCAAATGTAATTAAAATGCATTGTCAGATTTACATTTTAGTACCTCAGAGGCATTGATATTGCCTGTTTCTGAAATGAGATTGCTGATTCAAAAAAAAATAAAACCCCAAATTTCTGTATGTGGAAAATTCTCCTAACCTCCTCCTCTCCTTTTAATTGTGGTGTTATGATATAATTTACAGGGTAAGATAGAAATGTATCTCTTGAGGAAATTGTAAACATAAGATTTTGTCACTTAGGGAGCTTCAGGCAGAAAGATTCTTTTTTTCTATAATCAAGTGTCATTTAGAAAATGACAATATGAAGTTCCTTGGAGTGTTCTCAGTGGTACAAACCCTCCCACACTTTTTTTCTTCTTTTTCTCCTGGAGTAGTTTAGTCGCTTAACTACAGTGATTCAGAGGAGAGGCAGTTTGGTTTATCATTGATATTCTGATCTCTCTGTTTGGGGGCTGGTTGTGTGGAGTGGCAGCATGGAGCTACTTAGAAACTCCCGTTCAGCTCTGTCGCTCCCTTAAGCAGCATGAGAAGTGGAGATGAGGGGCCCTGGAGGTGATTTTTCTGGGCTTCCAGCTGGAGCATTCAGAACAGTTAGCTTCTGTTGCAGAGGCTGGAGGCCCAGGTGTACAAAGTGTGAGAGTAGGGGTCTCTGCAGCCTGGTTAGGGAAGCTCAGTTCTCCCATCCAGGTTTTCCTTTCATTCCCCTGCCCATCTCCAAAGCATTAATGATATAATAGTGTGAGGTTGGCAGCGTCTTGGGGGCTGCATTGATTGGCCTCCTCCTTATTTAGGAGTCTTATTCTGCATCTGTATGCAAATTATAGAGACCGTAGAATCATCATTCTTTATGTCAACAAAAAGTGGTATCAGTTTAAGAAAAAAAATCACACGCACACTAGATTGAAAGTAGCAATAACTGGTTTCTGCTGTCTTCCCTGACCTTGAAAAAGATATATAAGTTCTCTGCATGTCTCTTCTCTGGCCCTGGGTTAATATGTGTTTCCTAGAGCTGTTGTGTGAATGAGATTAACCTACGTGAAGTGTTCTGAACTCCTTAAGGAATGATGTCAAAGCAATAAAATGCAATACTGTTATTACAGCCAAGATAGAGAGGCGGAGAAGACAGATCTACATTTTCTTCCTTAATCTTCTAATCTTTCCAGATGCCCGTGGGTCCTTTAGAGTCTCCTCTCTGTTCCTTAGTTTTGGAGTGGTGGGGGGTTTCATGCCTTCCGCCCTCTGAAACCGAGTTCCTCGGGAAGGCCTTCGTAGGCCCACCCTATGGGGAAGGGGTGAGGGTGACCTCCCAGTGTGTGGGACTAGGGCAGCCCAGGATCTGCACAGAGAAGGCCCTCTCCACTCTGCAGGACGAGAAGAGGCAGCCATGGTCTGTGTGCGCCTTCACGGCTAGCCCACTGCTCCTTCAGAGAACCCAACCCCGGGTGCCCAGGTTCCTCTGACCACCCTCCATGAGGAAGGAAAGTGAATCCAGAGAGGCCAGCGCTTCCTGCGGTCCGGTCGGCTGGGGACACTTTTGGAGCAGTCCAGCAGTGTGAGCACCGCCCTTCCCGCCTCGACAACCATGTCCTTCAGCGCCACCATTCTCTTCTCCCCTCCCAGTGGCAGCGAGGCCAGATGCTGCTGCTGTGCGTGTAAGAACGAGACAAGCGGGGCCAGCTCAGGCTGTCAGGGCGGGAATCCTCCCAGCACCCCGATCACGGTGACGGGGCACGGCCTGGCCGTCCAGAGCTCCGAGCAGCTCCTGCATATTATCTACCAGCGGGTGGATAAGGCCGTGGGTCTGGCTGAGGCGGCGCTGAGTCTCGCCAGGGCCAACAACGAATTGTTAAAACGACTCCAGGAGGAAGTGGGTGAGCTGAGGCAAGGGAAGGTGCCCGCCGCGGATGAAGACAGGGAGAGTCGGGCACACGGCTCTCCGCTGGAGGAGCCCGGGCCCCTCAAGGAGAGCCCCGGGGAGGCCAGCCGGGCCGTGCCGGCTGCGGAGGAGGAGTGTGACAGTGTGGGCAGTGGCGTGCAGGTGGTGATCGAGGAGCTGCGGCAGCTGGGAGCGGCCTCGGCTGGGGGGCCCGGACCCTTGGGCTTCCCTGCAGCTCAGAGAGATGTGCGGCTCCCGGGATGCACCCTGACTGCTGGCGAGGGGGCCCCGATGCTCAACCCTGTGAGTACACAGCACAGGACCGGAGCCGAGCTGCTCCCTTGTGCCCTTCCTGGCCTTCCTCTCTTTCTCTTCTCTCCATCCTTCAGCCTTTCTTTTGGTGCTATCAGTGATGAACAGCAGGGTACCCAGTTTCCTTTGTCGTCAGGGAGAGTGAGCCCTCCTGTTTTTTCCTGACCCCGTGGCCTTTCTGGTAGAAGGTCATTGCTGGCATGAGTGGCATCGGGGCTGCCCTGCCCTCCCACTCTGTCGCGCCGCATGGCACCTTCTCCACAGCTGCCTGACAGCTCCATGGGCTCTGCCTCTCCTGGCGAGGATGCCTGCCATGCACAGACAACTCATTCATATTTGATCACGGGCCCTCTGCTTGCCAAGAGGAATTCAGGACTAGGAGAGAGATGGGGATGTGAGGAGAGAGAGGCAAAGGCGGGGAGGGAGAGCAGGGAATGAGGGCGGGAAAGGGCAAAGCTGGTAGCCGACAGGTGCAAGAAGGGGAAGAGGCCATTGGAAATGAAGGGTTCAGAAAGGAGAAAAAGTGGAGAAAAAGCAGAGGAGAAAGATGAACCTAAGTGGAAGAAGAATTGATGCAAGGGAGAGAATATGAGGTAAGGTAGGAGGGAGGTAGAGGAAAGGAAATAAAATGAGGAAAAATGGGCAGTTGAGAGTTTACCTAAGAGGATAATAACACGTACGGAGGAAGAGGGAAGCCAACGGGCCTGTTTTGTGAGCCGAAAAAGACATAGAAATACACTGATATTTCAGCTTCTTTACTGCTCAGGGCCATATGAGCAGGGAAATCCTGGCTGAGGAGAGTAAAAACTGAAGAATGTCACATGGAAGTCTGGAAAGGAGATGGAGCAACTCTAGAGATCTCAGATGTGAAGCTAACAGATGTGTTGCCACTTGAGAGACAGTGGGAGGTCTGTCAGCTCCCACCCACCCTCTCCACCGCGTCCTCCTTCTGCCCTCTGTCTTTTCCTCCACCCGCCACAACAAGGCCCAGACACCCAGGAAAGAGTAGAGCAGCAGAACAGGGGGGCTGAGACTCCGAGCCCATCTGCTGGATCTGAGGAATGAAGGCCGCCTCCAGGGTCATACGGCAACTGGTCACTGCTCCACCAAGGCCTAGCCGCACGGGTGGGTGATGGCCCCGAGGCTCGCCCCAGTCTGCCCGGCCAGGGACTATCCTTGGTTTGGGGGTGTCGGAGGAGCTGCTGGGAAGGTGGGAGGAGGCAGGGAGGCACCAGGCCTGGCAGTGCCCTAAGCTGTGGTTCTTTCTGGCAGGGAAGGCTTCCAAGCCGACAGGATGGAATTAGATTTCACAGCACAGAAAGCAGCTCACAGGTCTATAAATCTCAGCCTCCTCCCCGGCTTCTTTCTGTGTTTTTTCCCCCACTTTCACTGTTTTGTTTTCCTGGCTGCAGAAATCCCCCTCCTTTCTTCTCCTCTCCCTCTCTCCCTTCCTCCCTCCTTCCTTCCCCTACCCTGTGTCCTTGAGTGAGGGCACAGGCAGGCAAGCGGATGTCAGGGCAGCGACTGTCAGACATAGCCAGGGCAGGATCAAGGTGAGGGCACTCGCTGGCCCTGCAAAGGGAAGAGGGCAGGGGATGGGGAGGGGAAAAGCAGTACCAGCCTCTCTAGAGGTTTCTGACTTTATATCTACCTCCTTTGCTCTCATTTTTCTATTTCTCCTTCTTGTTATTTTATTTTCTCACTCCTCTTGCTTGGTTTTCTTATCATCACTTTCTCACTCAATCCCCTTCAGGCAAAACACCTAGCTACCTTACCTATACTCAGGTGCAAAGCATAAATGACTACTCACAAATAGAGCATCAGAAACATGCCTTGTCCTTACAGTCAGTCCTGTGGTAATGACCCACCATGAGAGGCCCCGTTGAGTGAAAGTTGCTCAGTTGTGTCTGACTCTTTGTGACCGCATGGATTCTAGCCTGCCAGGCTCCTCTGTCCATGGGATTTCCCTGGCAAGAATACTGGAGTGGGTAGCCATTCCATTCTCCAGAGGATCTTCCCAACCCAGGGATGGAACTGAGGTCTCCTGCAGTGCAGGCAGATTCTTTACTGTCTGACCCAGGGAAGCCCAAGAGGTCCTGTATCTGCAAGAAGTATTTGCCCCACGCTCCCCCCGGAGTCCCAGAGAAACAAGCCACGAACCACTGGAGACTGGGCTAGACTCCCCCCTGCTCTCCACTCCCTGTTCATCATACTTACCAGTGAATGATGGTTGACCAGGTTCCCACAAGCCTGGCGGGCTAATAGGTTTTTTTTTTTTTTTCCGTATGTTCTTAGCTGGTGGACGATTATGTGGCCTCTGAAGGTGCAGTGCAGCGGGTGCTGGTGCCTGCTTATGCCAAGCAGCTTTCACCAGTCACACAACTGGCGATTCAGCGGGCAACCTCAGAGACTGGGCCAGAAAATGGAACCAAGCTACCGCCACCCCGCCCTGAGGACATGCTCAGTGCTGCTGCCGCCCTGGAAGGGCCTTCAGAAGAGTCAGGCCCTGGGGGAACTGGGGAGCTGAGACAGTCTCTAGGGTTCACTGCTTCCCCATGCAGGACCAGAGGGAGTGGGCAGAAGAACTCCAGACGCAAGCGGGATCTGGTCCTCTCTGTGAGTGAGCTCAATTTCTATACATTTTTCTTCAGTTTGGAGAGATAAGTGAAGAGTGAAATGTGGGTTGCTTTTAAATGTCCCATGTGGAATGAATGGTATCCTGAAGCCTGCTGGAGTGGGAAGGGCAACAAGGAGACAGACTGTTCCCTAGCCCCAGGGACAGACAGTCCCTTTGCTATCAGTAGAACTTGTTTAGGCTTTTCCGGATAGATTGATATCTTCCATTTAAAGATAAGGGAATTATATCATGTCTCCTGGTGATCTCATAATTCTGATGGGAAGATCTTTATGGGGTTCAGCAGATTGACTGCAGCAGGATAGCACTAGAAACTGCCTGCAAATAATCAGTGTTCAGGGCAAGCAGCAAGGGGCCCCTTGGGCAGCAAGGCCAAGGTGTCCTGAGGTGGTCCCATACCCCAAAGATGCAGAGGACCACTAGACACTCAGCTCAAGGATAAAGGTTAGAAGAGTCTGGTGATTCTCAGAGCTCTTGGCAGGGAAGGTACTGGCCGGAATCAGTTCTGCCTGAAACCTTACAGTGGCTTGGAGTCCTAGTGCATCCCTAAACATCCTACAATCTATAGGACGCCCCACCCCCACCTCCATTATCCAGCATCATTAGAGTCAAGGTTAAGAAACCCTGTTTTAGGATGACTACAGACCTTTGGATCAGCTCTGTCATCCAAGACATCTTTCTAATGGAGACTGTAATGGGTCTCCAGTCTCTGGATAATAGCTTATGAGGGAACCTGAGAGTTCTGGTCAAGGGTGATGGTCACCACTGACATCCAGTGAAATCTCATCAGAGTATAGAACCCATTTCTCCTGTTACAGCCTTAGTAAAGATTGAAAGTGGCTGACTACCATTTATACCTCCTTTATTTATATTACTTCTTTCTCCTTTTTTCTACTCTCTTTCTTTCGTTTTTAGGTTGATAGATTCTTTTTTTCCCCCTTCCAGAAGACACCATTCATAATCAGTATCAACTGATTTCTAACCTTTATTTCAGATTTTGGTTACGTTTAATGACATGTCGCTTATCAAGAATGGGGAGTAGGTTTAGTTTCTCTGTCATGGATTTCTAATCCAACAGGTCACTGTTGTTGCCAGTGACAGAAATAGAGGCTTATACCTAGAAGTACCTTTCAAGAGAATTCCCCAAAATTCTTAGTGTTTAAATCAGAATATATGTGTGATAATTACAATTTGCATAAAATCAGGATTATTTTGGTCAGTTCTATTCCTCTTGTGCCTACTGCCTACAGTGAGAGGTCTAGTGGTGAGGCCGGGCTTCTTCCTGCCCTTTGGAGAGCTTGGCACAGTGCCTCCTGAGAAGCATGCTCAGCCATCAGGCTCGGTGTTGTAGGATGAGAAGAGGGGCAAGTGGACCAGTCAGGGAGTCTTGCTGCCCATCACGTAGAAAGATATAAAATGTTCTTGTGTGAGTCTGTGGGTTCAGAGGGAGAGGGATGGTTGCAGGTCTTCACCGTCCCAACCTTTAGCTCTGGAAAGGAATCCGAGAGGCACTTCTCCAGTCTGTTGAGGCTGCTGTGGGTTGCTGCTCTGCCAGGGATCCAAAAGGCCCAAATCAGAACCTTAATTCCTGGGACTGCTGCAGATCCAGCCACCCATTGGAGAACTTACTTATTTTTAGCTTGCTCGGGAGGCAGGTGAGCCAGCATCCTTAAGTCTTAACACTTATTATTGGCTAGAGTATTTTCCCTTTTCACTTCAAGCTTGGTTTGATTTTTATCAGCTGATCTCTTCCAAGTCAGTTGAATTGGAAAGCTATGCAACTCCTCCCCCATCTTTTTTCTTTTTTTGCAACTCTTTCAAATTCTTTCCGAAGCATTCACCAATTGCCTTGTGATTTCTTAAGTTTGGACTTCTAAAAGGTAAAATCACTATATCAGATATGAAGCTAGTACAACTCTTTTTTTATAGAGGGGAGAACCTAGTCATAAAGAGTTAACAGTAATTTCCTAAGTTGATATGGTGAGTCAGCCATAGGAATAAGAGGCGATATTGGGCATTTTTGAATACGAAGCTGAAATCCTGAGATCAGCATCCCATCAGTTTGGGACTGGGTAATTTCCATTGACTAAAGGACCTTGGGATGAAAATATAATCAGAAACAGCAAAACTAAATTTAATAGGAGGAAATGTAAACTCCTGCATTAGAGTACAAAAAACAAAAAACAAAACAGTTGCAGAAGGGTGGAAATAGTATCTGTGTGAAAAATGGACTTGAGCTGACTACAGGCTCACTATGAATGGACCCTGTGGCACTGAGTAGCGATGGGGTTGCTAAGAAAGGTAACAGCATCTTGGGTTTCATTCCTAGAAGTATAGAGTTCTCAGGGAAGTAATGCTTCCTTTGGCCAGACCTCAGTGGATGAGTTAGATTCAGTTCCAGGTGCCATGTTGTAAGAGGAACACCGGCAAACCAGAGCGTCATAGTTTCATGACGAGTCTGTCTGGCAACTATGTCATGAGGACTGGTTGAAGGACTTGGTGTTTAGACCAGATAAGAGGAGACCTCGGGAGAACATGGAAGCTGTCCTCAAATACTTGAGGTGCTATTAGGGCAAAACTGGGGTCAGATTTTGGAGAATCTAAGGCAATTTTTTTTTTTTTTTAACAATTAGAGATGTTCATAGTAGCTGAGTCAAAAACTAGTGAGAACCCATCATTAAAGGTATATAAGCAAAGCTGAAAGATAGCCTATTTAATGATGTAAACGGATGGTTGGGTTACAGTGTCTCCAAGTTCCCTTTCATTCCACATTTCTGTTATTTCAGGTTTGTGGTTTTTGGACCATGATATGAGGACCCCTGGGATTTGTGGTAATGTGCAAAGGCATATACCTGGGACATTTTCCTGGGTCACCAATTTTACTAGAAGATTTTGGAAGATATTTTCATATTAAGAGAAATACAAAATGGCAAACCACTTCAGTATTCTTGCCTGGAGAATCCCACAGACAGAGGAGTCTGGCAGGCTACAGTCCATGGGGTTACAAAGAATCAGACATGACTGAGCTACTGACTGACTAAAGGGGCTTCGAGCAATGTCTATCTGAAGTAGCCCTGTTGTATATTTGCTCTCTCCTTGCTATTAGAAGTATGTGGAAATTTTGAAAACCTGTATTCTAGTTATCACAGTCCCTGAGAGCAAGAGTAAGACCCAGAATAATTCTGAAGGCTCCACATAAATTAAATGAAAAGGACAAAAAGTGGGGAGGGGGTGTCCATTAGAGACACTAACATAGGTAGGCTCTCTGGCTAAAAAAAGGGTATCAACAGAAAATGGTACCTAGGCTATGGGCAAGATTCATGCAGAAAACCCCATAGGGACCAGAGAAGGGTTTCATCATATTTGTTCCTGGCTTGATTCTGTGTTTTGTTTGTTTCCCCTAGAAATTGGTCCATAATGTGCATAACCACATCACCAATGACAAGAGATTCAATGGGTCTGAAAGGTATGATCCTCTTGAGGGAGAAGATCATAAGGAACTTTGCCAAGGAGAGGGAAGCAGAGGGGGGCTGCTCCAATATAATAGTTAGGCTAGGGCTTCCACCTCACCATTGCCCTTTGTGTCGTGTCTTAGGCCATGGGGGACTTTCCCACAAAGCTGATTAATGGAGGAATCTCTGTCTAGCTTTTAAAATGCTGACTGTCTTATTTACTTTCTTCTCTTGTGGCAGCATCAAGTCCTCCTGGAATATTTCCGTAGTGAAGTTCCTTCTGGAAAAGCTCAAGCAAGAACTGGTAACAAGTCCCCACAATTACACTGACAAGGAGCTGAAAGGTGAGAAAGACCGAGTTAACTTGCACCCCAGCCTTTCTTCATCCCCTGTTCCTGACCAGAGGAGAAGAGGCCTATGGAGATGATTTAGGTGGTTTTGAAAATAGTGGAACTTAAAAAATTGGTTTTGGCTATTTTTTCACCTAGGATTGTCTTTTTATTCCCCTACTCAGTCTGAAATGAAAATGGGAGAAGGAAGGGGCTAGAATACCATCATGCATGATGCTTATACAGAGCCCGAGTCCCGGGTATTATGAAAAGGAGGTTAGAATCAGGCCTCCCCTTTTGTCCCTACATATCACATCCTGGGTTTCCTACTTCTCGTGCCCTTCTGTTATTTGTCTGTAGCATTAAGAAAGCATCTGCTGAAAAAGTACTTGGGATCTGCTGTCAGCCGAGTAGAATGGGGTAGGTGTGACTGCAGTTGGGGGAGGGGAGTTGCAGAAGCATCAGAGTTGTCCTTTTATAGTGAGAGGAGTTCCCCGTTAGAGAAGCAGAGGGGCAGAGAGAGCTACACCAGAGAGGAAGGAATAGCTGCTGATGGATGTGCCCAGAAAGCCCATTGTGTAAAAGTGGTTCTCCCCTCTTCCACCTGGTAGTGTTTACAGCAAAAAGAAAAGGGGCTGAGGACCCCTGCTTTCTGCTGCCTCCCTTCTCCCTCCCCACCAGGAGCCTGTGTAGCCTACTTCCTTACTAAGAGGCGTGAGTATCGCAACTCCTTAAACCCCTTTAAAGGCCTGAAGGAGAAAGAGGAGAAGAAACTTCGAAGTCGCAGATACCGGGTAGGTTTCTAGGCTTTCCTTTCAGAAAAGATGCTAAACTCTAAACCCTAATAAGCCACAGTGGGAGGGTGTGGCCTCTGAGAACAGGATGGAGTGGAGGGGAAGGAAGACAGGAGCCAGTTCTCTAAGATCTGATTTGAGTTCTCTTGGGAACTTAGTTCTCTCAGGCACAGATTTTTCACAGCTTTCCTCCTGCCCAAACCCTTTCCCCAAACCTAACGTGTGGTTTGTTGCTCTTCCTAATCTCTGTCCTGGGCTCCTACCTTAGCTTTTTGCCAACCGATCCAGCATCATGAGGCATTTTGGCCCTGAGGACCAGCGTCTATGGAAGGATGTGACAGAGGAGCTGATGTCGGATGAAGAGGACAGTCTTAATGAGCCAGGTGTCTGGGTGGCCCGGCCTCCCCGTTTCCGGGCCCAGCGCCTCACACAGCTCTGCTACCACCTGGATGCCAACTCTAAGCATGGCACCAAAGCCAACCGTGTATATGGGCCTCCCTCAGACCGTTTGCCTTCTGCTGAGGCCCAGCTTCTTCCACCGGAACTTTATAATCCTAATTTCCAAGAAGAGGAGGATGAGGGAGGTGATGAGAATGGCCCCGTCTCCCCATCTTTTGACCAAGCCCACAAAACCTGCTGCCCTGACTTGAACTCATTCATTGAAATCAAGGTGGAAAAGGATGAGTGAGATCTAAAAGCAAGAATAACTCTGGCATCTGCCACTCCCCATGGCCCTGAAATGGGTGGCCACAGGGCTTCCCAAAATAATGAGATGTCCTCTGCAGTCTGAGGAAGCAAACCCGCCTCTCTTAACACAGTCTCCACTGGAAGTAGAAGCTGGCAGCTCTGGTGGGATAAAAGGACTTATTTTCATGGGGGAAAAATAACCCCCACTGTGAAGGGCAAGCCAGAAAATGCTTATTCCTAAGCATAAACAGTGCCTCGGAGGAGCCTAGGATGAGAAAAGGAGGAGTATGGGTCAAAGAAACAGGCCTTCTTGACATGTGCCCTGGTCTCTGAGTTGTTTTTTCTGCTAGTTTCACTCAAAGCTCTGGGGAAGTAAGTGGCCCTGGTGGTAGCTTCGACTTCCCCTGATTGCTGGTCTTGCTCTGCAGTGGAGGCAGCACAGCGCCAGGCCGGGGTAATGCTCCCACCTGGTGGACAGTTTCAGTCATGGACTTGATGCTTCTGAGCAGAGCACAAGCTCCGTGCCTATTTGGGAGTTGGGATCTAGAAGTAATAGCTATTGTTTATTCAATTATATAAGGAAGCATTTATTATTCCTGCCTTACACATGAGGAAATTAAGATTTAAAGAATTCCCCTGTCTCACCAACAGCTGCTTTCCTACCGTGTGACCAAGCAGTATATGCAGCTTGCTAGCTATTTCTTAGTTCTGTCAGCCAAACTGTATTTTGAAGAAGGTGTGTGTATGTGTGTTTGTGTATGCATAAGCACAAATTCAGAACATACCCACAAACACAGAGAATGTGTGCATTTTTGGATAAACTGAGACGTAAACATGGCTTTCTCTTTGTTCAGTCAGTCATATAACATGGACTGCTTACTAGGTGTCAGGTACTGTGCTAGGTGCTGTGGATACTCTGTTGAACAGGCTTGATGGTGAGCAGTTTTATCATCTAGTCAGGAAACCAGGCATTTAAGTAGGCAAATGAACTGTGATAAGTGTGATGATGGGGGTGTGTGTGTGCCATGGCTGTGTACCACAGGGGTAGCTAACTTGCTCTGGTCTGGAAAAGTTTCTCAGAGGAGTGTTTAGACCGATGCTTGGAAGACGAGGAGAAGTTAACCAGGAAGGAAGAGGAGGCAGAGAGAGTGTTCCAAACCTAGGGAAAACAGCAAGTACAGAAGTCCAGAGGCAAGAGAGAGCGCAGACAAAGTGCAGTTCTGCTGCAGGAGGGGATGATGCCAAGAGAAGAGACTGAAGAGGCAGACAGATTCTGTAAAATATGTATTTTTGATTATGCCACAGGGTTTACAGGGTTTTAACCTCCCCCGACCAGGGATGGAAACTGGGCCTTCAGCAGTGAGAGCATGGAGTCTTAACCACTGTCAGTGAATTTGCTCGTTGACAAGTTTTTAACAGGGAAATAAGATGATCAGTTTTGTGTTTCTGAAGAATCACTTCACTTCAGTGTATACAATGGAGGGGAAGGAGAGAAAGCCTTGGCAGGGAGACTTTTGCAGTGGTCCAGGAGAGAAAACATGGTGGCCTGAGATATAGGACACATACATACAGTAGCGATGAGGAAAGGACAGATTTGAAAGATATTTCAGAAGCAGAATTGATAAATGGTGATAGGATTCAGTTGGGTTTGAGGTTAAGGAAGATGTAAGGTTGATATTCAGGTTTCTGGCGTAAGTAGCTAAGTGGTAAAAAAAAAATGATATCATTCACTCAGGAAATGCTGGAGGAGCCAGTTTTGGGAGGCAGGGGTGAGGTCAGTTTAGAGTGTTGTGTGCCTTTGAGACAACCAAGTAAAGATGCTCGTCGTCAGCTGAGTTTTTTAAGTCCAAGAAGGTCTGGGCTAGAGAGGTGGATTTGGGAACCACCAGTGTATATAGAGCTTAAGGGCATGGACAGCAGGGCCTGTGGAGCTCCTAGCTCCTAGCTCAGACTATGGAGTGTCTACTCTAAGGTCATGAGCACTACTGGAGCATACCCTGTCAGCACACCACACCCTCCCCCATCTGTGTCTGCTTTCTGTTATCCCCTGAAAACACAGGTTGTTGATCCCAACTCTGCCCATTGCTGCACCACCAACTCCTGGATGGGCCTCCTTTAATGGCATATCAACTTTTCATAAGATTTACTCTCCCATTCTAACCCCAGAGGAACGAAATTCCCAAATATTGGAGGATGTAAGTAACTGGAAGGAAGAATCCAGTTTCTCCTTCCCCATGTGGAGACAGGAGAGGAGGGAGAACCTTCCGGTTGATCCTGAAGACGTAGCTCACGGCAGGTTCTAGATGCAACCTGATAGCTCCCTTACTAATGCTTTCCTTCTCCCTGCTTCCAGTCTGAGAGTAAACTCTCCTCTGGATCAGAGAAAAGCTGTAGGCCTGATCTGGGAAACAGGCTGCTTTTCAGGAGAGATGAGGTCAGGGAGACAATACAGCTAGGACAAAGAAGCCTAATAGTTTGTGCCAAATTGATTTCCCCAAAGATATTAACCTCCTTTCTTTCTTCATTCCCTAAGGCTACACTAAGATTATAAAAGGTGTTCAAAATGTTGAGATGAAAATATATGCATGATTTATTTGCATATCATTTTCATACTAATTTACTATCTAAATACAAAGGAGTCATTTCTTTCTCCGTTCCCCTCCCCCACGCCCCATGTGCTAGTCTGGGCAAAATCAGTTGGCTGATATTTAATTAGGTGCATTCAGCTTCAGCCATGGCTTCCTCTTTTCCTTATTCTTGATCCTCCAAGATCAGCTTCTTTTCCTTTTCCACCTTGATCATTTTCACTTGCTATCGCCTCTAAATGACTTTTTTTTTTCTTCTTCCCCTTAGATTAGTACTTACTCTTGATCACCAGTCTCCTATGGGTCAACCAAGGGTGTTTGCTAACCCTCAAACTAGGCCTTCTATACCCAGTCACTTGCTATATTTGCTAAAAATCTCATTTCCCAACACCAGGGGGTGTCTATCTATCCTTCTATCTGTCCTACCCTGAAGGGAGAGATTAGTCCCCAGCCTTTCCCTCTCCTTTTTCACACACTAAAGCTCCCTCCCACCCATTACAGAGCTCTAGGTTCAGAGAGTTTTGTCTTTTTATCTCAGCTTATCTGTTTTTCTCTCATTCTCCCTGGATTTGCGCGAATTTGTCACTTTCTAGGTCTATCCAGCCTTCCATCCCCGCACCACTCACGATCCCCTTTGGTCGTTTTCTCCTCTCCATACCTGTCTTCCACCACCTCTCTATATCAGCTTCCTCGCTTTGCTGGGCTCTTACGCGTCTCGCGTGTCTGAACCTCTCTATGTATCTGCCTTTCTTCCCTCTCTCTATCTCACGACAGGACTTCTGTATCAGTCCCTGCTCATCTCTCCCACAGTTCCCATACTAGGAACAAAGTCACGGTGTTTGCGCAGAACAAGCCTCGCGTCGCCCGGTTCCACATCGCGACATTCCACCGTGCCCCTCCGCGCATTCCAACTGCGAACAAAGAGTTCCCCTCCCCTCGCCCACTTTTTCCTGTCCTAATTCTTGAGTGATGTAGTAGCAACTGCCTAAACTGCCCCCCGCCCTCCTTTCGCCTCTACTCGGCGGATCTCCAGCTCCGGGACACTTAGCACCAGCACCGCACCCCCCCACCCCTTACCGGTGCACTGGATTCCTGCGCCGACACCCCTGTTCCTCTCGCGTTCGGCGCTCCGCCCTCCCGGAAAGTAGATCCGGCCAGGCAGACAAAAGTTTGGGAGAGAAGTTGAGTCGGTGCTGAGTGTGAGCGAGGTGGGCGGGGGCCGGGGAGAGTGGGGGCTGTCGGGCGAGTCTACGCGTGAACAGATAGACCTGCGGACGGGACAGCCGCGGCCGTAGGCCCTTCTAGCACCGCTTAACCCCTGATGCGCGGGGGGACGAAACCCCTCTCGCTGGGGGATGCTGCGGGATTCTTGGCGCCGGGCATCCGGACCGCCCGCTAAACCCCTGTGCCTATCCTGTGCCCCTCGGGAACCGGAGTCCGGCCGCAGGGAAAGAGAAGCGGCAGCCGAGACGCTGCAGGGTGCCGGGCGGGGAGGGGGCTGGACGCCCCAGACCCGAGGGCATGGAGCGTTTAGGGGAGAAAGCCAGTCGCCTGCTGGAGAAGTTAAGACTCTCGGACTCCGGCAGCGCGAAGTTCGGCCGCAGAAAGGGTGAATCTAGCCGGTCTGGGTCTGATGGGACCCCCGGATCGGGCAAGGGACGCCTGAGTGGGCTGGGGGGACCAAGGAAATCAGGGCCCCGTGGAGCTGCTGGGGGACCTGGGGATGAGCCGTTGGAGCCAGCCCGGGAGCAAGGCCCCTTGGACGCTGAGCGGAACCCGCGCGGCTCCTTTGAGGTGCCGCGCTACGAAGGCTCCTTTCCGGCGGGACCGCCTCCCTCCCGGGCCTTGCCTCTACCTCAGTCGTTGCCCCCCGACTTTCGGCTGGAGACCACGGCCCCAGCCCTAAGCCCCCGCTCCAGTTTCGCCAGTAGCTCAGCCAGCGACGCGAGCAAGCCGTCCAGTCCCCGGGGCAGTCTGCTGCTGGACGGGGCGGGGGCTGGTGGAGCCGGAGGTAGCCGACCCTGCAGCAACCGTACCAGCGGCATCAGCATGGGCTACGACCAGCGCCACGGAAGCCCCCTGCCTGCCGGGCCATGCCTGTTTGGCCCACCCCTGCCCGGGGTTCCGGCGGGCTATTCCTCTGGAGGGGTGCCGTCCGCCTACCCCGAGCTCCACGCTGC